>NC_091724.1:320000-640000 GCF_000512605.2 Kwoniella pini CBS 10737 | reverse complement strand
TGCATTCCACTGAAGAGCCAATATCAATTTCTGAATAACACACTGCCTCTGGGATCGTAAGGTCAAGGGGACTCACATCGTCTCCTATGTCATCTCTGTTCGCAGGATTATACGTCCACAAGCTGTAAATCAGGAAACATCAGTACCACATTTTGTGTTCATTCGAGAGTCAAGGCCGTGACTCACTTGAATGCAACATTAGCGCTCTCCATAGCGGATATAAGTGAATCCATCATCCTTTCTTGCCACTTCCAATCACCAGTCTTCAGTGCATGCTCGTTGCTATCATATAAACTAAGCTCTATCTTATGTAGACATCTTGACAGAAGCCATGGACTCACTTCAAATCCATAGGCACACCACATTCACCGAAGACAACAGGTACAGCACCTAATTTCAGTCTAGCTTCTAGTACTAAAGTTTTGATTTGTTTTGAATAGTTGACCTTGGCACCTCTCGCCCCGAAGTATAATGCTTTACCAATAAACATACCCTACACTCAGGTATAAATGTGTCAGCTCAAGCCGGAGATATAGGGGAACGAGATCTCACCCTTGATAACCCTTGCACATCCACAGTTATAAACCCAAATTGCTTCTTGAATAATGCGTTTAGGTCATACCTGGCGAGCGTGAGAATGTTAGCTCTGCTTTGCATCACGAACAGCATGCGACCGACGCTGAAATATCAGGGGCAGGAAGAAAGTGACCTACCAATGGGGCGCATAAACCATATTATTAGGTCGTATCTCTTCATCCCATTCAGGGCAATATTCATTTGGTATAGTCTCCACCATCCTCATAAGTCTACCGTTTTCATTTCCTTTGGTCGACACAATCTTATTCCATTTCTGGACGAAGGGGAAATAGAAATCCTGATAAAAATCAATTTTTCTACCCTTTCGATCTTTCGTGAAATAATCTTCTTGTAAAGCTATTGCCGCATTCTTCTTATCAGACCATCTCCAAATCCCCTCTTTCTCCCATATACATGTTTTCTTTGACCACGCTGAAACTCCTGTCGAATTGGCAGTAGTATATCTCGATATCTTAGTAGGAAAGGGGAAAGATCTTTTGTAAACTGGAATTGATGTTGAGTGTCCGGCTCCCATCGCGAATGATTGTAGGGGAGATGGGAATTGACCCAAGTGTAGATCTGTATTATAATTCTGCGATGTATTGAAAATCAGCCAAGATCATGAATTTCCTGAACAGCCAGAGACAAGACTGCCTGACTCACCCATTCATGTATGGATGGTACATTGATGTATCCAGGATGAGGCTCATTCATGAGCTACCATTGAGTAAGAACAAGGCCAATGTAAGTTGGTGACACAGTGTCGGTTGTAGAGATATCCCTTTACTCACCTCAAAGCCCATCACGCTCTCAACGTCGCCTACAGCATCAACTAGCCTCTCGAACATTCTCAGGAAAGCATCTTGGAGATAAGTCTGGATATTCGCTCTCTTTTGCTTTCCATCGGACGTTTTGTACGGCACCGTGAAAGAAGGAGCAAAAGTTTCTCCACCCCAGAACAGCGTGCTATGACCGACTATCAGCTGGAAAGCCTTCACAAGGGGAAGACAATCAGAACTCACTTCATCGTGGCAGCAGCTAGCTTCTGATATCCTAATGAGCCAATAATATCTCAGCCTCCAATGTTCGGATAGTTCGAATTGGTAACTCACCGGTAGGCCAAAGACCCCTTTCTCCACTTAATCTTCCACCTTTTATACCATCCAAGAAAGCTGCTCCTGATAAAGCCAAATTTTCTCCATCGTTCGAAAGGTCAAATCCTGCTGCGGCTAAAGTCCAGCCAGGTGCACCGGACTTTTCGAAAGATTAGCCCAGAGCACAAAGCATATTAGGAATGTCTGAATACTCACTCCACCGGAGTACCTTGACCAAACATCTTGGTGAATTGCCTAACGATGTGGAAACTTCAGCTCTTGCAGTACGTTATAATCTGTGTCATGATTTTTAACTCACAATATAAGCTACCAAGCCGTACTTTTTCAGACTTTCCAATAATTTTTTGAGATATTCGAGATACTCTTCATCGTATATACCACTGCAATTCTCTCAATTAGCTCAGCATTCCTTTTTTATGACTCCTATATTAAACTTACGGTCCTTGATGTTCGACTGCATCCCAGGTGACCGTAATTCGTACTATGAACAATCACTTTGAATTTAGCTTGTGACTTCTTCATAATCGTAGAATCAAAAGTAATGTTTTAAGTTTATACAAAAGATACGTACTGAATGTCAATCCCCATGATTTTAATCTTCTCCAATGTATATCGGCTTCTTCCAATGGGAAAGGTCTATTAACGTATGATACAGAAGCATGTTCATTAATTTGTAATTTAGGTTGGTTATTTGGTCTATCTTCCCTATTAATTAGATCTCGAAGTCATTACGTTGTCAGAAAGTAAGACTTACACTTTACTGGATCCTCCTACATTTACTCCTCTTAATCCAAGTACTCTTTCATATTGATCAACGAAATGTCTACCTCTTATATTGATAATTGAAGCTTCAAGATGAGTGGGAGGGAAAGAAGGCGTGTCTATATTTGACATGGTGTTGATCGCTGTATCTTTTCTATCCACAAACCAGAGAAAGTCAAAAATCCAACTTTTATAAAGAGTAGGAGTAGTGAAACTTCGAAGTGCAAATGCAGAGTGAGAGAGAGATTGTTGATCTTTTGACTATGCTGCGTGTAATTGTTCAATCTTTTCGTATAGGTTACCATTATCAATTCATAATCGATCAGTGCAAATGGGCTCCGGTTTAAGCGGGGAATATAAGGAGAGTGACCCTTAATTTGGATAGAATAACTGGCGGTTTAAGGGATCATCAAATGCCGCCCAAACAGTACTTTATAAAAAGCGAAATGAAGATGGTTAGAATGAATTGACAGAATGCAGCTGAAGCATTTAGAAAGTACTATCATAATACACAAAAATTACAAGAGTAGCTATATATACGTATCGCGTCATCAAAGAGCCAATTCATCTTCTGATTCATCATCTTCATCCTCTTCTTCATCATCTAATAAACTTTCAACTTCAGTATCTTCTTCTGGTTCACTTTCTTCTTCAACAACTTGCATTTTTTTGGACTTTATTTTCTTAGGCGTTTCTTCATCATCTGATCCAAATTGTGTACTTGTATCATCACTCATAATCGAAGATTCTCTTGTTTTTGATCCACCTCTTTTATTCGATGAAGTTTTCTTTCCACGTCGAGATCCAGCATCGGACTGAGCATCTAAATCTTTTTCTTCCCTAAAAAGCAGTTTTGTGATTAGCCCTTCCTTCCATAGTACTCATGAAATAATATTTCCGCGTGATTAGGATAAGACTCACACATCATCAACGAACCCCCATAATTCCTCTACTCTCTCATTATCCCCTCCTTCACCTCTAAATACATCTTCATCAAATTCAGTCAGTTCAGGATACCGCTTGAGTAATATCCCTTCGAATTTGACAAGTGCATTTTTCGATGACGCATCTCCGAGTGGTCTTTTAGCTCTTATGGTATGTATCAAAGCTAAGATAGATTTCAGTTTGATCGGATCTGCAGACCTATCCTCCACTTCAGGCAGATTGAGCTTGGATAAGAATGATACAAGTCCTTTTCTCATTTCTTCTACAGAGTACAAACTTGAAGTCAGCTGCTGATAGAATATTTTCCTTACTGCTGAACTCACTAGAAGTCTCCGTCAGGAGAGACCGCAAGATCTGTTCAGCCAAGTCAAGAGGTATGGCAGTATCTATTACCACGCCGTCTCTCTCACTACACCAAGATTAGCCATTATAATTCTTCATAATCAGAGTAGCCATATACACTTACACCGTCTTTTGAGGATCTAGCCAATCAACCATCATCAAACCCATCTGTGCGAGAGGAGGCATCTCCTCCTCTTCGGCTTCCTCTGAAAGCTGAGCCAGAAGTCCGAAAGTATCAGAGAAGATCTGACGCATATTGAATGTTAGCATATAGCCAATTCTGCTGACCTCTGATCGGTACTTAGTAAGGATACTTACCGAAAGCATTCTCCTTTGATTATCTGGCGAAGAATAACAGTAAACAGGCAAGAAGTAAGTCAAACATTGTCGAAGAGGTTGATTATCTGCTGTTTCAGGTGAAAAGTAAAGTAAGACCAATGATTGTAGAACCTAAACCCATTCAATTCAGCATCAGTCATTGTGAGTAATTAGGAAGTGATTATCATTTGCTCACTGTCTCGTCATTAATCATTCCAGCCAACATCAACTTGGCAACACCTTCACAAGCTACAGCTTGAACTTCAGGTGCATCTTGACTCAAAGCATGTCTTACTAGTTCGACCACCTTGTCGGCCTACAGAATTCACGCAGTCAGCTTCAACGGAGAGCGCCTACGTGAAGTAAACTCACAGGCATAGTCTTAGAAACTAAATCGTTGATGTCATGTACCATTAACAGGTCAAACACGACTTGACAAACTTTGACTTGTAATTCGTCATCGGCTGTTGTTAGTTGCTGGACGAACAGCCCGAATGAATTTGCAGCCATTTTCTGCGATTGCCTCCTTGTCAGTTCCACTATCTTGGACCAAATGGATCTGTGAGGTTCAACTCACAGCATCAATCATACAGCATAATCCTAAACAAATCAAGCCTTGATCTCTGAGTGCGGGTTCTTCCTTGTTTCTAACAGCAGGAATGATCAAATCTGGTAATAGACCATGGAATACTGAATTATCTTGTAGATTCGTATTGACCCTTTCTAACAAACTTATACAGATTAAAAGGCATCGGAGATCAATTAGAGCAGCTTCACGTCTTTCTTCCGGATCTTCAGAGTTAATTCGATTAGTAGCGACAGATCGACGGCGAATTATGGATCGATCGCTTGTTGATGACATTTGACTATCCATTGGAGCTTCATCTTCATCTGCGTCTTCTCCGCCTTCTCGTAATTCAGTGACTACTTCCACTACTACTCTTATCAAATCTCTTTCACCATTTGCGATCTTCGATAAAATATCTAGGCATTTAGGGATGAGTGGTTCTGGTAGATTCGCTTGAGAAATCATTTCACCTATATGCGCAATCAACTTGTCAGCTAACAACTCTAAGAGATATTGTTTTGATTGATGACACGCACGAGCTAGTTGGAACATCTTCCTTCTACCAATTTCATCCGCATAATCGAGGTTGACTGCCAACTTGAGCAATTCACCAACGATAAATGTTCGGTCGGTGACATCTTGATCGCCATCATTAGTTGACCCAACCAACTTGTTGTATTCATCCTGGATAGTGAAAGCCAGAGCTGTGACCACGGGCAAGACTTCTTCCACTCGAGAATCGTCCTTATGTCGCAGTGTGATCAGCGCAGTTGACCTTGCTCCAACTGACGGATATCATACCTTGTTGTTTATACAATGATCGACAAAGACTCGCGATAAGAATGCCTTTTCGGGAGTAAGGGATTTCCAATATTCCTCTGAAACAGATTATAAGCTAATGATCATCTACCAGAGAGTTTAAGCTTACCGCTAAATTCGATAGTATCTAGTATTTCCGGTCGGGTTACAAAAACAGATATCAGAGCTTCTTCTGCTACTTGACTGGAAACAACGTCAAATCGGGATAGGAACTAAGAGTAGGCGGAGCCTCTTAGCTTGGTTTTCTCAGGATAGGTAGGGAACGACCAACTTCAATCATATCACCTTCAACATGATCTACCCAACCGCCAAGCATACCAGCCGCTGCCTTCCTGACGGTACCTTCTCGATCCCCCAATCCATTCCTAACGATCTCTTCTCTTTGAGCGATCGACAGAACCCTTGGATCAGGTAAAGCAGTTGCAGACAAACTTCCAGCATAAACTGTTCTTCGCAATATAGGATCAACGTCTCGGGTCCTGGCTAGAATGTGAGGCAGTGTAGTAGGATCACGAGGGAGGTTATATAATGCTGCTCGGCGAACTTCGCTATTTATTCCCATCAGGATTTCTCAGCTTGTGATTCGGTTCAATGATATGATGACTCACGCAGCAGGGTCATATTTCAATAGTTCGAGTAGAACCTCTCCCAAAGATTCTTGACCTTCTTCCAAATCATCTGCATCTTCACCACTTTGTAATTTAGCTAAACCCAATGCAGCTTGAACTCTAACAGGAACTTCCTTATCTCTTGCTCTATTCAATAATGATTCTCTCAGAAGAACATATAAATCATCACTTATACCCGAAACCACATAAGCTTCCTGTTCTAATCATAAACAATAAGGATCAGATCAACTCACTCCATTTCCCCTAAACCATTTATCATTGATACAGTTAATAATGTTACTCTGAACCTAACATTCTTATCTTTCGCTTCCATACCCATCAACAAATGTTTCAGCAATTTGAATACGAATCTAGATGAAAATGTTTCAATATCTTCTTCTTCTTCACCTTCTGGTCGATTCGCAACGTCTATTATAAGGCAATAAAGGAATTTAGCTTCGAATTGCATTTCCAACATCACATGAAAGTAAAAGGTATACCAAGCTGACCTTGTTCGGTTGAATAAGCTACATAAGAGCTAACAAACTTGACCACTCTATCCGCGACACTAACACCCTTTTTTATAGGTAAAACCCGATTAACCAAATCTATAAACAGGTTATTGAACGCTCGTTCTCCTACTAGCTTGATTCCTTTGATTGATTCCTCAGTAATAGTCGAGCATTGCGTTTGAATCTTATGTAAGGAGACAAGGTTCTTTCGATGATTAGCGGTTGTATGTTGTACTTGTTCGAATATTGGCGGAAGGAGTGTTGGTAGTGTATCAGATAGGAAAGAAGGGGTCAATGCCCTTTGGCGTTGTTTCGTTGAGGCTTGAACCATAATGTAATCTTTCCACTACCTGCTCGGTAGCTGTGATATTTGACTGTTATCAAAGGTAATGAGATGTTCAATGTATCTATCTCTGTGATAATTATCTTTGTGATATTTTCCATTTGTTGTTATTGCTGTACTTGAATTGTTGTTGACATTCGCGTCTAAATGGTAATTACGTAATATTCACATTACGCGTCAGAAAAAGTCAAAGAAGCGTGTCTGTCAACAAAAACAACAACAAAAGTCATTATTATAAACAGATATCTCTATTATCTCATCGTCTATTATTGATTATCAATTGCAATATCCAGAAGATAGAATATACGCGAAAAACCTCCTTTGCGATCAAGATGTCACAATCAAATCGAAAACCACTTGCACAATCACAGACCGTAGCTGGTTTCCCAATGTTAGGCTTACCAGAACTCATGGAATGCTTAACTGCATTAGGTATACCAGCTCAAATGGAAGATTTAACCAAACCTACAGCTGGAACTACTCAAGGTATATATGCAGGACTGATTGAAGCTTTGATGGGTGCTCCGGTTGAAGCTATCGAAGCTCCCAAGAAGGCTTTATTAGGTATGATGGAGTATAAGGTGAGTCGGATTTCAATTGTCTTTGATTGTCATCAATTTCCGACCTGTAATCATCCTAAATGGAGATCGAATGAAGCTAAGCTCCATAATTATCTTCAGGAACTATACAGCGATGCTCTTCAATTTACAATGTTCTTCAGACACGTGTACGTATCCTCTTCACAACCTTTCTTGACATTTTCAGCCTATCAAACTAATCTAGACTTACAGTCGTGACTTGGCCAACTTATGTGGAATAACAAATTTTTCATTGGCAGATTTGACCCGACCAGAAGCTATTAGATTCAAGACAGTTTTAAGTGGTATTATGAATTTCGCTAAATTCAGAGATGAACGAGCTCATTTCCAAGCTCAATTACAAGCTAAATTACAAGAACAGTCTGATAAGTAAGCTAGTTGTTTCATATCATCAATTTTGACGTAAATTTCGATCGCTAATTATTCGTGATTCATAAATTTCCAGAACGGAATCGCTCAGAAGGGAAATTGACCAAGTTGAGAATCAAATTAGCGAAATTACGTATGTCCAAATAATACAATAACAATAAACCAGAGTGTTATTGTCGAGCTGATTCCAAGCTGAACTTGATTTAGAGCTCGAAACGCAGCAGAGAAACCACAATCTGAACAAGCGCATAAACGAAATGAAGGACTACGAGCTGAATTACTAGAATTGAGATCTCAGCAAATCAAATTGAGTGGTGAAGTTGAAGAACTCAAAAAAGAAAGACAAGGTTTAATGGATCAAGCGGTAAGTCAAATATCCAAGTATATCTTAATTGTTGAAAATGTAATAATGGTCATAAACGCCTTTTTCAATTTTTATAGGCACATAACGCACATTTAAATACTCAAATTCAACAACAAATAATTTCTGCAAAATCACGTCTTGTTCAATCACCTGATAGAATTAAAAGACAAATTTCTGAAATGTCAAGTACATTAACACATGAAAAATCAAAATTATCTTCATTTCAATTAAAAGCAAGAGAATTATCAAATAGATTAGAAGTAATTCAATCTTTAGAAATTGATTTAAAAGGATTAATAGATTTACAAAAAGGAATTGAAGAACAAAAACAAAAAGTAGAAGAATCAAAAAGAAATGAATCAATTTTAAAAGGTAGACAAGAAGGTAAAGAAATTGAATTAAGAGGATTAAAATCTAAATTTGAACAATTACAAAGACAATTAACAAATGCACAAGATAAATTAAATAGACAACAAGAAATGCAAAATGATATGCAAGAAAGAGGTTATAAAAAAATTGAAGAATTAAAAGCTGAGTGAGTTTGAAAGTTTTTTTTTGTTTTTTGGTTTTTGTTGTTCTCGAAAATTGATTTAATTAAAAAAATGAATTTTTGAAATTTTTATAGATATAAAATTCGTACGAAAGAAAGAGGTGGTTTTCAAAAACAAAAAGATATTATAATTGCAGAACAAAAAGAATTAGAAAGTGAAATGACAAATTTCATAAATACTCATGAGAGTGAAATTAATGATCTTTTACAAGAATATTGGACAATGAGAAGACAAGCTGGTAAGTGTTTTTACCGTTCTTCATTGGCGATAATGACTGATTATTTGTCATTGATCATATAGAGGATTATATGAATACAATGACTGTCAAACTCGGTTTACAGCTCAATGCTTGATTGAATTTTCCTCAATCTTCCTCAAGTTGAAGCAAATTTCGGTTTCTGGCTCATCGGTTTTTCAAGTTTTGGCCACTCTTATTTTGGGTTGTATAAATATGTATAATGTATGAACAACTATTTAATATGCTGGCAATGTCATTGAAGTTGAAGTGACTATATCTTCTCACTCAATCTCATTACTTCATTTCACCTCTTTACTAAGTTACAAACAAGATACGCCTAAAATCTACAACTTAATAACAATATACAAACGCAACAACTTTCCCCTCATTTCGCCAAAAAAAGAAAGATCAAAATTAAACCAATATCAAATCATTAACGCCTCTATAAAAATCATTTTCCAATTTCTAAGAAATGAATAGAAGAAAGGGAAAAAAAGGAAGAGGTTTTTAAATGATTATATTTAATAAAGGTTAGTAGTTTTTTCATTCTTCTTCTTTGAAGCTTCTTTTTTACCTTCTTTATGAAGTTTAGTCATTTGCTTTTTCCAATTGACTAAAAAAGAATAAAATTATCATCGTTAGCTTTTAAATATTTTACAATCTTAAAAGATAGTTGAAATGAAATGGAGTAATTGACATTCAACTTACAACAAGATTTACAATTAGCATTACCGTGAGATTTACACATAAATGTATTATCTTTTGAATTTTTGAAGTGAGCGGGAAGTTCAAGAGGACCTCTAGGTTTAGGATCGAGACTATCAAAGGTAATTATAAGCCTCCATCTTAACTTGATATTTCCCACTCAAGATGTTTGGAAGGTCCTGCCTCTTGTATCCCAGTAGGCAGAAATAAGTAAGTGTGAAGGAGAGTATTGAACAAATCACTTACCCCATCATTGAATCATTATCTGGAGGCAATGATCTATGAGCCGGCTATAATTACTTAATTGGGATATGGGATCAGCCGTATAGCTCACCTTCTCTAGCGTCAAATTCGCATTGTTGACAGACTTCGAGACCATGCTCGCAGAAAAGAGCATCGTTGATTTCGACTGAACGAGTAAAGGGTAGGTCAGCATGAGGTTAACAGAGCAGTGAGGGAAGTCATGTCTCCACGTAATGTGAAGGGTACGATGGGGGGCGTAGAGAGAGTGCGCAAGGGATACTATATTGGTAGAGAATTGCGCACGAAAACGATGGATAATCATGATACTCACTCGATTTATCGGTACTACACAATCGAAGGTAAATTAATCAGCGCGACTCTAGTTGGAGGGGTAATTCTCCCGTAGCATCATTGCAGTGTTCTGTGTACTATGACTTTACACAAGAGGCACCTGAGTCCAATGTGGAAACAAGTAAAGAGAAAAACATCGTACCGTCTCACCCGCTCTCATCTCGTGCACATAACACTTCTCGACCGGCCTGACCACCCCTTGTATCCAAGTTGAATGGAGTACGAATACTTACTCAGTAGGGGAAATACCAAGTTCAGCCATGATGAATCTCAAACGACGTAGTTTAGATTTAGTAGTTGGAAAGTAGAATACGTTAGAAACGGAATGGAATTATAATTGAAATGAGAAAAGAAAAAGAGAAAGAGATTATAATGGGGATACATCCTATATATATATATAATACAGAATGGTCGGATGACTTTGCATGTCTAATTCCCTCACCATACAAATCAAATGTGCAAGACATACCTTGTAAAGCTAAGAATCAGAAGGAGGAATGAATCATTTGATCAATTAATCATTCTTTTTTGATCACTTGACAAAGATCATAAATCGGTTATGATGTTAATGGGAAAAGGGGAAAAACCAAATTACCCCATGGAGATCCCCATTATCAGTTTTACAATCATTACAAATTACCTTATTTAGTAAAAGTCCAAATCAAAATACAAATCAAATCACCCGAAGATAGGATGAGATGACCGATAAGCAAAAGTATTCTCATGTGATTTGAATTCTTATCTAGATGGATGAAATAGAATTATATCAAATTGATTTCACGTGGTATAAAACATAGCATGATTTGGGTATAGTTAGTCTATATACAGTCTGTTTCAATTCAGGTAT
The DNA here is from genome assembly GCF_000512605.2 of Kwoniella pini CBS 10737. Lineage (NCBI taxonomy): Eukaryota > Fungi > Basidiomycota > Tremellomycetes > Tremellales > Cryptococcaceae > Kwoniella > Kwoniella pini. The sequence continues at coordinate 628,825 of NC_091724.1, read as the reverse complement.
ATGTGCCGGACATATCTGAATTGGCATACTCGACTTCTCCTCTCATTCGATGGTTTATGATTGTAATCATGCTTGAGATTGTACGGCTTTACTCTTTCCTTTACCATCTTTCCCAGCTGCACCACTAGCTTTCCAAGCGCTTACAATAGCTTCAATGACAGTATCTACTCCATCATTATTCCTCACCGATGTGAACAGGGTAGGACCATTTTCTCGCATCTTTGCAGCATCTCTTCGCATCACTTCGAGTGAAGCTCCAACATGAGGCGCCAAGTCAATCTGAAGATAGCGAAATTTGAATTAGTCGTCGGATTTCAATTCGATGATAGAGACATAGGAAATCCGATAGCACAATCACGAAGAGCCGCAAGATTGTAAGACAGAAAGAAAACCGTACTCACCTTATTGACTATCAATAAATCCGATTGAGAGATACCTGGTCCACCTTTTCTGGGAATTTTATCTCCTCCACTGACGTCAATCACGTATATAATATAATCAGCGAGTTCTCGCGAATAGTTGGCTGGAGTTGAGAATCATAATCAGCACATCCAGTTCGCCATCGCCCTCACTGATCGTATTTCGTAGTCACTTCCCACTCACCGGCCAAATTATCTCCTCCACTCTCTACAAAAAGCATCTCACATCCGAAATCAACTTGAAGCTCTTCCAATGCTCCCATATTCGCACTAATATCTTCCCTAATTGCTGCATGAGGACATCCACCAGTTTCAATTGCTCTAATCCGCTCTGCCGGTAATGCTTCGTTACGAATCAAGAACTCTTGATCTTCTCGTGTAAAGATATCATTTGTCACGGCGGCTGTTATCGTTTAAGGGGTTTGCGGGAAAGACATGTGAGGTATCCATACGGGAAGGAAGAGTGAGAGTCGAAACATATTATCAGTGAGATTGACAGAAATTGGAATGTTATTTTTCCGCATCAGCCTCCTGAGTGTAATAATGAAGTAGGAGCGGGGACTGACCAATGTTATATCTATCCCTTAAAGCTCTACAGAGCGCCAAGAGTAATGCAGTTTTACCTGATCCAACGGGACTGTGAGTGAGAATCAAGTTAGTCTATTCCTTTCGAGGCCCTAGAGCTCACACCCATATCGTCGTGACGAGAAAGAAAATAAATGTGCGCAATAGCGTATATATTTCCAAAGGAGTGGACCTGACTTACCCTCCTATACCAATAGTAAAAGCTCTTTCTTCCCAATCTCTTCCAGAATAATCAGGCATATCCCTTTCACTAAATTTACCTAATCAAATAAATGTAATTCAAAATCAGTTAGCTTCATACAAAATATGAGATATGAAAGAAAGATATCGATTTTGATTCCCTTTTATTCAATTTGAACTTACCCGCATGTTCTAAATGTTCATGAGTATGTCCATGTTCATTTGTACCTTCAGGTGTCCAAATTCCACCTTCACCATGAGAATGTAATTGAGAAGATCCATCATGAGTATGTTGAAAAGTTGTTGTTGGTACTGAATCAACTGTTGAAGAAGTATATGATAATGGTCTTGAATTATCATTTCCATTTCCATTTCCATCTTGTGAATGGGAATGTGAATGAGTTTGATTATCATTTTGAGCAGCATTAAGAGCTGTTGTTAAACGATCTGAAAATTGACAAATTGGTTGATTTGACATTTTATTTGAGGATTAATGTTCTACGAAGTGTGCGAGAAAGAAGTAAACTAGTCAATGGTTAAGAGGTCGGAGTAGTAATAAGTGATTTGGTTGATGTTTTGTGTATATCGGGATTGAGCCTTTGTTCTTTAGTTGATCCGTGCCTTTAGATATGTAGATATTCACTGAGCGAAATGATGATCTATTGAACCAATTGATGATATATGGGATTTATGGTTTATCGCAGTTGCAAAATAATCAGAAAATCACAACAAGTTATCCACTTTGGATACTTGAATTTACGGACCGAAAGTGAAATCTCGTTATAATTGGTACAACGTATGCTTAGTCTTGTGGAATGTTTTGGGAGTGAAATAGGTGAACTAGTGGAGGAACATAACTGTACTATTACCCTGAATAACGCATGTCAACCCCCGGTTTTTGGGGTTAACGTTGTTGATTTGTTTCAATTAAATGGGTGCTCCGGAAATAACGTGATTCTCATCAATGGTAATAAGATCTTCATGTATACATATTTCAAAATCAGGTATGCATATGCATATGTATCAATCTATTGATATGCCTGTACCAAGAATATCCTCGCTGCAGTAGGGGTATTTACCCGTTCACCGCCGCTCTTCTGAGACTTGATCTTCTGCTATCGCTGGGCTGCGCATTATTGGCCGACAAATCAACGTTAAGCAAGTTTTCCTTATCGGCAGAGGCAGAACGCGAGGGAATAACGACCTCTATCACTTTCCTGAGCGTTCTGACCGCTTTCTTCAACGTGAAATTGGCGCTCTGTTTGATATTCCCATCCGCATCCTCGCCATTGTCTGATTCCTCATTTTTATCCTGCTCGAGAATAGCATGATTGTCTTCCTTATGCTTTTGGTCCTCTTCCTCTTCTACTTTCGCTTCTCCTACAACGCTCTCAGCATCTACATCTGCCTTCTCCACTTTCACTTCTTCTTCGGCTTTGACTTCCGCTTCTTCCTCATCTTCATCGGATCTCAGAAGTAGAGGAGGTTGTCCTTCTACTCGCTTGAAAGCAAATCTGCAAACTTTCAATCCTTTCGTTAAACCTTTAGCCATCCAAGCTTTTTCGACTGTATATAATCCATCATAACGATATCCTTCAACTGGAGCGTAAATTGAGGGTAATTTAAAGCCACGTATCACTCTAACTGGTTTATGAGTTTCAGAAGATTTCTACGGATAATGAATTACAATTTAGCGCAAACTCGTTGTTACCAGATTTAGTTGTTTATGAACTATTCGAGGCGATACGAAATATACTCACTTTTAAAGCGGCATTGAACCTATTATCAAAACTTTGATCATAGCTTTGTTCGGCAGTTCTAAGATTCTTGGGATTCTGTCTTGTCCCTTTTAAATCTCTGCCTCCTGAGCCTGTATAAGTGAAAGCGTAGCCTAGATCCACACTGAAACATTTACATGATAATTAGCTGATTACTCTCGATTAGAACTCGTTCAAGATGATCGAGAGATCTTTTTAGCCTCACTCGTCTGGATATCCTCCCGACAACGCCACACTCCAAGCTCCGTCAATGGGATTTCCAGATATTCCGGCCACAGTTGGACTATGAAACCCTACAGCTTAGCCGGGCTTTACGCTATCAGTACATAAAATGGATGACTCACGCGTGTATAGCATCTGTCGAGCAGTCCATTCTACTCGCCTATATCAATTGATGTCCTTTATTTTACAAATTTAAAAATCAGCTGTCAAAACTCACCTCGATGCCCAACATTTACCAACTTCAACTCCAGATATATGCCCAAATGTCTTTCTATTTGTGGTTGATCAGCTATTGACCTCATTTCTGAAGGGTAAAAGGTAACCGAAGCTTACGGATCAGCGGTTCTGAAACCCAATTTTTGAGCTTTTCGTTGTCTCGAATCATCCTCACTTTCTTCCTCTTCAGAATCTACCTCCCTTTTCGACCTTTTTAAGCTTTTGGATCTGATAATAGCGTCTTCTCTCCACAAAGAGCTATTTCCTTTATAATTCGGTGTAGATCCTCCTACGCTTGATCTCCCACTTCGTCTAAGACCATTAACTGAATCAGGAGTATTTGATTTTATCTCACGGATAATCGGCTTCTGAATTCGAGCTGGTCGAGGTGTTGTTTCAAGTTTAAAAGTATCGTCATCATTTTTATCATTTTTCTTCTTTGATATTGATAATTTCTTAGGTGCTTTAGGTATTATAGGTGCACCTAGACCTAAAGATAAAAGTAGAGCTTCATTATCCCTATAGTCATGAATGCTTATTAGCTAAATAAAATAAGATGAGAAGAGAAAATGAGACTAACTTGATATTTTGAATTCGTTGTTCTTCGTATGACAACGACATTGAGCATGAAAGAATCACTTTAATCGGTCTCACTGATCAATCAAGATAATTTTCATTTATATCAGTTTGAATGCCTTCTCTTAATTGTCTGTCATATTCGACCTAACTGCTCTCATCTATTTCGGTAATTCGCGTCAACATTGATATTGCTTTTCAGGATAAACGCGTTATATCACGTGATCTTATGCTTTATCTCTGTGCCTGATGACGTTTTTGACGTTATTCATTCCTCTGAAGCTTATAAGGAGGATATGAAGAAATATGATCGTTCAGCAGTCATAGTGATGTGAAATAGATGAGGAAACACATGTATACATACAATCGGCAGCTCTGTCATGGAGAATGAAAAGCAGAAAGGAGAAATTGTCAATTTACTGATATGAGATATGTTGATAAAAAACAATGATTCGAACGAACATTATCATTTCTCAAGAGAGTTGTTCAATATTGAAACAGTACGAGTATGACAGTTGAAACTACAATAAAGCTCTTTCACTTGATTCAAGAATACTAGACAAGACAATAAAGAGAATACCTATTTCTCCTTAATCACTTTGGCCAGTAGATACAATTTCATCAGTTTATTTATTTCCGTCTCAATTGGATATAAATAAATTAAAAAGAGCTATTACACTTTTAAGTGGGATTTTATTGATATAACATTTGAAATTCAAATTTTAGATAAATTGGAAGAAGAAAAATTACCAAATAAAGAGATTCAATTCAAGAAGAAAAACTTTATATTTTTTTACCTAGACTAAGAAATGAATTTCCTATAGTTAAATGAAAATAAACCTTTATTTATCATTAGATTGACAAAATCTTTTAAATTCATTTGAATCTTATAATGTATTAGGTATTTCATGGGGACATATTTTAGGCTATGCTAAATCTTGTCTTATTGCTTTAAGATGGTTTGAAATATTCTATTTTATTTTATTTGATTTAGAGAAAAAGCAATTGAAAGAAAAGGTTTATTAAATTTACCCAATTTTGAAAAAGGTATTTAAATTACTTAAAATTGAAAAAAATTATTAAATTCAATTTAATTCAAATAAAACTCAAATGAAAATGAAAAATCAACCTTTAAAAGAATATGAATATTTAAAAGGTTATACAATTGAAGAAAGATTAAAATTGTATTCAAAATTTAGTGAAAATACGAAACGATATGATTTATCTATTACTTTCAATGAAGTTGAAAAACTTAAGAAAATAATTAAAGATTTGCTAGTTAATGATAATGATGATTATAGGAATATGTTCTTAAGTAGTCAAGATATATTACTTCCTATTTCTGAAAATTTAAATAATACTTTTGATGAGATTTTAAAAATTGCTAAAATAATTAGAAAAGAAATTGTTAATTTACGTACAAATTCATATATTTGTTTACCTTGGTTAACTAATATATCTTATTATTTAGAAAAATCATCTAAAGAAAATTTAGGTCAATTTGTAGTTCCTGATGAAAGTGGATTAATTGTAAATTCACATATAAGGTAAATTATCGCAAACTTTTGCAGCTTATATTTTGATGATTAGATACGAATATACAGTAGAGAGTTATTGAATTAATTCAAATTAGATGATAGAGCCAATTGGCATTTGAATTTGAATTTCCAACATATCAATCTTCTTTTCATTGTTTTGATACACATATTAGATTTTTAAGAAATTATTAATCAAATCCAAAAGAAAATGAAGAAAAATCTTTGGAAAATAGCTATTAATTCACCAAACGATTCAATAGATATCTTTGAAGAATTAGTTGAAAAGGATAGAAAATCTTGGAAATTTGGAATTTGAAATTTGATGTAGCTTGATCGAGATTTTATACCAGATTATTTTTATAGCCAGATGTCAAATTATCAATGTATCTACTTTCAATTGTATATTACGTTGTGAAGCTTCATAGCGCTTTCTACTGGGTTTAATATTGAAGGAGCAATGTTCACCCAGTCGGTATCAGAAAACAGTAGGTTCTGCTGTTCTGCTGTGATTGACGTTGATTGACACAGCCAGCAACGAAGATTGTCGAATCGAACTTCAAACCCCTTAGATAGGGTTAGGAAGATGCAAGAGGGTATACACTCGCCTCGCTACAGGCTCTGTTCCCAAAGGGGCGAACTATATAAGGCGTTGGCATAAAGGGCATCGAAGGCTCGATGGACTACGAAGCACCTCAAAGACAGACTAAATAGGATGCAGAAACGTCAATGTATGGTTAGCCTTGATCGATAGACAGTGTTCAGATGATCCATAATCCGGTATAGATGGCAAATGTCATAGTTGGTTGAGAAGAAATACGATCTGCCCCTGAGCAGGACCGGAATACGAGTACGAGAGTTACTAAGTCATCTACGAAATGTGAATTGGAAAGCGAATAATACACTCTATATATATACATATGGATCCTATGGCTGTCTATCGATGCTATGAGGTCTCAGCGCCGTACTTTCGCGCTTGTCAGCAAAATAGAAGTGACAGTGTTAGGGCCGTCGCAAATGTTCGTGGTATTACCAGTCACTCATGGCGATGTCTCAATCATGAATGAGCGAGTAAGTAGAGAAAGCTGGACACCGTTGACTGTATGGAATCAATGATAAAGGTATACAAAGTCAGCATCAGCCTGAAATGTCATGCATGGCTTCGATCGTAGGTAAAGCTAAGAAAGCAGCTGATACATATAATGACATATTACAAGTATCCCCAATGCGGGAGAGACACTAGTCTCGAGCGGCATACATGGATCGAGAAGGACATCCGAAAGAATCTTGATAATTTCGTCAAAATGAATTGACTTATAGCAGTCTAGCAAACATTGTGAATAATGCAATACAACAGCTGTTCCATTCGATGAGTATCAAACACGATTTCTGTCAGCTTGAGGGTGGAAAGGTCGACTATGGATATGAAACCGAGGAGAGGGATATCGGGCACGGTTGGTTGGGATCTACACTATTCGGTATCATTGTACCAGGTTTTACAGGATGCGTAGAGTCGCATGGAGACAGCAGGAGGGCATGTAACGCATATGCAAGGTACTGGTATCAGGTAATGAACGTGTGCCAAACAACTCAAAGCAAATCTCCGCCGAGAACCCTGAGTCTATGTTGAACACAACTTGACTTAATCTGGAAGCAACTTGCTCCACCTCTGTTGTACAGTACTGGTTCATGGCTACCGAGCTGGTACTCGCGGCGGCTGTCTGAAGAAGTATGTGAAGAGGACTGAATAGGAACGTCTGAGATCCCATATGAGTATGTATGACTTGACCTTCCAATCAGATTCGAACAAAGCCGAAATGGATAGAAGGCGCAAGATACTCGTATACGAAAATCAAGATCTGGTTGGTTGATGAATAGTAGCCTTCCAATTGGAATCACTTAGCCTTCTTACGATTAGATAAAACATCCTTTGAATCCCTTGATGTGTTGTCTCATGACACAGATGATAGTCTATGACGTGTACAAAGGAGACCAAATAATGAAAAGCACAGGGAATCAAAGAGAAGCAATTTACAAACAGTGTATATGATCATTGATAGATATAGATTTAGGGGAAAATACGCCACTTGACTGGAAAGTGAACATAGCTTTTGAAATACATTAATATTCATCACCATAGGAATTGAATGAGGCGGATCTATCTACATTTGATTTAGATTCGCGCGAACATCTCGTTATCCACATTATTATCATCATCATCGAATATAGAAGAATTCAAGCACATCAAAACGTTTCATACTAATCATTCGACTGTACATGGCTTTAATTTTGTACAGTCCGATAATCCAATAAAAAAAAATGTCAACTTCCTCAAAAGGTAGACAATCTTTACCACCAATGTCAAATCATGCTTTCACTACACCGATAAGACCAAATACAAGTAATAATAGTGGAGGTGGAAATTATAGTGGTGGAAATATGATTTTATCTTCAACAAGAATAAAACAGCAACCTCAATCTATAGGTATAACTACTTCTAGATCAATGGGAAATTTAAGAGGATCAAGTGAAGGTGCTTCTTCAATTAATACACCGGTAAATGGGGCTTCAAAACCTAAAAAGAAGAATAAGAAAGGTATGAAAGGTTGGGCATGGGTTGTAGAGGATGAAAATGGGAATATAATCGATGCACCAGAAGGAACAAAAGAGGAACAACCTATTCAATCAGCTCAATTTGGGAGACTAGATAGCATAGAGGTAGATGAAAAAACAAGAAATGTTAAAGATAATATTATACCGTCATCTACATCATCTATTCATCGATTAATCAACCACGATAATCATAATGACTTAATGAACAATTCTGTCGCAAGACAATTTGATGGTGATCATGTAAACAATGGGAATCAAATAGATGGGGATATATATGCTAGCTCATCATTGCCATCCAGAGGTGAGTGACTCATTCCAATCACGAGTATCCTCAGCCCATATTTCTGTTTATCTTGTGAAGATCTAATGGCATGGCTGATGAATCCATTTACTCTTCTCTTTGCTTCCTTCTAACATTTATCGTCTTATCGTATCGCCGATCCTCCATTGCTGTCTGGAAATCCAGCTTCCACTGCGACTGTTGAAGTGATACCAATTAAGAGGAGTAGAAAGAGTACCAGTCCTGGCGTGATAAACGCGAACAATGATGGTGAGTCAACCGTTAAATCATATGTCATTTCATATCTATCTCTCGTTCGCAAGATCAATACAATTCTGAAAGTTACTTCTTTACATGAAATTTGGCTTTCATGAGTCAACCCAATTAAGACTTGTACGAGTGATCGTCATTGTCTCATCCCTTCGTATTCGTAAACCTTTCATCAATGAACTTTAACTTTATCCCACTTGTCGTCGGAACTTCGCTAACTTCAAATGATTCTTTCTCTTTTCGTTCATATATCCAATTCAACCATTATACCTTTCACTCAAATCGTCATGTTATCGTAATCAACCGTTCATTTTCCATCACTATATTCGTTACCATTCTGTCCGTATACATATCATCCCGATGCCGCTCGAACAACGGATCACCCGTTCCCGCACTATCACTCAAAAACCGTCACATGTACCACCATCATCAACACCCGGCCCTTCATCTAAACCTGTACGGCATGATCGATTTTGGCGACGTTCAAACCCAAATCACTACAATCCCCCAAATTCACCATCTGTCGGTAATCGCGTTCCATCGTCTCCTCATGTTACGCCTGATATCAACGCCAATCCTGAAAACTCATCTGAACTGTCAGTGCTGAGCTCTTTTGCCGACCAGTCTGCATCAGGATCTTCCGCTCCCACACCAGCTGCTATACCGTCCAAAGCACCTAATTCTGCCCGATCCGATACGCATGCCAAGAAGAAACGAAAAACTTCGCTTCCCCCCACCACAATTTCTACTCCTATTGAATCCAATTTCCATTCGAAAGCACCTTCAACATCAATATCCAATAGAGCTAAAGCACCTCGTGTCTCTGTTACTGGTCATAACGCACCTACTAGAAGTCACAAGGCTCTTTTGATCAGAGACTCTACTGCAACTAGCAGAGCAGGTTCGCAGCATGTTGTTGAAGATGATGCTCCTTTGCCACCACCTCCTCCTAGAACCGGTATGGGAGAAGGTTCTTTCCCTGTGCCACAGCAATCGAATGTCCGAGAAGAACATGAAGAAATGCGGAAAGAAGCACAATATATCATTCAGCAATCCGAATTGAAAAGACAAGAAAAAGAGAAACAGCGAGAAAGGGAACATGTAAACGGATTCCGGCCTTCAGTTGGCAAACGAAATAGGAAATCAATCAATTATAATGAGAATGATGAAGATGAGGATGAGAATGTTGATATGTCTGACGGGGAAAATCAAGATCGAAGTGGAGTGTGGGAAGAGAGTAGAGGTGGACCTGGACCATCAACTTCGAATTCTCGAAATAGACGTCGAGATTCTGGGGTCAATTATGAGAATGGGAATGGAGAGAGAAGGAACTCGACCGGATATATCCACCATTCAATGAAAGACCAAACATTCGAAGAACAATTTGATCGATTGCAAAGGTATCAAAGAAATCGAATCTCAGCCGAAAAAGCGAATGAAAACACGTTCCCCAAGAATGCTGGGGCAGCAATTATACTAGCTCATGAACACACCAATGGTTTCGCTCAAAGGTTCGTTCCAAGAGATAGGATTGAAAGAGGCTATCAACAAGGAATGAGTGGATTGAGTAATGAGATGGAAATTGATGCACAGGGATTCGTGGATAATGTCAAGGTCAGTACTCAGACTTTTCGATCTAAATGATAGTACAGGCGATAGTGGAACAATTTCGCTGACCGCGTGTGTACTGTGTGAATAGGATAACCTCCGAGCTATACTCAAATACTACTTTCCCGACCATTCACCTCGTCGAGATGCTTTTTGTGAAAGAATAGGAAGAGGTTTAGCTCAATTAGGATGGGAATTAACCGATAACGCAGATGCCGCTTTATTACCTTGATCACTTACTACACGATGTTTGATTATTTGATATCTTACGCAGCATATATACTCTTACTTCAATTAGCCTTTTTACTCATTTTCGATTTTGGTGTTGTCTTGATTTGTCATTTGGTTTCTTATACATATTATTTGATACAATATCATTACGCTACATTATAGTTATAGCGCAAACGGAAAGCTTGAAGTTTGTGATGCATCAAGTCGATTGCTTGTAATCTTCAAGAGGTCTCAATTATGTGAGATGAGGATATTATTTTGTTGCTATTATTGCCAAAAGGAGTTTCATTGCAATTGACCTAAATAAGCAGATGACTTAGATCTTTGTGGTAGATGGAAAAGTTATTTCACTCTTTTGGCAAAAAACATTCATTACTTCTTCTTTTTGATGTTGTATCAAATGATGCAAATGAATCTAGCAAGAATTGAGTAGCTATTTCGGAGGATCAACTTTTAATGTGCAAGATAATAATGAGATTGTAATTCAATGCATGTATACATAACATATTCATGAGGATTATTGTACGAATGAATTATTGCAAAATGAAAAAAAGTATGTGATTGACAAAAAAATTAGGTATAGAATCCGATGAGTTCCTAAAGAATCAAATTGAACGGATGAATAATTCAATGATATTGTAAATGTGAGTGGAAAAAATTGTGATGATTTTAATGTTTTACTAGAAAAATTGGTCTAAATGTGCAGGGTGATTTATGAAGATGTAGATATAATTGTATTGAGAAAGTATTAAAGAAAGAGGAATCAAAATGAGGAGAATAATGATATTAGGGTATATATATTAATTCGATTGAAAATGAGTAAAGTAAAATAGAAAATCATGTGAAATGATTAGTAAATCATTGATGAGAAACTTGAACATTATTCATAGCTAATGAGGGGGTCAGCTATAAATGCTTGATTTCTTTGATTAATTAATGACCGACTTACATTGAGTAATACTTTCCACACCTTGATCACTAGCTGTCGAAGCTGCACCACTCATACCGCTATAAGCTCCTCTACCAGTTACATTTGCTCGAATAGGATGAGGTCCAACATGAGGAAAGTAAGGTCCAGTAGCTGTATTAGGACTTGAATTAGCAGCAGTAGGAGAAGGTGGCATCGGACCAAAAGTATTATTTCCACCAGAATTAGATGATGATCTTGAAAATTTCATGTGTGAAATATCGAGTGATTGATGTCGCATTGTAGGATTTATTCTGGATTGACTATGAGGATGAGGGTGCGACGGATGAACTGTGGTATTCGAGTGTCCTGTTGATGCTTGTCTTACTCGATCTTGAATTATCGGGTCAGAGTCTCGTTTGGAATGGTCGGATTCTGTTCGAGTGGTTTGCTGTGTCGAGGAAAAAAATCGGTCAGCTATGAAGCGCAACACACACGATGCTTGAAAGCGGATGAGCACGTACGACGGGGAGTGATCAGGAAAGGCTCGAAGCACATGGCAAGCGCAATGAAGGGGGTTGACAAAATCAGATTGGTCAAGGCAAGAGTCACGACTCACTGTCGATCCAGGCCAAAGATCAGAACTTCTTTGAGGATTCTGATAACTCAATGGCCCTGCGAATCCTAAAGCTCCCTCCTCAACCGATCGGTATGATCCACCAGGACCGTTAAATAAGGCTCGTACATCCGTGGAAACCGTCACAGGGCGTTGTCTTCGTTCAACAAGTGATTCACCTTCCGCTTCTGAAACTATAGATCAGCTATCACCAGAAATTACCAAAGTCAATAATACGAGATTGCTTACCGTTATTGTTTGCTCCTGTTGCTAAGAGTTTACTATTGAAATGCGTGAATGCATCGGCGAATGAATCGACTCGCTTCGTAGCATTAGAAGGATAAACTTGAATCTATACAAATGATACATTAGCTTTCTTTTCTTGGAATTTGGATATTACGATTCCAGGTCAAGGGTATTCACATTATGCTGGCCTAACCATTCCTCTAAAGCATCTCTAGCTGTACCGAGGAAATCGATATTACTTCTCTGACATCTGAATTTAAAGATAGCTTCATCACCTTGACCAAATTTAGCGGAAGGGACAATTGCAATTTGATGATCTCGTTTGACTCGTTCAGTAAACAAGATGAATTCCGATGAAGTGACCAATCGAGTTAATTCCGGATTAGGTGGAACGTGTAGATCAGCCTCAAATGGGACGTGATCCTGTAGTCATTCCCATGCCCATTAGCTCAAAACCTTTGTTGTGAGGTATATGATAAGATGCCTGGACATACCAATAACATAGCAGCTGCGATATGAACTTGAGATTCAGGACCAAAGATAGTAACTATATCACTTGCGCTTTCTTTGTATGGAAATCGTACTACTGAATTCGTCTTTTGTTCGATATCATGAATGAAAATGCTCTTCTCGCCTAAGAGAGTTCGATGGTATCGTCTGGGTATAGAAACACTCTCGACAGTATAATCCTTGTCCTATTGAATTGAATCGATGAAACTCAGGTTAGCATACGGTCTTAACGAGAGACAATTATAGAGCAACAATCACTTTAGGGTTGACTAATTCCATAACAGACTGTTTCAAGCTTTCCAAATTAATAGCATTCTTAGCAGGTGTTCTGGCAACAACATTATCCTCATTATCTATATAACCCCCTAAAGCAGCGAATTCTTCTGCATTACTGAATTTGACATAAACTCCATACAGCTTCATAATTCGTTGAATATTCTTACCGCCTACACCGATAATTCGTTTATGATAAGATTCAGGTACGTGGAAAGATACTTCGGCAGGTAATTCTTCTTGTAACATTGATAAACCTTGTAAAGAACCTAGATCCGATCCGGAAATGTCCATAAGGAAATTGTAGTCATTGAAAGTCTCAAACTTGATTTTCACACCGGCCATCTTCATAATCTTGTTGATTTTACCATTCTTCTTACCTGAAATGAACTCTCGATGTTCGTTCGCGAGTTCAATCTGGAATCGTACTTCATGGTGGAAATTCTGTTGTACGATGTCATATCATCAGTATCTATTGTATCACATCTACGCGATAGTGTTGTGGCTGTCTTCGTCAGATTTAGAACTCACATGTATAGCTTCAAGTTCTAATACCATCATGACTGCGGCTCGGACTTCCTGTTCCAGACCATGCATTTCGAAGCAATTTGACTTGAACACAACCTCAGCTCCTGTTGCGTGCGCGATCCGTTTGAGGATAGGTTGCATTTGGGCAGGATTGAGGGTTGCTTGGGGCATCAGGACGTCAAACGAGATAGGTAATAACCAGAAAGAAGCGACATAGAATTGGCAAGCCTGCGAGGTGCATTAGCCATCGCAATTGATTTCAGCGATTGGTATGTCCAGGCCAGGAGCACTTACCAATCCCATGATACTCCGTATAGTCCTTTCTATATTGACTCTATGATCTCCAAATACCGTTATCAAACTAGCTTGAGAACCGACAGATGGGACTTGAATATAAGTTCCATTATCATTCATGATTCCCTTGACTTCTTCAAGCCTTTCAGTAAGCAACCAATCGAGTTTTCTGGGTAAAATAGCTGTATCTCTTGAAATCACAAGCTTGCTCTGAATTTCGGTGATACAACATTAGCTGATAACTCTATCTGAAGCATTTCGAGGCAATTAGCTGACATACCTTTTGGACAGCAACATTCAAAAGCATATCTCTTGCTCGTTGTACACCAAAGAATTCACCAGTAATCCAAATTTGATTTGCTTTGCCCAATTTACCTTGTTCACCTCCATGTATGCTCAAACCTGGGTGAGGTCCATTACCATATTGACCCATATTTGGACCCATACCCATACCTCCCATACCGCCCATCTGATTCATTCCTGGTCCAGGCATTGGTCCACCTCCCATACCTACATGCATGTGATTCTGTCCATGTCCATGGGCATGTTGTCCGTATGGTCCAGGGCCGGGACCCATACCCATGTTATGTCCATGAGGTCCCATCATACCTGGGTGCATATTAGGTGGCATTGGTGAATTGATTCGGCTGTTTGGTATACTTTGATATCCCGTATGCATTGATGACATCCCTGTGTGATTTACTGACATTGGCGGAGGAGGGTGCATGGGGTATTGCATCCCCGGTCCGTTATATGGCATACCCCTCGTAGTTGACGGGTCGATGTGAAGCGGTTGGGGTTGGTAAGGATATTGAACATGTTGATGAGGATTATATACTGGAGGAGCATTTGTACGTTGTTGAGGATGTTGTCCATGCCCATGGTGAGGTTGGAAGTTCCCATTCATACCTCCCATACCCATGTGCATTCCTCCCATGCCGTTCATACCCATATTTGGACCAAGTCCAGGTCCGGGTCCGGGACCCAGACTTCCAGTCATTTGCATACCCATACTTCCAGTTGGTTGCATTCCCATTGAACTCGAGCCCCGATAGCCGAGTCCTTGTTGTTGACCTGGTTGAGGTGAATTAAGTACGCCTACAAGTGGAGTAGGGTAATAGATGTTGGTGGCAGTCTCCTCTTGAATTGATTGTATAACCCCTCGTTTACGCGAAGCGATGATGTTATGCAATTTGTAATCGATATCACAAACCTCAGAGTGGAGACCGCTCTGCACGTACAAAAGGCAACAAGGTTAGCTCATTATGCGCGTGAATGATCTTCGCTCATGACAGCTGACTAGACTCACCAATTCATCCAGCATGACGAGTAATCTGACTTTGGCCACTTCGACGCTCTCCAGGGGACCAGTGATGACCAATTCGCACATTCTCTCAGTTTCCAAACCATATGTTACAGGAGCATTAGGAGCAGACGCAGGAAATGTTTGAGCCGTAGTTGTAGATTCATTTGAAGCCAGCGCAGATTGTTGAATATCGCCAGATGTATTTGCGCCATTCACACTTTCAGGTCCAGAACTTCCTTCTCGTTGCGAGTCAGTCGTAGTTGTGTTTGGTATATTCTCGTTATCCAGTCCCTGCTGATTTTGGGTGGGAGATTGGCCATCAGCAGTAGCCAAAACTGTTCCTCCGACGCCTGCTCCGGGAATTTCAATATTTAGAACAGCAATATGAGCTTTAGAATCTAAGGCAATTTCATCTAATCTTCGTTTTACATCCACTTTCAGAGGTGATATATTTGATAAAGGGGACTCTAAGATTTCTGTTCGAGATACTTTTAATATTGTCTTATTATCTTTTGGAGTTTCTCTTAAAATAGCTCCTCTAGCTGACATAACAGATTGATAACCTCCTGATAAGTGGAAATTCCAAGTAGTAGTCGAAGGTATAGGGGCATTAGGATCTAATTGAGAAGTACCATTCGAATCGTTGACAGAATTTGATAAATCTACACCTATAGATTCTTTCGTAACAGTAACTAGACATCCTTCTCTAGTAGTAATATCTAAAGAAATCTTTTGAACATCGTTCCAATCTTTCTCTACTTGAGAAGCGGTTGTTAAATTGGTAGTTAAAGATGATTTCCCTGGCGGTGTAGTAGCTGAAGTAACGTTTGGTAAAGGTATTGTAGGTAAATTACCTGATCCTGGTAATGTGAGAGAAGAAGGTAATGGTGAAGATGAAGGACGAATTGATCGGGGCGAAGGCCTATGATAAGTGAAAGAAGTTGTATAAAGGTCCATTTTGTTTGAATACCACCTTATCAAGAAACGGGTATGAAAGAGATATTATGATTTACACGAGACTGTCAATGAAAGCCTGTCGTAAGCCGATCGGTGGTATTGCGATTGGTATTGGATAGGAAAGGGGATATAACGAAGAAAGCTGATAGAAGGAAGAAGTGCAAGTGAACTGTTCAAACGAATGTACATTGGTCAGCTAATCATGATTGAAATCAGAATAAAGGCAAGGTAATTCATCAGCCATAAGAGGAGTGAGACTATGTCTCTATACAGGAATAGGAAGGTGAGTAGAAAGGAGTCATTTTGAGCAAAAATGGAAGGGTAAAAGAGGCTGAAGTGAATAGAGGATTTGGAGGGGGTCTCCAATGTCTTAAAAAGTAGAATCGAGGTACACGAGTGTATCAATTGTTAAACATACGATTGAATCAGATGATTAGAGGGAAGGTATATCAAATGGAGAAAAATGAGGCGTTGGGGGATATAAATGGGATTGAAGGTCTAAGAAAGTATGATCGGAAGAGGATCACATAACGCAACGGGATGAAGGCAATAAGAGTAATTATCCTTCAATTTCCAACAAAAGGAGAAAGAATCAGAACATTATTCGAAAATTGAAAAATGAACTTACTTCTATGATGACATATGAGTTATATACAATTCGTATTTGATTGAATAGATATTTGGACTGATGCCTGTTTTTCCTTTCGTCCTTTCGTTCCGCTCGTGAATGAATTTTATCTTATACCGTCCGTTGAAGCCATCTAAGTAGTGGATATATTCCCTACTACTAACTGGTATGATTTGTACTTATTTGATTGGGGTATTGTCTGATGCTAATGTAGTTCGATGTCAATCTATATAAAGGAGAAATGACCTGTCATATATAGTAGTTGTCACTCGGTAAGATTAAAGCGCGTTTGTCTTAGTTGCATATCGGATAAATAAATAATTAGCGTGAATACGAGTACAGTACTATAGTATCCCAAAATCAGCTACAGATCGAGAATGACCATGTGGCATCATAATGTCCAATGTAATAAGATACATAATAATATATGCAACAAGGTATAATAGGTCATATAGAGTTCCGTTAATAATGCGAATGAAATGTTATGATGAATTGTTACTATCAATGCGGTTAAAACTATGCTTAAGAAAAAGAATCAATGTGAATGCCATTGACTGTCCGTTATTCTAAATCTCCGGGTTACGCGATACCTCCTCTTCTCTTTCCTATCAAATTATGTCCATTCTGAGTTGTTAGGGCGTTCATATCCCTTTCCTTCAAAAGTCTATCACCGTGACCATATGAATTGCTATATCTTCTTAAATTGATCGTAGGTTGTTCGACTATGAAATCCCCTTCACCATCTTCCATCTCATCTTCCTCTTGATCCGCTTGAGAATCATCTTCAGCAGCTTGGTTGACCCATCGACTAGTCACAAGTGGGTTAATTTGGAATCTTTCTTGATAATGCTCATGTTCCGGACAAACTACCCGACCATCTCATCAGTACGGAAACCCTAAGAGGTATTTGCAAATTGACCTACGTGAATCCCGAGTAGGTGGTATACCTTGTCCGAAGGCCAAATCTCTCATGTCAGGATGCAGATACGTGCGATCTGATTAGCCGCACAATTGTCAGCCAAAAAAATAATGACTAATCCAATATAGTCGACTTACGTCGCCCATCAACGATTTCATGCAATTCACCACATTTCCCTTCTTTTGGCTCCAACACCTCATCTCTACCTTCTTCTTCATCTTCTTCCCCATCATGGGCAGCCAAGAAAGGATGACGTAGAGCTTGGGCTGCTGACAGTCTCTTAGTAGCGTCCAGTCGAAGCAATTTCTGACATAGGTCTATGGCTTGATCGATCGCTTCAATATGCCGCCTGGCATCTTCCGTAGTGGGATTAGTCATATGTGGTGTATAGATATGAGGATTAAGATTTACAACCAAGGAAGCAAGGGATGATGGATGAGAATCAACAGTTGGAACATTTGTCATTATAGTTCGATCTAGATTTTTACTCATCAGTTCCCTTCCACAATGCTAGAAATTGTTCAAATCAAGCTCACTATGCAGTAAGGCACACCTTTCCATAGCTGCTCTCCCAAATATAGCGGCAATTTCCATCAAAGCTTCGATATCGTCACTTGAGTTGAATACCGGGAATTTATGCGTCAAGATTGACAAGAGCATAACGCCTACTGACCAGCTGTCCAGGGCTAAAATTTCATTCCATAAGAATTAGCAACACACATGGATGTTTGGACTTGGGGATATCGAAACTCACCGACAGTCTGATCTGGGCATTTGAGAAGTACTTCTGGAGCTCTGAAACCTCTAGTACCAGCACGATTAGTCTTGATTGCAGGTCTTTTATCTTCATGAGGAAACCCTATACGACCTTCACCTTGTCTGGATCGTTTCCTAGCATCATAAACAGCTTGCTCTACTATGGACGTTTCCGAAGTTTTTACTTTGGATCCTTGTAAGGACACAAGTGTCCCCGGGGCATGTTGACATGTAGGTCTTCTAGGTGGTGTATACCTTTCAGCTAATCCAAAATCTACTAATACCCCTTGTCCAGTTTCGTAATCATAAAGAAAGTTCGCCGGTTTTACATCTCGATGGACTATTCCTCGTTTGTGTATATCTTTCAATGCGCGAAATAAAGATTGAAGGTACGATCGAATATGCGGCGGGTCCATATGTCGGTAGAAGTGCTATATCACGTTCTGATATGAGCAACGCAAAAGGTATGAGCACTCGGGGTTTAGCTCACACGAAAATCGTCACTTCGATGATACGGTAGAACAATGATGACCTGATCTTCTTCGCGAAATGCACTGATCAACTGCGACACATTACGGCAGCCCCTATAAGTATTGTTGGATCAGCCATGACGAAGCGGCATTATAAATCGGTATGTTATGCTCACCTTAGAGCTTCCAGAATGGCTAACTCGTTTTCAATACGTGCGGGACTACTGGTAGCCAAGATTTTTTTCAATGCTACTTTCACTTCAGGCTGCGCTTGCTCTAAATCTTGGTCTTCTTCATCCGGTATTCCAGACCAATACTCATTGGCATATGTCCGATTCAGACAATCATGAGCTAGATACACTGACGAGAAAGTACCTGAAAATCAAAAACGAATAATTTAGTTCAGCCGATGTCTCTCCTCATTCAAAACAGAATACATTAGGCGTACCTTCACCTAGCCTATCGACAACTTTGAAAGGCAAATATCCATCAACCCCATCTCGAAGAACCGTTAAGCTTTCCGTAAAATTCCTTATATCCTTCTTGATTGCCGTTCTTTCTAAAATTGGTCGATGTTCCATTTCATAATTGTCGGAATCACCTGAATGATAACTTTCGGGCGAGATACTATCTTCTTCTTCCTCTTCGCCCCTTAAGCCATCTTCATCGTACTCGATATTGTCGGAGTGAGCAGCTTGATTCAGTTCAACAAAAGATTGTTTTTGAGTTTGTCGTTTTTTAGAAGATGAACCTTCTATAACTTGCGTCATCGTATCTGGCCTACTTTTTAGGTTATTTGTTTTCATAATCGTGTTTGGTCCAGATCCCGATGCAGATGTCGAGGATGTCGATTTGGATTTTGTGTGCGATCTTACATCTTTCGGAGGTGGCATCACATTCCTTAGATTAACGGTGACTGGACGCGATTTCGTCAATACATCTTCGTTCATATTTAATAACCCATCGTGAGGGTCAAAATCGTCCATTTGCTCTACTAGTATTTCTTCTTGGACATCTCGCGTTTCTTCTTGATTATCTTCCTCCAGCATGAAGACTTCTTCAACAAATTGTTCCTCGGGAACAAGTATCGTTTCATCACCTTCTTCTTCTTTTTCATCCAACTCCCCTTCATTATCTGCAATTTCTTCAGCGTATCTGTTTTTACCATTTCCAGCTTGTTCTGAGAATAAGACACTTTTACTTTCATCATTTTCACTCGCTTCTTCTATTTGATCTTGCTCTTGAGCATAAGAGCTAGATCCTGCTATAGCAGTAGTTGGGTAATTCGAAGCAGGTCCTGAGGCATTCAAGAACTGAAAAGAAGAAATGCCTTCCCCGTTTTCTGCTAGGGTTGGAGTTGAATCATCGATTGGCGTGAGTTCTCTATTTACGCGTTTTCGTTTTGGCGATATCGATTTCAATCTTTCACGATCACCTGTTATTTGTCTTTTAACGCCACGAGAGGCAATTGAGGTTGTAATTGAAGTATTACGAGAAGGTATGTTGAGATGAAAAGGTCGAGAAGAAGAAGATGATGCTCCAGTACTTAATGTTTCAAGTGGCCATGTCGTTATCCTTGACGTTGAGTGCGAAGAGGTAGAAGCGGAGGTGGTAGAATCCATTGTGATATTTGCGGTTGTCTCTTGACTAGGTGTGGACGAATGCATAGACCATACTTTGCCGGGACACTTTACAATCGCAAGACAACTCGGATCCAAAGGGTTGAAGTGTCAGAAGGGTCTCAGACGTTTTCAAGGGCGGCTCAAGAGACTTTGAGGGAGCTGCTTCGAAGCAAGAAAAGATTATGGAGTTGCGACAGATTGCATGAAATCAAAGCCGACCAAAACAACTAAAACGCGTACAGATCCAGTTAGTTACGTAAGAATTTGAAGACAACGCATGATGATGTCGCGCGTAACGTGCCTCTATGAACGGGTATGTCGGGAAGCACCGCTGGAGCTTGAAATGCCCTGTTCCACGTTACCGTTCAGGCATTTATTCTTGGATAAAATGATATAAACTGGGATTCATAAAAAAATCCCTTGAGTCCACCCTGCATCATTCACGCGTGGTACTGTATAAGATTGTACATGGTGACACCGAAGCCGACGATATTAATTTCAGATTTCAAACTTCAACCTGAATTCTGTAATAACATAAAACACATAAAAGATCAATCAGCAACCTTCCTACAACCTGCTGGTGCATCATCACCATCGACAGCAGAGTTGTTCTTACAGGAGAATTCCATCGCAATTGATTGGGAATATATCAGGATTTAACGAATCAGCAGCGGACGAAAATTTCCTTCTTCTCTCTCTCTGATACATGAGGGTTTAACGACACATCCAAGACATTTCAAAGGATACCGATATCCTTATAGTTAATCCTATTTATCCTTCAGCCAAATATACCCACCGAAAAGTAATGAACGAGATGTCCGGACAAAATCCAAGATCAAGCTTACAAGGAGCGGCTCGACAAAATGCTCATCCAAGATTACACGCACTATCTAAACCTTACTCTCGACCATCTTCTTTCTCTGGCCTGTCATCTTCAGCAACCATGACAGATTTAGCTAATGTATCATCTTCACTTGGATCACCTTCTAAATCTCCCACAAAATCCAGTACAACACGACCAGGTTTGAGTGGAGATTCACGTTCATCAAGTTTCAGTAGTTTACCTAGATCCGGTTCTGATAGTTCTTTATTTTCCGGAATAAAATCAATATTCTCTAGACCACTTCAATGGCTAGCTACACCTACTAGAGATCAAATAACTACGGCAAACAAAAGAGATTCTTTTAGTTCATTCGGACATGATTTAGAAGATCCAGATTCACCTAGTGAAACTAGAAATCAAAAGAGGATAAGGAGAAGTTCACCTTCACCTGAAAAGCAAAAGTCGAAATCAAACGGTGTATCTAAAGGACATTATGAACCTGAACCTGAATTCCAAGTTCAAGGAAGAGCCGTATCTGGATTCATGTTACCACCACTGTCACCCAATGTAACACTCAAACCGAAATCACACTTACCCCAACATATGACGACTCAAAACCCCACAAATTTCTCAAGACCCCTTGGAAGCTCCAGCGGTCTTTCAAGCTCGAAATCTATGTCATACCTTGATCCTCCGTCTGATGTATTAGGTAGTTCTTCGCCTAGAAAAGGAGGAATGTTAACTAGATCAAAGAGAGTGGAGTTGAGCTCGTTGGTCGATGATGATGACAGGAGTATGGACGGTTTGGAAAAGGGTAAAGGCAAGGAAGAAGAGAAGACATGGAGTCCTTGGAAGTCGCGGTATTCTACGGCCGGTGGAGCAGCCTCTTCTGCTGCAAACGTTAGACCTACTACACCAAGCAGGAAAACGCCTAATAGGCTGGACTCGAGAGACGTGTGTGAAGCTTTCTAATTCCAGCTGCAGAAAAGTACATCCGCATAAGACCAAAGAGCTGACGCATGTTTGTCCAGTTCGCGCTACCTTCCCTATCACCTTTTAAACCACCTCCATCGCCTTTGCATCGTCAATCACCTCATCCTCCTAATCTTGGCGGTTCCACATCAGGACTGACAAGATCAGCCACAACAGCAAACATACGTCGAGCAGCCAGTGTAGCTTCCGACGTCAGTATGAGCGGTGGATTAACTAGATCAGGCAGTGTCAAGGGATTGAGGCAATCTGGTAGTATGCTTTTCGGCAGCGTGAATGGTGACCGGGAGGGAGGTAGAGATGATGACCGGATGAGTGTAGATGGGGAACAACGGCAACGTGAGGGAAGCGTCTTAGATTGGTTCATGAAGGATCGCTGGGATGGAAGAGCCACTTCTCCAGCTTCTGTGGCTGCCTCGAGACGGCTAGGATCTGCTGGACCTTCCTCGTCGCATCCACCGATCAGAAAAGGTCAACTAGTATGGCATGAGGAGGAAAAAGCATTCGTACGGGAGAGTGATTTGAGATTATGTGAGTTTCTTCTTCTTCCGAAGCTATCTTTCAATGGTCAGCATCTCATGCCTGCTGCGTTGATTAGCCCAAGCACCACCAGCAGTACATAAAAGTGAAGCCGAACGAATATTGCATACCCTCGAGTCGATGAGAAAGACCCCTCTCACCGACGCACGTAAAGGAGATGTTCCGCCCTTGATAGGGCAATCATCCAGAACAATGAGGAAAACAATTAACGTCCCATTGGCTACTGCTGCCGCTGGAGACAGTGCAAAGCAAAGGAGAGATAAAGATAGATTAGGTGGAGATGATAGGGTGTCGGTCATGATCAGTCCATACGGCAGGAGGAAGGTTGCAGATCAGCAGGTCAGGGACGACAGGAGATCTAAAATGGCCGAGGACAGGGGTGAGTCGCAGATATATGTAGACCTAAGCCTATCACAAAATGCCAGAGCTGATGTTCGTAAACCTGTTTTGTCAGATTACCGGCCATCGCCCACACCCACCGCCTCAGATGCCAGGAGCCGATCGCATAGCCGGACATCTGATGTGGAGATGGATAGGCCGAGCTCATCTCAAAAATCACTTTCACCAGCTCCCGCACCCACTCCACGTCGATCATCACGACTCAAGAAGCCATCTGCGGCAGAAGAAATTCCTACACCGAAGGCTAACAGGCGAACGAAAAGAGGAGCGTCCAAGCAGCCTGAGACGATGTATGAAGAGGAACATACACAACGAACGCCAAAGGGGCGAAAGTCGAGGAAACAAACAGTTGATAGAGGTACTTCGCCTGATCCGGCGCCACCAGTTCCGACCATCACAGCTACAGCTCCATCTCCGGGCGGTCCTGCCAATGCTGATTCATCGACTCAGACTGTGTCCAACTCTAATTACCAGCCTTTAGCGGATGGCGAACGATCGCGAGGAGGGTCGTCTCTACGAGCAAGATCAGATGTATCTAAGCGGACTCATGTGGGAGCAGCGAGTTATTCTCGATCTGTTACTCCTTCGTCTGGACGCTTCTCAGCTAGAGAAGAAGATCTTCCAGATATGGATGAATTGGAACAAGCCAAAATCCCTCTTCCTTCTTTCTCAGGTATATCTTTTGCCGGACTCAACGCGAATCCGCCAGCTAGTAATGGGGACGCAGCTCAGAATGCCTCACAATCGAGTGCACCTGCGGCCGCGCAGCCGTCGTCTTCACTCGGAGTACCATCTCAGCGTAAGCCTGCCGGTCCTTTGGCCAGAGTTGGCCTCTCATCAACCAGGCCGAGAGCTTCCTCGCCCCTAGCAGGAGGATCCATTGTGGCTCAACCTGAATCGCCTCCCACTGCAGCGCCTCCAGCGAGGTCTACGGAACCAGCACAGCCCCCTGCAAATGGCTTCTTCACATTGAATGGGTCAACTCCTACTGTACCCTCATCAACGACTGGATCCACCACAGCTTTGAGTAAGCCTGCCGCTTCATCGTTCTTCTCTGGGCCTTCCACAAACGGCGACACAAACAAAGAGAAAACGTTCTCATTTGGATTGGGTCAACCACCTGCAAACCCTGCTGCTGCGGAGCCCGAAAAGTCTTCATCAGGAGGTATACCCGACTTTTTTGGCAAGAAGTCCGTTCCTCCTTCCGGAACCACCACTCCCACCTCAATCCCTGCATTCGATTTCGGTTTACCTAAAAAATCAACTGATGAGCCTAAAGCTCCTCCAGCGGAATTGCCTTCATCCACCTTTAGCTTCGGTAAACCTGCTGAAGCACCGAAAGCCACGGCAAGCGGTACTTCATCGACTGGTGGATTCAGCTTTGGCGCACCTGCTTCTAAACAGCCTGAAAAGACAGCTGCTGCCGTACCTTCGTTCTCGGTGAGTCAGGAGCCCAACTTAACGCTGAATTGTATTGAGCTGAAAGAATACTATCAGTTCGGATCATTCAAACCTGCCGAGCCAGCCAAATCGACTTTCAACTTCGGTGCATCATCAGCGTCAAGTTCTAAACCTGCCGAATCAGCCAGGCCCACCTTTTCGTTTGGTACACCTTCTTCCACAGCTGCAGCCGAAAAGCCAGCGGAAGCAACCAAACCTGCTTTTTCGTTCGGTACCTCGTCAATTGCACCTGCAAAGACCGCCGAACCTGCCAAACCAGCTTTCTCATTCGGTAATACTAGTGCATCCGCACCTGCTGCTAAGGTTGCTGAGCCAGCTAAACCAGCTTTCTCGTTCGGCACCCCGACCAGTAATGCTACCACTTCTGCTCCTGCATCAAGTGGTTTCTCTTTTGGTAAGCCAGCTGAAAAGAAGGATACAGCTGCCAGTAATCCCTTCGGGCCAGGCGCTTCTAGTGCCGCAACATCGACCCCCAGCTTTAATTTCGGCGCTTCGAGCGGCACGAAAACTTTTGCACCATTTGGAAGCAGTCAGCCTAATGGGGATGTTTCCAAGTCAAATCCTTTTGGCGCCAGCCCTATCACTACACCTGCTGCAGCGTCAGCGTCTTCTGGTTTCAACTTTGGTGCATCGGCTCCTTCAGCTCAACCTAATGGAGCATCATCCGGTTTTGGGTCTACAGCACCTGCTGCTCAGGCGTCTAATCCATTCGGATCTGCCAACACCTCTCCAGCTTTAGGTTCTGCCCCAAATCCATTCGGTCAAACTCAACCCTCAAGTCCGGCTCTTGCTTCTGCTGCAGCTCCTTCTTTCTCTTTCGGTCAATCCTCGTCCACACCCACAACAGGATTTGGCTCTTCCGCACCTGCAGCTACAACAGGAGTATCGAATCCATTTGGTCAAACCTCGTCTACTACTCCAGCTGCTACTCCAGCTTCAGCAGGTTTCAATTTCTCTTTCGGTGCAGGATCAACTTCAAATCCCGCACCCGCCCCAAATGCAAGTGGATTCGGTGGATTTGGTCAACAAGCAAACACAACACCTTCAACGCCAAATACAAATAGTTCATTCGCTTTCGGTGCTGCTCCTCAACCTTCTACTCCAACTACTTCTCAATCATTTGCTTTTGGCGCTTCAACTACTCCGTCAATTGCTCCTTCTAGTGGATTCTCTTTTGGAGCTCCAACCAATAATGCTCAACAACAAGCACCAAGATTTGGTAGTCCTGCACCTGCAGATGGTGGAGGATTTAGTTTAGGCGCGAATGATGGTGGAGCACCTGGAAGTCCAGGTGGGAGAAAGGTTAAAGGTTTACCTAGAAGAGGCGCTGTTAAGAGGTAATCCAGTTGGAAATTTTTAAGTCAAAGAAAGGCATTGGAGTAAATGGGATGGAAATTGATCAAGTTGGGGTGTCAGAACAAACTTATATTCGTATTTTCTCTATATTGTATTTCTTTGAGAAGTTCAACATAATATACAACAGGTAAAGAATTTATCTCATTTTACAGATCATCAAAATAAAAATCATTTTTTTCCCTCCAATTCAATAGGTAAGGTATAAGTAATATAGCATTGTTTTATCTATTTTCAATATTATCATAAATTAATGAATTTTATGATTCTTTTATATAGCATCTTTTTCCCTGGTATGCAAAACAAATTAAACAAATTGTCGCGACTTTCTTATAATTCTATATAAGATGAATTGATATTCTATGATTGAATACATTTCAATAAGGATAAATCATGATTGACGCAATAATCCTTTGAATTTTCGTTCTGAAAATAGGTGTTTCTGATAATATATAAAGTTAGGCACAATAGATAATCATCTTCTTTTACATGCAAAGTCTGATTGATAAATTTGTTTGAAATCTGTAGGGATTTACTTAACAATAGATGAAGATGAAAACGATTAATTTAATCATTATTTTGAACGATGAGAAATACTCGTAGTCTGGACTCGATAAATTTCATTGAAAATAAATTATTGTGGAGCGCAGGGTTTATTATTACTTAGATCTGTAATTTTTTAATTATTTCCTATATTTCTCTTTATTCTTTTCTCGACTGTGTATGTATGATAAATAGAATATGAAGGTACAAATCCTCATTATTTCTCATAACAGGAATTAGGAGATCTATTTGAAAGTCATTTATAAATGTTGAAAAGAAAAGAAGAAGAATGAATTTAAATAGGTAAGATGATTGATGATAAATTATAATATAATAAATGTTTCATAACGGCAGATCTAGAATTTTCAACAGAAAGGAACAGCTTTACGAGTTAAATTATCCTTGATTTCTCGTAAAGATTTGATTTATTTGTAGGGTGTGAGTAAGGTAGTTGGTATGTCACTACTTACTTAACAACGTAAATATTTGTCATTTGAGAAGTAAATAATAAAATATGATACGATACGCTTTGATACCGAGTTTCATCTTTTTTTTTATTTGCCACTTAATATAATAATGGCGTGTTTTGATTTTTTAAACTACTAACTACTACTACTAGTACTACTACTCTAGCTTAAAAGTGACTCCACAAAACCGGTACAATCATCAATAATGTAATTAATTTCCATGCATCTCGTGATTAAGATGATTATAACGATATATAGATACTAGATCAATAACTAATACTACTACTTGCATCTTTATTTCTTTTTGTTATATACACGAACAACAAAAGAAATAATTCCAGTAGAAAGATCAACTAGTACTTTATAAGGTTTCAAATAACAGTTTCTTTAACAACGAGCTAAAAGTGACGACATCAACTAGAATTTTACAACCATAGTTTTTGATTTATCGTCATCATCATCATCATCATTACTATTATCGTATTGTACTGTACTGTACATAGCTGTACACATTTGTGGACGGAAGGAAACCTTTTAGTTTGAGTTTGATTACACCGCATTTGTACCTTAGCTTGGTCTTCACTTTTGCCACTGCTTGCCTTTCACTTAGGCCTTCTTAATCTTAGATGAAGAAAGCTCAACATCTGTATTGTATCAAGCATAAAGAAATCACACTAGATATTATATTTACTTGAAGCGCATAGATTTGGTCTTTCTTTGAAGCTTCCAACAAAATGCATCAACCGGATTTACTCACTCAGCAACAACAATCGGGTCCACCTCAATGGTCATCTAATATAAATTATCCATTTGGAGCGATAGTTTGGTATGCTGGGACTTTCTGGAGATGTGAAGCTGGACATATTAGTAGAAATGAACCAGATGGAGCGGTGAGTTTTCACTCGAACATCTTCCAGTCTTCAACTACAGCGACTTACAGCTGTTACTCATATGATGATGATCATTGGTCTACTTCTTATGCTAAATGTATATCTTAAATTTGTAGCCGACCAACAACTTACATTTATGGACACCCGTCGGATCTAGCGGCGGATTTCCCCTTCAATCTAAACAACAATCATACTATTCTCAACAACAGCGACCACCGTATCCTCAGTACCAACAACAGTCATATCCTCAACAAGGATACAATGGTCAACCACCCTCTTATTCACCTCAACCTCCCTCGTCGGGCTGGGCGCAAACAGGATCATATCATAATGGAGCTCCCTCAGGATCTTCATCTGGCTTATACGCACAATCCTCTTATCGACCGTATTCACCTTCAGAGAATCGAGAGAAGGATGATTCTCCGTCATCAAACGAAACGATCACTGATAGTAAGGATGAAAAGGCAAAAGGTTTTGGAAATTCAGGTGTATCAAGTGCAACGTCCTTTTTTACCGAGAAGGCAAATGAGTCTTTACGTTACATGACTATTCGCAAAGAAGCTAGTGATGCAAAGGAAAAGGATGAATTGAAGCATGAATTGAAAGGGAAGAGGGTATGGCGAACAGGAGGTATTGGAATTTGGTCATATAGCGAAGATCAAAAAGAGGAAGAACTGAAAAAGAAGTTATGGAGCGATTGGTCAAATGATCATAATGCCTCAGATTGGATCAAGATAGCTAAAGAACGAAGGGAATTTTATGATAAAGGTAAAGTCAATCCATCGACGTTGATTCACAACGACACAACGACTAATGACTGAATTTTTTCCCTTAACTCATGTAGAGAGTAAAGGTGTGAAACCGCTCTTTATGTGGAAGTTGGTTGAAAAGGGCCAACGGCTGCCTAATGATGCTTTGCCTATCGGCCACGAACAAGATGGAGCCGTCCTATACGCTGCGAGAGCATGGTGGGAAGGTGGAATCCACCTGGGCAAGTGAGTCACTTTCCATTTGACTTGAAAACGACTCTTAACCCGATGCTGATCAAAACCCTGCACATTATCAGAGCTGGCCATCATCTGATTTCGGGTGCATCTATTTCATACGGCGGAGCAGAAATGGTTCTCGACACATATGAAGTGCTTTGTGGACCCATCAATGAGCCTTACCTTGTCAAATGGATGACATACCGACATGGTGAGGTGGCGGCTGTTCAAGGCTGGCAACCTATTGAAGGCGGTAGAGAAAAGGATGGGACAGCTCTTCTGTTGGCGAAAGGGGATTATGAGAAGTAAGCTTAACTCTATTCAAGATATTTCAAAGAAGTGATCCAGCTAATGTTTTTTCTTTTTCATTCTTACAGCGGACAACATCCAGGCAGTAAGTAATTGATGGGTATTCAAGCAGAATATGCGGCTGACTGCAGAGGTATTAATTTTCATTTTGCAGAATGCCTTATCAACGATGATCACGCTTGCGTCGGATATGGCGGTGGCGAACTTTGGGTTCGACCATTTTCTTTATTAGCTTATGCTAATTCGGATCGAAGATAATTGATTTTCTTTCTTTCGCCTTCGTAAAGATATGACGAGTACACGTGTTACCTTGATTTTTGTCGATCATACATGCACGAAATTATACGTTCTCTTCGATAAATACATACAAATTGGATTTCGAAAAACGAATCCCGATAATATCACATTGGCACTAAAACAACTATCAGCCAAACGTATCAAATATATAGATAAATTAAGACTGAATATCATGTTGACATACAAGAAATTTAACTATACATGCATTCATATTGAGGTTTTTGTTACTGATAAGTTTCATGATGACCTGACAATCGAGTTTTCCGAAAGGATGGATCTGAAAACCCTAAAGTATACACTAACGAGAAGCACGAGATAACTTCAGATCTAGTATATATTGTCTTGAGGAACGCTCAAACATTTGAAAGGTAAGATGCAATATATTCCTTTGATCAATAGTATTCGATTAGACTAGCTGAAACTCCTTCTGACAAACCAATATCCTTTGGCTATGCCCAGATCAGTCATGCCATGAAGGTCCCCTTATCACTCAAAGGCATGTTCACGAAGTTCAAGATGCATGACGATCCTTTGTTCTCCAAATTGTTCAAGAAACAGTACTCTTTACGAGTACATCGGGATCACTCTAACTGGCATGAGAATTTTGGCATGATCTTCAAATATTCGATATGCTTACTTGATAATTAAACAATTGATTTACTTCGAAAGGGGAATTCTAATCTTGGAAATATTCTTCCTCTTTTCCCCTCTTATCTTTAATCCATATATTTCGGTATCACCTTTTGAGGTGATTAGATCCCAGTTTTCCTTTTAACAAATATATCTCGCTTGACATTGATTTAGATTCTTACTCAAAACCTCCTCCTCAAGCTTAAAGACACCTCATCATCCCCTCAAATTACAAGATCTTCGCTACTTTCGACATCTGCTCTTACATGACATAAAAGTTTTCTCAAAATGTGCGAATCAATACCATCAGTCACATTATACGGTACCACTCAATTAACAACAACTTTAACAACATCAACCATTATAACTACACAATTATCTCAACAAATAAAACTATTAACAAGTCAAATAATTACAAAAGAAATAATAACTAGTATTATACCTCAAAAAACATTATATTATCCATGTTCTGAAACTGAAATTATAAAACCAAGTTCAACTTCTAAACAACTTTTACAAACTACATTATCTAGTAATTTGAATGAGAATTCAATAGATTTAAATGCTACAGGTCAATTTACAGGTTCTTTACCTACTCAAATTAAATTTACTTCTAAGTCTTCGAGTTTCACTTCATCTTTGGTAAAATCATCAGTAGTGACAAGTAAATCTTCTTCACAATTGACTACTTCAACTTCAACTTTAACGCAATTGCCTTTGATTACTTCTTCTAGATCAGATAACGTTACAAATGTAAATTCGTCCGCTGAGGAGTCAAATACAACTACAAAAAGCAATGCAGGTACTATAGCTGGAGGTGTTATAGGAGGAATATTCGCTTTGATAATCTTTATAATACTTTTGATGTGTTGTCAAAAACGTCGAGCTAGAAGGAGAATAAAAGGTGGAAGTTGGAGAGATAGTAGCATAACACCCTTCCATGGTGGACAAAGTGGTAATGATTATTGGGAAAAAAGATTTAGAGAGATAGAATCTGCTAATTCTAGTAGAGGTAATGAATTAGGAACAAATAGAATAAATGAAACGGAAAAAGGAGATTGGGATAGTCAAACTAGTAAAAAGTTAAGGGTGAGTTCACCGGATCTCTGAAAGTCGTAATATCATAAAACAGTAATTCATGTGGCTAATCTACCGTTCGATATACCTTTTTCATCTGTCTTATCTTGGTCTCATCTTTGTTCCACTTTCAACCAAATAGCTAACCCTCGACCTTGGATCAAAAGATTTACCTTCCCGACCACCTTCTAGACTTTCAATGATTTCATCATTTTTCGGAGGTAGGATGACACCTACACCAAATATCACTTCATCTTTTCATCATTCACGTAATGGATCAACACCTACATTACGTTCAACAATGCCTAAAACGAGTAAAAATAGATTCAGCTTTAATCCTTTTAAACGTAATAATAATACCAATAATAACTATTATTATTACAACAAAAATCAATTTAATAATCATAATCAAGATTTTAATAAAAGTCAAATCTCTTTACCTAAACAAAATCATCAACATAATAGATCAATTTCTTCACCTTGGATACAAGAAGATTCTAAATCATTTAAATCAGGTAGTGGAACAAATTCAAATGGAATTAAATCTGCTGGATATTCAAATTCAATTAAATCACCAAAAGCAAGACCATCTTTAGAAGATAATCTTAATATAAATAGAAATACTTCTGTAAAATTGAATAATAATAATAATAATAATAATAATAATGTTGATAAAAGAAGATCACAAAATACTTTTGGAAAAAAATTATCTTCATTTGATTTACCAATTACAAAAGAAGAAGAAAAAGAATTATCTCGAAATTCTGAAAATAATGTGGTAGAAATTAATCGTAATGAAATGATCAATGTTAATAATTGGAATTATCAAACTCAAAATAATAATTTACAATTACCAAGACAAGCTGCTATGGCTGTTAATAGTATAAATTCCGCCAATGGTAGTGGTTTGAATCCAATTAGAGAAGGTAAGGTGATTGAAAGTCCAACTGAAGAAGAAATTGAAGAAAGAAGAAATATGGAATGGATAAGACATTCTAATTTTCAAAGTGATCATGGTGAAGGAACAGAAACATTAGATTTAACAAATGAAGAAAAATTAAAAGAATTAAATAAACAATTAGGTTTAGATGATTTAAATGAATTATCAGATAATTCTATAATA
This sequence comes from Kwoniella pini CBS 10737, assembly GCF_000512605.2. Taxonomy (NCBI): domain Eukaryota; kingdom Fungi; phylum Basidiomycota; class Tremellomycetes; order Tremellales; family Cryptococcaceae; genus Kwoniella; species Kwoniella pini. Next base: position 596,392 of record NC_091724.1, on the reverse strand, counting down.
AATTACAATTTTCAAAATTTAGATAATTCAAATTTAAATGGATTACAAACTCAACCTAAAACTTATCTTGGATTTAATCAAGTCAATGATTTTATAGGTAATACACCTCCACAACTTGGTGTAATAGGTACATATACATCATTATCATCAAATTCACATTTATCAAATATTTCAAGTATAACTTCTTTACCACCTACAAAGAAAAATTATAATTCAGGTATATCATCTTCTTCTTTTATTCCTTTTGTTCCTCTACCTAAATTAGGTCAAACAATCAATAATAATAATAATAACAATCATTTATCTGGAATTTCTTCAAATGGTTCAAATAATTTACCTTTTATACCTCCTATAAGAGGTGGTCATGGTTCTATATCAGGATCAGGAATTTCAAATAATATACCTTCTACAATACTTCCAAGAGGATATTTATCAGGTTTATCTTCTGCATATTCAAATTCATATTCAAATTCATATAATAATAATCAAAAGAATTTAAAACCAAGATCACCTGATTCAATTTCAATTCCATCTGATATTATAATTGATTCACCTCCAAAAATGTATCAAACAGGTGTGAATTTACAAAATAATAAAAATAATAATGACTCGAATTGTTTGAATCGTTATAATTCTCAATCTACTATTTCAAGTTATTCTAATCATCCTGTATCACCTTATTCATCTCAACCTTCTTTTGGAGTATCAAGACCAAATTCACAATTATCAGATACTAATATAACTGGAAATAGAAATACAAGAATTTTGACTATTTATAAGGTTGAAAAAGAAAGAAATTCTCGTAAAGCTTTTATATATTCATCACCTTCAAAAAGAAGGTCAAGTTTAAATAATTTAAAAAGAACATACAGTGGAAAATTAATTAATACTAGAGATTCTTTACCTCCTCCTTTACCTAATCAAAATAGGAAATCTGCATTTGATGATGCAGATGAAGAAGCGTTAGGTTTAAGTTTCAATAACAATAATCGAATCCCAATATCTAATCATACTTTAAAAAATTCTTCACCACCACCAAATTCATTTGTATTTAATAATGATAATTTAATTAGAAGATCATTAAAAAATCAAAGAGAATCAAAAGGTAAATATGTACCTACAATTAGATTAAGTCAAAGAGCTTTAACTCCAAGTTTTTGGATTGATGAAGAATTATTAGCTAGATTTGCTAATAATGATGATGATGATGATGATAATGGAAATGATAATACTTTTGTTACTTCGAGTACAGATGGAGGTAGTACTATTAAACCTTTAAAAAGAAAATCAAAATCATTAAGATCTTTGGAAGAAAACCATGAGGCTATGAATTTAGATAATAGTCAAGAGTACGAAATTGAACATAACAAAAATGTTCAACTTGAAAGACAAAGTATAGCTACTATAAGACATCAACCATCGATGACTGTCACTCGGATAAATAAGGAAGAAAAATCCTCATTACCTGCTTATAGCACAACACCTAGACGAAATAGTCATGCAAGTATGTCTATAAGTTCTAAGGACGAATATTCATCTAGCACGATGATCTACCAAAACGAAAATAATCTTTCAAGATCAGATTCGAATATTAAATTGAAAGCAAATAAAGATGAAGCCTCAATTTCATATTCACCAATACCGAATATCACTCCCCCGAACAGTTCGAGTGTTCAACCAGATAATTTGAATCTTAATCCAAGTTCATTAACACCTAAACCTGAACCAAAAAAACAAGAAAGAAAACAAGAAAAAGGTAAAGGTAAACAAAAAGAAATTGAAATTGAAAAAGAAATTCAAGATGAAAATGAGAATGAAATATTATCACCAAATACACCAACTAATAAATTAAATTTATTAAATCCTTGTTTTCCTAAACTACCTATATCACCAACAAATACATCATCATCATCATCATTAATATCTGATTGTTCTTCTTCAAAATTATCAAATAACTGGGAATTTCAAAATAATAATAATATTAATCAAAATTTTAGATTTTCAATCAAACAACGTAAAAAAAAATCTTAAATCAAATTATCTGAATTGACCATTCCTCAATTAACCTTTTATTTCATTAGATAATATTCCTTCGAACGCAACTCCTAAATCTTCAATTGTGGTATTAAAAGAGAATTTAAATGAGATTGATATGAACATAAAATAACAAAGAACGAAATTAGCTTATGAAGATGCTGATTTGAAGAGGTATTCTGTTTATCGTACATCAAATGTAACTTTCCAGAGTAATAATATATTATTTGTACAAAGACGATGCATAATTTCAAATGTTGATTTCATAGATATAAACTACTTTAACGATCAATTACAATTTTATATTGAAAAGCACTTAACTAATCTCCTTCTTTAACCCTATAAGAAATACTAAAATTGCCTATTTACGAATATAGTTGTAGTTTCAGCTAAAGTTCCAGGTTTAGTAGATACAATTTCAATTTTACTTTCAATTTTTGAAGTTGAAATATGTAAAGTCCATTTCATTCCTTTTGGTTTTTCACCTTGTTTTACTCCTATACTTTCATTATTATTATTATTATTATTGTATATGAATCTAGGTAATGATCCTTGATTTCCATTTATACGTAATGATAATTCAGGTGTAAGTACAGGTACAGGTACAGGTCCAATTGTACTATCTTCATTATCATTATGATTATCATTCCCATTTCCATTTGATATTGTTTTACCCTCATTTTCTGAATGTGATGAGATTGGTGAATCATCAATATAAGCTATTAATTCTATTTCACTTGTATTTGATTTTAAGATTATCGCGTGTGTTACGAGTCCTCTTGAATTCTTAAGCCGAATGGTTTGTCTTGAAGAAATGTTCGAAGCCGAGGAAAAGGTAAAGTCGATATGCTTGATAGTAGGAATAGGTGGTTTTGGTTTTTCCACCTTGATAGGTTTGTTTTGAGTCTGATTTTGTATCTGAACATGAGATTGACTAGGGGTCTGATGATTCGCATGAGGTGTTTGATGGATATGGATTTGAGCTGGACTGGACATAGAAGTCTGCTGTAAGATTTGCTGGGATGGTATTGGACTTGGCTGTTGCTGAGGATGTTGAGCAGGAGAATAAGGTGTATGCGGCTGAGGTGTAGGCGGGAGTCCAGGTACTTGCCCCCTTTTCCTCGCCTCATTCGTAGCTAGCATCGTTCGATACATGTTCACAGCCAAGGGTGATAATGACTGTACCCAGGCTTGTCTTTCATATGGAGGATATCTCTCTAGCGTAGCTACTATCTCTTCGGTGACGACTCCTGGCGGTAGAGCCGGAAGATAAGCTCGATGTCCTTGGATTCCGGGAATAGGTGGCTGAGGTGACCTTGATGGTCCAGCAGAATATGGTGTCAAGCCTGGACTGGGAGCGGACGTAGGGATAGGGAAGGGCAGAGGCATTGGTCCGCCAACTGGTGAATGAGAATAGGCAGGCTGAGGATGAGAGTAAGTCGGGGTAGATATATGATGAATCCGAGTAGGTACAGGCGCTGTGGAAGATGGTCGTGGTGGACGTGTCTGTCTATGAAGGGTTTGATGCCAATGTAGCACCTCCTATCATCGGTGTATACGAGATTTTCAGCGCTGATTCGGACAAAATTCTGTGATATCAATACAACTTACCCGAATTTGCTGAGCGTCTCTGTACACCTCGCTCCCATCTTCGTTATATTGCATGCCATTTTTGACCATCAATTCGATATCATCTGCGAACTCTTGGAAAGACTCGTATCTTCTACCAACTTGTTTACTCTACGTCACTAGCATCAGCATCTGCCGTTCACCAGAATGGTCAACACGGTGGGCCTCACCTCGATTTCTTCTAGCGATATAGGATGCCTGATTGTCGTATAATAGTCTGGAAAGTCCTTGCGCGACGGTAATTTGGAGAAGATTCCAGCGATCTCCCTTCCACTCCCACTAGATCGGTGACATCAGCGATGTGTCCGTAGGAAATGAAGGGAAAAGACAGCTCACTCCCTAGCTTTAGCCTCCTTGATAGCCCTCAATACGGGCTTGATTAACTTATACACACTTGGCCCGTCCTTCATGTAAGCTCCTCTCCTTCGTACTCTCTTAATCTTTGTTGGTACTCCCGAAGTATTTCCAGTCGTTGTAATGTCCTCCATTTCGATGTCACCTTCTGGATCAACCTCACCTTCCGCATCAACTTCTTCATCTTCGCCCTCTGCATCCCCTTCCCCTTCTACCTCTGCTCCAACCTCGACCGAAGTCGCTGATGTTGGCTGAACATGCGAAGTAGATCCCACATCATGCTCTCCCTCAGAATCAGATTCTTCCTTTACCCTATCTGGGTTAAGCACATCGGCGTAATATACACGAGTCATTTTCTGAACAAGGTTCGCTCATCAGCTTGAGCGTAACGGGTGTTAGGTAGGAGACAGAACTTACGTGAAGCTTCTTGGCATATTGAAAAATTAAAGAATCTTTTACGTTGTCTGGCAGGTAGTTATATTATTTCAGCCCTCTCTCTCTGTTGTGATTGTATATCTATAGCGATGACTCACATCGTTTAGCATTATTGAATATTTGTCCTAGATCAGCACAAACATCTTTCAAACTCTGATATTCTGATGCATCCAGTTTCTGGTGTACTATTTCTAAACTCATCGGATGCTTGATAGTCTCATAATAATCCGGTAAAGCTCTCTACAAATGATTAAATAAGCATAAGAATTCGTTCCTTTCGATTTTTCGGGTAAAATAGTATGAATTTATCTTTACTCACTTTGTTAGGTAATTTGATAAAAGGTTGAGCAATATTTTCACCACTATCAATGAGAGAAAGTCAAGTAATGCTCATACATACGGCGCTCAAAAATCATCACTTACTCGGATGATTTTGATTCCATAATCTTCCTATAAATCACATATCCTAATTCCTTCGCTTTCACTGGATCCTTTGAAGAATCCTTATCCTCCACTATTGGATGGGGATTATGCTCTGGTTCTTGAGATGTAGTTCTCCTCCTTTTGGATCTTCCACCTTCTACATTCAAGATTAAAGCTGGATTAACATCTAATCTCTTCTTTCTTATCTTTTCAGTTGTCATACCATCTTCCGACGCGTTCCCTTTACTTGGTGATTCTGCTTTGATCGCTGATGAAGATGAAGGAGCATCTCTACGTGATGATCTCCGGGATGTTTCCACCGTCTCACTCGACATACTGCTAATATATTAGTCTCAGATCTGAATATATGTTGTATGCCGGAAAAACAAGTAATTGGTATTTGATCTGTAATGTTAATAAAATACGCGTTATGTTGATGCATTATTCTGTGGTTCTTGTGATGTTGGCTAATTCAGATTCAGGGTAATTAATCGAGTCCTAGTAGTATATCCTAATTTGTTTACAAAATACTACTAATTACTACTCGCGCGCTCGGATCATCTTGCATAATTTCCATCTCAAATTCAAAATCAAAGATCAATGCTCCTATCTGATAGTACAATCTTAGTTTCAAATCAACCCTATTGCCATAAAGGGGCATCCTTGAGAAATCTTACTAAATCTTTATCGCGTAGATCCCGCTCTTCGAGCTGTACAAACTCGGTCGACCAGCTACATTTACAAGACAGACTCGTCACGATTGATCAAATGACAACCCATCCAACTTCCAAATCATGACTACATCTTCTCCTTCGCCTTCCTCAGCTTCATTAGGGTTGTTCATTCAACCCGCATGCCTTCAACACAAGTACATCCGACATTCAAATTCTTCACACATATTCGAGAGACCAGAGAGGTTACGTGCTGTTCTATTAGGTGTGGCAGCTGCTGTAGCCAGATTAGAATCACTTGATTCATCGCCTTTCAATGAAATCTCTATAACACCTCCATCAGGCTCCACTGCGGACGATCTTTCGGGATTACTTTCCTCTTTATCGATTGCTTCTTCATCTTCATCCAACATAACTACTCATCTTGATATTGTGCCTCCTCCACCTATACCGAGTCTACCAGGTTCTATATTACTACATCATCCAGCTGTCCAGCTCGCTCATTCGCCAGCACCTGAAGCACCATTTCCATACCTCGGAACTGGTTCTTCTTCAGCCATAACGGGAGAAATCCCGTCATCGGACTATTTGAAAAATCTTGTAAAATGGGCTAGTGAAGCGATAGATAAGATAAAAGAGACTGGATGTGAAATACCACCGGATCTAGGGTTGAATCCTGGTGATCTGTATTTGGGCCCAGGTAGTATAGTAGCTATAGAAGGTGCTGTGAGTCTATCCTGAACTTTTGCACCATAGATAGATCATCTTCAACTGACGAAGAAAATAGATACAAACTGTCTGTCAAGCTGTTGATCACGTCGTATCTTCTCGCACAACCCCATCAATTACTCCCCCCTCAAACCCTCAAATACCCTCCACTCCTCCGACTCAGACGAATCATAACGAACGCTATTTCTCTACTCCTCCTCAAGTATCTACATCTTTTTCTCCTAGTCCGTCATTCAGCAAAGCATTCTGCGCTATCAGACCACCCGGGCATCATTGCGGAGAAGACTTACCATCTGGGTAAGCCGGAATTCCTTGGAAATGTACCTTTCAGCTAACAAGGTGGTCATTAGATTTTGTTATGTCAACAATGTCGTAGTAGGAGCTATGCATGGTTTGTTCTGATTCTGATAACGGTGAAAATGCAGTAAGGCTGACATTCATCACAGCATATTTGCAACATGATATCGATCGAGCGATAATCATAGATTTTGACCTACATCATGGTAAGCTTTCTTAACGATGCGTACCAGGAATATTAGCTTAGACTTACTGTGAGGTATTAGGGAATGGTACGCAAGCGCTAGTCATGCCTTTGAACGCTGCGGCACATGCAGAAGAGCTGCAAGTCAAAGCTGGTAAGCCTCAGCTAATGATAGGCAAAGACGGGAGGAAAAGAAGGGGTTGGAAAGGGTTTTATGGGTCTGTACATGATATTGTATGTCGAGCCCTCTTGCGACTTTACATTGTCGATACTGACGCGATCCCGTCAATGTAGTATAGCTATCCTTGCGAGGTAAGCTTTCTCAAAGAATCTTCATTAGCACGTGAATTGTCAGCTTACCAAACTGATCTAGGATGGAGATGTAGATCTGATTAAAGACGCATCTATAAGCTTAGCAGCCCACGGACAATATATGTGAGCTATTTTTCTCTCGCGTCTGTTCCAATATTTGCGATAGCTCATCCTCACGAATGACCAGCGAGAACATCCATCTTCAACCATATGAGGATGAAGCAGATTTCTACGCTCGTATATATCCCTTGTACCTCGCACTTCTCAATAAAGCAAGAGTCTATATGGAAGAAACACAGGCAGAACCGTCAAGAACAATTGTTTTCATAAGTGCCGGCTTCGATGCCTGTGAGCACGAACATCAAGGGATGCAACGACATGATCGACGAGTTCCCGTGAGTATGCCAATTGTGCTTAGTCAGGTTGTCATGAAGCTCATTCATTATGCTGGAACAAAGACTTCCTTCTATTCTAGATATACAAAGGACATTGCTGCTTTTGCGGATAGGCATACAGAAGGCAAGATCGTTTCGGTGCTTGAGGGTGGATATAGTGATAGAGCCTTGACTAGTGCAGCAATGGGTCACATAATAGGTATGAAAGGTAATTTACCTGAAGGGTGCGATACCTGGTGGACAGAACAGGAACTCGTCAATGTGAGTAAAGGTCACTTTTTTCGCTCCGTTGAGTTTCGGATGTGCTGATTGTGGAGTTTGAAGATCGAAAAAGCCACGAAGAAACGTCGAACGGGTAAACTTGCGCCTTTTCCTACCGAATTCTCATCTCATCCCCACTTACAACGGACTCATACCTTATTAGGTCACTTTGAAGGTGGCTCGAATGGAATCGATTCTGCCGTTCCTTCAGTACAAAGTACACCTTTACCTAGCGCTAGAATGATTCTAAGGGATAGACGTAAACCTGAAGATATAGCTTTACCTCCAAGTGCAGATAATACACCCGTTGCTCCTAGGTTAAGAGCGGTCAGAGGTAGAGGAGGAGGACCAAGTAACGTTAATACCCCTACACGAGTTCAGAAGGATACCTCTCTACCATATACGTCAACAACTCCTACGCAAATAAGCAAAACTATGAAAGCTACTACACCAGGAGCCAGAAATAAAAGTTTAAAAGTTGAAGATGTACCGCTGTCCACTTCGCGCTCTGAGGGATCTATAGATAGAATACTCAAGAGTGATACGGGCGTACAAGATGTTCTGAGAGGATTGGAGAGTGTCAAAATTGAAGATGCACCCTCTATTCCCAATTCAGCAACTATCAAGTATCAAAATCATGATCCGATCTCACCGAATCTCAAGCCCGCTGAACATTTTACCACACAAACCGAAACAGTATCGTCGCTAGCTAGTCTAGAATTCGGATCTGATCACACACGTCCTCCTCTTCCAACACAAAATTCGATACCGAAAATTATCTTACGTATACCTCGACTACCACAAGCTCCAACGAGTACTACTTCAGGACAATCACATTCGTCCTCGCAAAACACGAATATCCAAAAACTACCGGATTCTCATGCGCATCAATCATCTGATCTTGTAAATTCCATATATCCTGCTCTACCATCAACCACTCCTACTCAAATACGAACCGATGATAGGTCATCTTATCGTGAGAGCTCTACTTCGACTGAAGGTGAATCAACTGAAGGAGAATATCATACTGCTACAAGTGGTGGAGAGAGCCCTTTTCCAGTAAAAAAAGAGCCGTGATTTGATTTGATAGGATGAAAGATAAAGCGATGAACGATGAATCTGTATGAGTTGTATGTATGTCATGAATGAAATCGATACATTGGGGTATATGAAATGCTAGGTATTTATATATTGAAGAGTATATGTAATATCGTATCTTGATAAATGACAACCAATGACAATCAATGAATCTGAATATTTAAAATCACAAATTTGGATCTTGTATATAAGTATTTTTTTCCAACTAATGATATTTCATACAATAATCAGTATTAATTTCAATTTGTTTATTTCTTTTTACTTTTTATTTAATGTAAGACATTGAAAAATAAAAAAACTCTAAAAAAAAACTCACTTCATCTTGTAATAATTCTTTAATTTCATCTACATATTCCCTTTTAATTATTAAATGAGTTTCATCAACTATTTTTCAGAGGAAAAACCAAATAAGTATTTGAAAAAAAGAAAAAAGAAATCAAATCAGTTCGGAATTCTATTTCAACTCAAAAATAACAAATCACTTACCATCACGTATCATAAATTTATAAAGGCCTTCACGAGATGAATCAAGATGTAATAAAATTTGTTTTGCTGCTGAATCACTAGAAATTACAAATTATATAAATTAATCTTAAATTATTCTTAAAACATTTTATTCTTGACGTTTTTTCTTTTTTTTGGAAGAAAAGAAAAGGATCCAATTCATTCAAATTTTAAAATATATTTAAAAAGGATAGAGATTTAAATTTAAAACTTACCATGTTACTAATACACCTGAAGTCATTTTTACTGCATAAGCATCACCATAAGCTGAACTCATCTTGAAGAGTGTATTTTGTACGAACTACGTCGAGATAAGGAGAACTTGACTAGATTAGAGCTAGATTAAAATTGATAATATTGAAAGACTTGGATGAACTATATCATCTAAAGATCGTCATTGTAAATGTATTTACATCGTCTAGATCCGGAGATCCCTAACTTAAGGTACGTAGGTCTACTGTCACGTGATTTAATCTCCTCTTTACATGGAATCAAGTTCAACTACAAGATGACACGACATGCTATATTCAATGCATAAATACATGCTAATGATACTGTAGGTTTTCAAAGGCTACTACGAGGAGTGTGACAGGCCTACTCATTTATTCCGGAAATCCACCCGGCATTCCACCATCTTCATGTCCTTCATTCTGTGCCACACCACCAACACCTCCACCATTAACGACATCTCCAGCCATTTGTAATAACTAATAAAACCATATCAAATTAGCTTTCAAGCTCTTCAACATGGCAAAAAGCTGAAAATACACTAACACCTTGTAAAACATGATCAAGTTGATCTCTAGGATAATTTCGATTTTCTATTCTACCTATTGTATTTCTCCATAAATCTTCTATACGTTCTCTATAATTTTCAGGATTTCTTTGTGCAATATTAAAAACTTGATTAATTAAATCCATCATCAAACCTCCATCTCTTCCATTTCCATTTCCATTTCCATTTCTTGTTGTTGAATTAGTAGATCTTAATCCTGAAAAATAAGAATTATCATAAATACTAGTTGATGTTGTAGGAGGTAAAGGATCAAATGAATTAAAATTTTTGGAACTTATTGAAGTTGGTAAAAAACCTAAAAAATTTGTTGATTCTGAACATAAAATATGTCGACAAATGTATATTGGTACATCAATTTCTTCATCTAATGGATCACGAGGTGATTGAATTAAAGCTAAAGCATCATCTCTTGCTTCTTTTGCTGAAGTTTCATTAAGTTTTGGTATTGCTTCTGCTACTTGTTTAGAGAACCATTTGATTCGCTTTTCATCTTTCCATAATGCTTCTGAACGCGATACGTAAATATGTGCTAAAAGATGAATTACATTTGTAGGTGTATCACTGGAGGACAAGAACATTAGTTGAGGTGCTCTTGTGCGTATTGAACGAACGCTAGCTCACCTATATCCAGCTTCAACTTGCAATAAAGGATTACTCCTCGCTCCTTCAGGTAGACTCGCGCCAATCTTATCCGCCAATAAGGTAACTACTTGAGGGAAATCCGTTATCGCTTCTTGTAATGCTCCATCGCTCCTCGTATGATCCTAAGATACCGTATTAGCGGTTCCTCGCTTGACAGTCAAGGGAAGAGCTTACCTTGCTCTTGCTGCTTTCTTCCTCTTGCCGTAAAGCTAAAGCCTTGGCGTAAGCCATACCAGGATATGCATACCAATTGGCAGCTGCAGGAGAAGTATCGCCTTGCTCCAGCATCGATAAAAGCCATGGTCCGTTATTCGATTTGACAGAAAGGAAATCAAGCCAGAATACAGCACCATGAGGATCACCCTAATCGTCATGGAGACTTTGTTAGCCACAATATCGATCGACTACACAAAACACCTAGCTATACTTACTTCGGGATCCAAAGCATACAATAATTTAGCAAAATTAAAGGTTGTCACCCAACATCCCCTCCTTCCCAAATACCTATCAAGCAGGATCAGCCGGAGTCTAGATTATATGGACAACTCGACTGACGATATTATACGATGCAAAGCAGTGAACATTGGTCTATTCTCTACTCTGTCAAAGTCCAACCTTGATGCTCCCGTCGAGACGCTAAAAGAAGGCATAAGACATCGATCGAAAGCATATAGCGCTCGTTCCGCAAAATCCGATGCAGCACCGATGTCTACCGTTACCATAAGTAAAGATCCCAATAGTGATGAGAACTGAACTCACCAGACTGAAGCCTATATACCTCGCTCATCTGCAATAAAGTATCTACATGCCAAGGATAAACTTGTAGAAGAGCCATCAATTCATTCGGGTCTGTCGATCATAGGTTATCTGCCCATCCGATATGTGCTGATAATTAGCAGAGACTCACCATGAGACTTTACAGCACCCATGAATTGCCTCTGGATTTCCCTCCATGGTCCAGTATGCTCAAAGGTAAACCATTTTTCACCTTTATCTATCCTTTCCCTCCCTCTTCTTTCGTATAATTCTTCGACCTCGTTGTCTAACATCTCTCGCATGACAAGCCCTGCTAAAGAAGTAGCAGGCGGATAAGTGGGTTTGGGTTTTGATATTGTATACCGTAATTTCTGTGACACTCCAGGTCGATGACGGTTTGATCCGGACGTTGCTGATGATGCAATCTGAACGTGTCAAGACTTGTAAGCTTCGATTTCATGTCATTTAGTCCTGAGATTGGTCGTACCACTTTTGATCCGAAGAAACGTCTCAATTCTGCATCCGCATCTAAATTCTTTGGATCGACTGATAAAAGATTTCTGAAGACGTAAATTGGTTAGATGTGGCCCGTCTGCATCTATATTAGACAAGCTTACCTGAAAGCCATAGCTGATCTAGTCTCGGTTGAATCTACTGCTCGTGATGGGCCAGCTTCAGATAATTGGTTTTCACCGTACCTGTTATCAACAAGATCAGCTAGTCGTCCTTGCGGAAGTCCTTTACAACTCTCATTACATACTGTAATTTCAACTCTGCCAATGCTCTATCAACTTCATCCATTCCTGCAAATGGATCTGATTTCTTCTTCTTCTTCTTCCCTCCTTTCGAAGGTGTCCCTGTATCCGGTGTTGCCGGCGTACTGCTTTCTTCCTTCAAAGCCGAAGCGGCGGTCTTCTTCTTCTTATTCTTCTTTTTCTTGCTCTATGTATAAGGTCAGCTCAAGTTTTAATTACTCCCAAGAAAGCTAACAGTAATCTCACTTTTTTCGCAGGAGCCAAAGGAGTATCTTCCTCTTCCTCCTCTTCGTCTTCTACATCATCTTCATCTCCTTCAAGCTATATTTCATTTATGAGTCGCTTGCCTCGTCTCGACTATTCAACTTACAGCTGCAAATGCATTGACGGGCGCACTACCTCCTTTTTCCTCCACCTCCTCATCTTGTTCTTCTTCACTTTCGTTTTCAGCTGGAGCAATCGGAGTAGCAGCTTTTAAAGCTTCTAGCTCTTCTAGCTCCCTTTGCTGTCTCTTGTTCAATCGCTTCGACATCTCACTCTAAAATCCTGTAGTCGTTGTTGATGATTTTTGACGAAGTAGACAAAGTAAAACAATCCAACGATAAAAAAGTTAAATGTATGCCGTCAATTCTCCACAACGTCATTGATTTTGTCCTTATAATCGGATCCGATGCGAAGATAGCGGTCTTCTCCGCTAAACGATTAGTTGTCAGATCATGCCGTTATCATGTTGACAACCTTTATTTATATCGACAGCGATGCTTTATTGATGTAATATTTACTATATACTTCCCAATCCAAAACCGAGTCGAGAAGAGACAGATCTAAAGAATAGTCGAGTCTCAGATTACTCCTAGTATACATCGCCGCTGAAAGGAGTAAGTTGCTGCGATAGAAGACTTGGACGTATTTGCGATTTGAGAGGCGTTAGTAGATCTCAGTCAATGAAATGCATCCTGGGGAACGGACACTTCTCCGCTGATGGGATACATTTAGTCTGGCGTTGTTATACATCAGTTCTTTGCTTACCCCTAAGGTGTTTTGAGATAAACCTATCTATACCCTCGATTAGTTGCAGCTAAGCGGTATACTCCGCCAATCTTGAAAATGGGGAAAAACTCATAAAATGCCACTGAGGATTTAAGAGTAATTTGACAAAACTCCGCTAAACTCCGTTTGGAGTTTGATTTAACTCCGTTCAATTGGTTTTTCAATATTATGTATGGTGAGATGTGCTTTTACTATGGTGATTCCCTGTAATTCGACAATTCTTTGCTACTCTGGACTGAGAGTGCTCTGACTGGCTCAGTTTCTACCCTTCGACGCTATCAATATAACTGTTTTCGACGTTTATATATTACCTTTTTCCTTATCCCTCAAAACATCCAAAATGGCCGAACAAACTCAAAGTGCCTTCCAAAAGCAACCCATCTTCCAAAACGCCAAATCCAGAGGTGCGTTATAGTCTTTTCCATCATCCAACAAGTTTAAGGAAATAAGGATTAGGAGGATGATTAATGAGAATGGGAAATGCTGACTTGATGTTCTTCTTTTCTTGCCTCGCTTTGCATCCCTTCTCTCCGACAACGACAATACATTCTTCGTATGATCTTTTGGAATGCTCATTCGATGGATTATACTATATTCGACAAATTGATATCATGGAATTGGAAAATTTATTAATTGATGGAATCTCGGTCAAATTGTGTTCTTGGCATGATCGTGTTGGGTTTGGAAAACAATAGGTGGAAAGAGGGTTAACGCTAAGACCAAGAGATGGTACAAAGATGTTGGACTTGGATTCAAGACCCCAACTGGTGAGTTGGGTTATGCTGTCGATTTTCAATGGCATGTTAGTGGTGCACCTGTTTGTGAGAGAAAGAAGACCTTTGCAGGTCATATCTCTCATTGATAATCAGAGCACGCTATCAAAGCCGCCATGCCATGGTTGAGTGTATTGCTAATTGTTATTTGGAAAACTTTGCAGAGGCCATCAACGGTACTTACATTGACAAGAAATGTCCTTTCACCGGTGACGTTTCTATCAGAGGAAGGATTTTAACTGGTACTGTTCACTCTACCAAGATGACCAACACCATTATCATCCGAAGAGAATACTTGCACTTCATCCCTAAATACCGACGATACGAAAAACGACACAAGAACCTTGCTGCCCATTGTTCTCCAGCTTTCCGAGTTGAACAAGGTGACCAAGTTACCGTTGGTGAGTGTCTATATTAAAATTTGGAAAAGAAGTATACGAATGAATGATTTGACTGATTGTATTGAATGTGTTCATAGGACAATGTCGACCTCTCTCCAAAACCGTCCGATTCAACGTTCTCCGAGTATCCAAGAACAAGGCTGCTAAGGGTTTCGCTAAATTCTAAGATGCTATTATGGGTTTGAGGGAGCAATGTATACTTTGATGCATAGCATTATCACGAATTAGCGTATGATCTGGGTTCAGAATGCGAATGCTACTATCGATACATGGGGGAATACCGGTATCTTTGAAGTATTAGATGGAGAGACAACATTATCTGGATTTGTTTCGTCTAAGTTCGGTCAGAACACCGTTGTATCTCCTTTCGTTTTAAGGCAGTTGCAGTGACAGCATTATCAGTTTCAGAATCTTCGAACGCACGTTGCAATGACAGTGAGATGCTGTATAGTGACAATGATATTTGGTGTAGGATGAACCTCCACTTAAACCGTCCACTACGTTGGCGTTCCCTTGGATGACAATGCCTTGTTCTTCATTTATTGCATCGTTCATATTGTGCTTGAATTTGACTTCTTGCGTAAGATGATGCCAAATGAGTCTGTCAGAGCGTACACCACTCCTGGCATCACTAACTGCTGAAGCAGGACCAAGTCATGTCGTAAAATCGCCAACAACGAAAGTTGAACCGGACTTGACGTTAGAAGAAGAAGCAAATCAACTGATATCTCATCTCAAATCCTCTTCATCCACCACATCCACATCTACAACTTCAGCATGCGGTCAAGCGGAATTGGCGATTCACTTATATGCTTTATACTTGTTAAATCCACTTAAGGATATTAAGCGAATTTCAATTAGATCTAGAATAGCGGATTCTGAAATAGGAAGGAGAGTTAGGGAGAGATTAAATGATAAGATTGAAGACCTGTTAGATCATGGATGCGGCTACGAGTCTCATGAGAATGAGCAAGTACAGGAAAATGACGATGAAGATTTGCAAGTGACATTTTGGAAAAGGTGGAAAGTCAAGAAAGGTGATGATAAATGGCTTAATGGTATGTTCACCCCATTTGACCTCTCCGTCAGAAGACTATCACTGACTAGGTTGTTGTGTGACATAGCTGTCGATTTACTTGTACCTCCTTATATCACACATACACCTTCGTCATTCTTATCTCATCCCACTGTACGCTATGTTCTCAATAACACATGGTCTTACGGATCAGCTACTACCAGCACCAATAATAGCTTGACCGCCTCCAGGTGGTTTAGAAAGATAGGGCGTATTGTTGCTCCCTCGTACGTGCATATCACAGATAGATCATACTATTAAAACCGACCGCAGCTGACACTGTGGCTGTATAGACGGTTACATCTCTTGCACCTTTTGTCATTCCTGATACTCTACGGCTTAAGCTTGAGCATAGCTTTATTCCCTAAGGGCAAGATTTCGCCTTACGACCTGGAGAATAGCGGTCCGAAGTTCAGTTTCAAAGAGGTCTGGTGGTTAATATGTGCCGGATCCAGCTTGCTAAACGTATGTGCCTCCCTACAGATCGCAACATGTTAGTTCCAATAGCTAACATACAGATAATACAGTCATTTCGTCCTTCAACTCCGGCACTGCAGCGAGTCCTCCTTTTACCCATATATTTGACATTCCTTCTATCGCTATTTCCCTCATTTCATCAAATATCATACAGCATGCTGTTACTGTCAATACCAACGTTGACATTCTCCCTTGTCCTCCCCAGGGCTCCTTCTATACCAATCCTTGTTAAAGGGTTATTACCTCTTTCTATACTTCTTCGACGAATCCTTATTCGAACAATCAAATCAGCAGGATTAATCATGCCTTTAGTGCTTGGCTTATTCTTATTATTCAGTTGGTCAATGAATGGAGATATATTCAGGGGATTTTATCATTTCAGCCAGATTTTACTGTCTTCTACATCACTTCCCACAACCACCGATAATGTTGATCGAAGCTCAAATTGGACCTTTGTTGAAGATATTTCAATCGAAGAAGAACCAATAGAAGTTGGTATATCACCTTTTCAAGCTCGTTTAATGATATTCATCACTCTTTCAATACTATTCATATTCTCTATCATACTATCAGCGGCTAGAGCAACGATGATACCACGTGAGAATTGGGATGAAGAAATTGCGAAACGTTGGAAAGGAGCTATAAAAGAAGGTGATTATTGGGAAAAAGAATATGGATTAGTAGTTGCTAGACAAGCTAGACAGGCATTTACAAGTGCAGTGAAGCAATATAAATGGGAGACATTGACAAACGATGATCGTAATAGATCAAGTGATAGCCATGCTGAAGAAGCCGATGGACAGCTCTTGGAAAACTCTGGTTTGGAAGATTATGATCTTCTCAAAGGACCGAGATTACCTTCACCTCTAAATCTCATCACCCTGCCTTTAGATTTATTGGTCTTGATTACTTCACAAAGCTTTCAGTATAAAGTAAGATACACAATATATCTTATTAACATTAGTGTAGCAGGACTCCTTTGTTTACCATTTCATGTAGTATCAGGATTGGTGGATCGTTCTTTTTCAGTATAATCTTACGTCATGTAGCAATTGACCTGATATGCCTGTATATGCAGTGGCTCCGTTGCGTAGCCGATGAATGAGATTGTAGCGATAGAGTGCCAGCAACCGAGTATGGCTGTGTTTCATGGATATCCTTCAGCGGCAAAGCAAGTAGTCGTTTCGTTACTTCGGACGTATATTAGATAACCATTTAGCCCGTATTAAATATTTTCGAACTGAAGAATAATAGGTATTTATATTCCGAGACTATGTATCAATGGTAAAGTCGAACAATGTCTTTCTTTCATTCTGAGAAACATGGCTTATTTCGGCATGAGGAGTATACATTGATGACGAAGTGATGCATAATTGAGCGATTTAGGCCGATTCCAACATTCCCACCTTCTTCAATACAAGGAAGTACACCCAAGCCGAAATATTGGGATGTCGTTCCTGGTTACCGGATTTTCCGGATTTTCAGGGCCATCTAAAAAAGAACAATAGACAATTAACTCTAATTTTTTTACTGGGAGAGAAATTGCCCGAATTTGGAATTGATGGTCGTTGTTCTCCCCTCGTCGGGTTTGACTGCAACGGACGACATTTCGACTGAGACATAGTCGGAAGATGATCATGCTGTTCTCTTTGTTCTTATGCTTTCTGCGAGCCAACGTGGGGGATTAGGCATCGCGACTTCCAGGCTATTCCACGTTACCCCTGTTAACGGCCAATAGTAAGTCAAATCCGGATGTAACCGCTACCACATTCCGACCTCTTGTCCCTAACTGACGAGACATTCATAATACACGCTGTGAGAGCGGAGTATTTCATCATGAAAAGATTTACGATCGATATAATTGAGGAACGAATAAGGTGAAAACGTGATGGGATTTATACCCTTCTTTCATCTTCGATCTGAGAGAACCGAGGTGACGGAGAGTATAGGACAGATGTTCCAGCTTCTCGGTCAAGGTAAATTCCGATCCGATTGAAACCTATGCATCATGCGTTAAACTTGCGAGAATTAATCCATGTTCTTTTGTTCTAGTGCACTTTATAGAAGAGTATCTTTTTGTTATTCTTGGCGAATTACGTTAATTATGTCATATGGCTTTTTTTCTCCGTACTTTTTGCTTTTCTTCGTAGACTATTAAGCGTAAATTCTGACTTCCACTTGTAGAATGAACAAAGGTCTGTGCTATTCACATGAAGATAGACAACAAGCAGAAAGACGTTTTCGGATACTTGTTCGTTTGATCAATGGTATGACCTTGTGAAAGTGAGACATTCTCCAACAATCATATACCTGGTGCTCCTACCGCTTTTTCTTCAGAAAGAAGACAAAGAACATGTATAAGTCAGTGGCGTCGATCACAATAGATTTTCTCTTCGGTATTTCATTCTTTGTTTCGGACAAATATGGAATACCATTGTTTTGGTTGGAAAGAATTTTTCGAGATGATTTAGCTTATTGTGTAAATGAAAGAACGACTATATATAATTAACTAGTTTCACCGAGACATCTTGTACATCCACATAATTAATTTGTTTTTGATCGTACCTTGTTTGATTATAACCCTATTACTACCATAACGACAACCTGAAAATCCAAACATGATCGTGACCACCCTCATCGCGGCCATCATGCTGGCTCGTAGTATCCAAGCGGCAACATACGTAGGCTGTTTGCCTTCAGCTTCTATCCCGTCTGCCTCAACCTCGGAATCCGGTGTATCACTAGATGAATGTTTTGTAAGTTATGGTTTCCGGTCCATGCGATCATGGCTCTTGCTGATAAGACTCCAGACTTTCTGTGATTCAAGCACATATGCGTTTTACGAAGCCGGATCTTCGCAATGTACTTGTGGTTCCTCTGCTGGATCATCAACCAACTATGTTACTTCCCAGGATTCCAGTGGAGCATGTGCGGCAGATGAAGTCTCAGTGCGTATAACGCCTCCTGTCCAGCTCAGAGCATGCTGACCCAGATAACAGACTTGGCTCTTGCATACCGCTTTCAGCTTTTCGGGGTGTTACACATCAACAGGAAGTGAGACCACGATGCGAACTACTTTCCCTAATTCGCCAGAAGCATGCTTTACCGCTTGTGCAAGCTACGGCGGTGCAGCTTTCAGTCCTATGGGAGGAATGTACATCTGTCAATGTGCGATCGACATCACCGGTACAGACCCTCGGACATGTCCATCAGGAGCTGGAGAAGCGGGATTCTATCTGTACTCCCAGGCTATCGAGCCCGAACCCACCGCTGGTAACGCTAGAAGAGCGCTGAGGGATAGACGAAAGCGAGCCCAGATGATGAAGCACCAATATTGCCCAGCAGGCTTGACTGCTTGTGTAGTCGGGTCAGACCAAGAGAGCTTCGAGGTACGTCCTCATCACATTGGGAAAAATGCTGAGATAGATGCTGATAGAATTGACTATATCAGTGTGTTGATGTCCAATCTGATCTTGAGTCATGCGGAGGTTGCATGAACGGCCTCTATGGTTCCAGGACAAGCAATTCCTCATCAACAGGAACGGAGTGAGTCTTGCTACGTCCAGCGTCTTCCATCGAAAATCCTTACTTACAATAGACTTGCAGGTGTTCTGCCCTTCCCAACGTAGCTATGGGCGGTGTTACCTGTACTCGAGGTCAATGCGAGATTTCAGCCTGTAAATATGGCTACACCTTAGTAGACAATCAATGTGTCAGAATGTTTTGATGTTGCCCGATAATAGACCCCATTTAGATATAGACTCATAGATTATTTCATCGTTCAGACTTCATAGCATACGCAGAGCGTCCCTCATTAGCATTTCATCAGTATTATTGTATAATACCTTCAACCTTTTATGATTAGCATTTTGTAACGATTCAAACATGATTTATGAACCGCATTTCCAGCTTCCAGTCGTGGTTGATACCTTCATGCGAGATCTCAAACATGACTGTAGTTCAAAATACCTCTGAGTCGATGGTAAGCTACTCGATCAGATTATAGACAGCTTGACACAGACTATCTCTGAAGTGCAGTTAAGAGTTGGTCATTGGATATTGACGTATCGGTTCCGGTACTACATAAACAATCCGATTTTGATTCCGTTCAAAGTTGTTATCAATCTTCGGATCCGAGGGTATCATTATGACGTCTATAAATTCAGATCAACTTTATCTAAAATTCCCATTAATGCAAAATCGTCCTGTTCAACAACAATTCAAACGGGCAAAAGTTGCTCTTTACTACCTCTTGTAGATAAACAAAACCACTACTGAGTATCATTTAAGAGAATACAAAGAAAAATACTCCGACACCATGGCAACGATGCATGTACCAAGGCGTAAAGCACAATCAGGTAAACATAAAAGACAAAAATTACTTGATAAAAGAGCTTTAAAAAGAGGAGAATTAACAATTGAAGAACATTCAAATGGATTATATCAATTAAATGAAAAATATGGTAGAGTTAGAACATTACCTTCAAAATCAGGTGGTGTAAATCCAAATTCAAGTTCAATTAAATTAAAATCAAGATTTTATGGATTATCTTCTGATTATTTAGATAAAACAAGAAATTTATCTTTTGAATATATACTTGAAAGACCTTTATCTTTTGAAAGTTCAATTTTTCCATTAGAAATTTTAACTGAAAGAGATATTGAAGGAAAACTTGAATGTCCTATTAGACCTAAATTTAAAATTGGACAAACTAAAAAAGAAGTTGAACGTAATGAAGAAGGTTATTTTAAAAAATGGTTAATAAATACAAATGAAATTATGAGAGAATATATTGATTCACAAGAAGAAGATGAAATTTGGCCTAGAGGTCCAACTTGGTATGAAACTAATTTGGAAGTTTGGAGACAATTGTAAGTTATTATTCAATCAGTATAACTATGAATTAAGAGAGAAAGCTTAAATGATATGTTGTTTTAATTGTGTTCAGATGGAGAGTTACCGAATCGTCAAATATCCTATTGTTACTTCTTGATTCCCGATGTCCCCTTTTACACTGTCCGCCGTCATTACGATCTTACTTGCAGAATTTGAAATCACAAAAAGAGATAATATTGATATTGACGAAATCGGATTTGGTCGATCCAGCTGCTTTAGAAGGATGGCGAGATTGGGTGAGAAGTTGGTGGGGTCAAGAAGGTGTGCAGGTTGTCAGTGTTCGTGCATACAATGTTGAACTTTTGAATGGTAGTGAGTGATCATCTGCCTTACGTATTGTCATTAGGTTTGGATTTGGGTCTGAGCTGATACAATCTCCTCGTAGGCGGAAAAGTAAGACATAGACCGGATATACCACAAGATTCTCTGGAAGAATTGATTATAGCACTTCAAACTGCTCACGATCGTTTATTACAACCACCTGAATGGGCAAAGAGCAATCCCGAAAAACTAAAAGATTGGAAACCCAGCGTTCGTGCTTCCGTAGATTGGTCGTCGCTGATTCACGAGGAATATCCCTTTGATATCGCTACTTCACAAGCCAACCAAGAAAACACTTCGGACGGTCAAACTGAGATAGATGCACCCTCAAGCTCTACCGTTCGAGATCCGGCTCAAGAACCTCTCACAATTGGTTTGATAGGTCAACCGAATGTAGGCAAATCATCTTTGTTGAATGCCTTGCTAGGTGAACAGAAGGTCAAAGCGAGTCGCACTCCAGGTAAAGTAAGTTGAATCTTGCAGCTTGTACTCATGAGTAATTTAGATGAAGCTGACATACTACTTGATAGACAAAGCATTTCCAAACAATGTTCTGGGGGTCTAAGAAGGAAGTACGTTTTGTCGATTGTCCAGGATTAGTATGCCCTTCTTTGGTAGGCCTGGAAATACAAGCATTAGCAGCTAGTGAGTGAACTGAACTTGGATCTCTTTCTCGCCCGGCTTGTAACGAGGGTAATGTCGACTGATTACACCCTGTATAGCCATACCGATATCGCAAATTGCATCGTTGCCAGCCTGTATAACCTTTTGCGCTCAACATTTACCACTTGAAACCATTTTCAAAATTCCTTATGAAGTTGTAGAAGGTGATTTTGATCCTTATGCTGGAAAAAGGACATATAGAGATTCAAAACTCGCTGAAGCTGAAAGAATGAAAGTTGAAGAAGAAAAGAAAAAGGAAAAATGGACAGCTGGGAAAATTATGGAAGGTAGAGCTCATGATAGGGGTTATCGTAAGTCCAGCTTTTAATTGCAGTTCAAATTTTTGGTATGAAGAAGTTGATACAGAATATCTATAATAGTTACTGCACAAAGTGGAAGACCTGATATAAATAGAGCTGCAAATGGAAGTAAGTTCAATTTTATTTCAAATCATTTGATAAAAAAGTAAATAACTGATACGTTTTGTTTGAAAATAGTTATGAGATTATTAGCTGATGGTAAGATAAAATGGGGTTTTAATCCACCTGGAATGAAAGGTAAAGAAGGTAAAGGTATTTGGTTAGAAAATGATAATACATCAATATATGAAGATGAGAAGGTAGAAGAACATAATGAAGATCATGAAGATAATACAATTAGTGAAGATGAATTCGATGATAATGATGTATCTGAGGATTTGTCTCAAGATGATCAGGAGGAAGATGAACATGAATTATCGGAAGATGAAGAAGAAGAAGAAGAAGGACAAGAAAAACCAATGAAGAATGATAAGATTGTTAGTAAAGTTGGAGGATTTTTCGATGCGCTTGGTATAGATGATGATGATGATAATGATGATGATGAGGAGGAGGAGGAGGAAGATGAGAAAGAGAAAGAGGAGAAAGAGAAAGATGAAGTTAAATTTTCAGATGAAAACAAAAAATAATTACCAATCGCACCGCGCAAAATAAATACCTCAGCATAATATTCCCATCATTCATCTACCGTCACATATTTTGCTTTTTAGCCATTTGTACATTAACTAGCATTATCGTTGTAGAAGGATCAATGTAACGCAATGCAAGTTTCACAATGTTCAACCGTAATGACCCATAACGTAAATAAGAAGGGATACAGAAATGCTATAACATTGACAAGCTCTTTCTTCTATGTATATACAAAAATCTAGGGTATGGCCTCTGATGCTTATTCGCCATTCTCAAGTTTCTTTCCGTTCTCCTTAGCATCGTGAACAACCTTACTAACATCATTCAAATCTCGACCTAAAATCCCTTTAATCGTAACCTTTATATCCTCTTTCTCTCCTACATTCTCATTGATGGCCTTTTTAGAAGTTTCAAGAAACCATGGTTTTGACATATAATTCCTTACTCCGTCTGGCAGGATTATCACTACGTTCGCCTTTTCATCCTCTGATATGACTTTACCTTCGGCTGAATGTAGATATCGCAGAGTGCCTGATACTGCTGATCCGGATGATCCGCCTACAAATAACCCTTCTTCCCGACTATAGCATATTATCAGCTATTTTGTCTTCACTCGGATTGGGAGCATCTTCAAAGATGCATTTTTTAGGGCTGGGTGCTACATTCTTCACTCACATCAATCGCTTGGTGGCTGCAAAAGCCTCTTCATCGTTTGTTTTTATCCATTGGTCGACTACAGGCGGATTTGGATCCAAAACTTCAGGGAAAAAGTCCTACAATGGCGCAGTGAATCAATCAGCTGTTGTGCGAACACATCACTTCTTTGGGGAGGTTCGAGCTCACATATCCGATACCTTCCACTTGATAGTTCCCTGGCTCTCCGCCACCTAAGATCGACCCTTCTGGATCCACAGCTAAGATGGTGGTTCGAGAATGAGAAGACGCAGCACCATTTACCAAGGAAGATTCGTAATCCCGTATAGCTCTTCCCAGGCCTGTAATCGTACCACCGGTACCTGCACCTGCTACCAACAAAGAAATGTCTTTGCGGGGTAAATCCGACGTTTTCAAGGCGTACTGTGAAGGAAACATTAGCTTATGAGTCGTACATGATGAGAAATAAGACCCTCACTGACCATGATCTCTTCGTGAGTTGTATAGTAATGAGCAAGTGGATTGTTGGGATTAGAATATTGGTCCAAGATCACACCTCCAGGTATTGACTTTTGCAGTTTCCTCGCCACGCCTACATTATGGTAGATTATGAGCTAGTGCAGAGCTGGCATAACAAGCTTAGCTCACCAATGTGACTTTCAGGACTGTCCCAACTATGATCAAGATTAAATCAGCTTGTAATATCAGTGAATGTGAAGGTCGCGAAGCTCACGCCGCTTCAGTGCTAAGAATATTCTGTTAGCTAATTTGCCTATCACATGGGTTTCAACTCAACTTACGGCGTCCGCACGATCTCAGCACCTAACGCGCGTAGCATCACCTCCTTCTCCAAACTCATCTTAGCCGGCAACGTTATTATGCATCTTTTATTACCAAAGATCAGCTTACTGAAGTCCAAATTCTACAGCTGACTTACTGATAACCCTTGATTGCACATGCTAGAGCCAGACCAATCCCTGTAGAGGATTCTCTCAGCTTTCAGTTGATTCATAAACCATCGGCTAGCTGATCACATACCTGTATTTCCGCCTAAGAATGGTTCAGTCAGCTCACTGCTTGCTCTTTGGACATGTGTGATCCAGCTCACTGGTAGGCTCGATAACTATGCTTTGTCCAGGTATAAGAACTCCTTCTTTCTCTGCATGCTCGACCATGCGCTATTCAACAATGTCAGCTGAATGTCGACAATGACCTGATATTCAAGCGCACCTTTGCAATTCGATCTTTGACACTGCCTCCTGCGGAAAAGAACTCGCATTTTCCCACTGAATATCAAATTCATGAGCTGTTTACCAATCAAGACCCTGATCGTTTGGCCAGCTTACGTAGATTACACTTGAGTCCTTCCGCTTTAGCAATTCTATCCAACTTGATCAGAGGGGTATGCCCAACAGCGTCGAGCGCGGAATTGAGCACGCCTTGCCAGTGATGATGTGATTTAGTATCGCCACCCATCCTGCTGTTGCTATGCGGGTCCTCAGGTAATTGAAGATGTATAGTAATGAATGTATAACGTCAAGTAGGTCTATTGCTTTCTGTATATTGTAGTGAATGAAGATAAAGGAAGTCAAGTCAAGTTACCTCATTGTATGCTTGTGTGTGTTCTTGGTGTCTCATGTGGTGTGATTTCATCAAAATACACACCTGACAAAGTGAACGTGCCGGTTAAGTCATGTTCCGATAAACCTATGATCCGCCCGTGATAACCCTTGAAGCTATCTATATATCTATATATCAATATATGCCACGTCACCGATGCTCTGGGTATCACCACGTGGGATTTGTTGCTTTTCAAAGCAGAGCGGCAAAGCATTCGAGATATTTTTGCGATAAGATTAATTTTGACCGGCACATAATAACGACCTGAATAGAATACAATAAGAGTCGCTGGATCACATCACGCCTTACACACCAGCTGAAGAAGTCACAAGCAGAACGGCGACATTGTCATCAACCGAATAGTATCTCGAATACACAGCAATCTCAACAGCCTCGCCGACAAGTCCGGGTATACTAGGAATTAGTCAAGATGGTTGTAGGTACAGCTTTGCTGAAAATTGAGATGACATCGACGCTGATATTGAGTAATTTTGCAGAAAATAAAAATGATATCCCGATCATTGGATGATCATCTTCCATCCTCTTCCACAGCTCCTCACCCATTACAACGAAATCTCGCACCTCATTTACATCCTTTTCAAAAACCTAGGGAATACGCTCGAGCAATGACAGCAGTGAAGATAGATAGAATGTTTGCTAAACCTTTCGTGGACGCTTTAGGTGGACATCAAGATGGTGTTTACTGTTTAGGAAAAGATTCTAGGAGAGTAGGTGTAGTAGCTGGTGGAGGAGGTGATGGAGAAGTAATTGTTCATTCATTAACACTCAGAAGACCATTATTGAAAATACCAAATGCACATAAAGGTATGGTAGGTGGAATTTGTTGGACAAGTGAAAGACAAGATGGTAGAAGATCAATGATTACAGCAGGAAAATTAGATGGAAATTTAAAATTATGGAAATCTTCTGCTTTTACACCTGGACAAAAATCTAATTTTAATGGATCTGAATTTGCAAGTGGATCAGGAATTCAAGAAAATTTAGATTCAACAGGTGCTATTGGTGAAAATGGTTTAAATTTTGATGAAGATGATAATGAAGAAATTGATGAAGAAGAAGGTGGAGGTTTAAATATAGATAGTAAAGTTAGAGATGAATTAGGTGAAAAATTAGAACCTAACATGATTTGGACAAATAAAAATGGATTTAATGGAATTGATCATCATAGAACAGATGGTGTTTTCGCAACTGCAAGTAATACTGTACAAATTTGGGATGAAAATAGATCAGCACCTTTAAGTAATTTACAATTTGGAAGTTCGTTGGAAACTGTAAATAAAGTTAAATTTAATCAAAGTGAAACTAGTGTTTTAGCAAGTGTTGGTAATGACAGAACAATGTGTCTTTATGATATAAGAACTGGAAAAGCTGAAAGGAGAATAGTTATGCAGGTGAGTTTTCAAAATAATATTTATTATTACTAGAGATGTTGTAATTGATGAACGATGTTTCTTTTTACAGTTTGTATCAAATGCTATATCTTGGTGTCCTACCTTACCAACGATGATGCTTTTGACCAGTGAAGATCATAATTTGTATACATTCGATATAAGGAATCTCAATTCACCTAATCAAATATATAAGGGTCATGTTGGTGGTGTGATGGGATGTGATTGGAGTGAGTCGATGCGTGACATATTTTTCCTTCGTGAGCTATCCCAACTGATGTATTGTACTGTGTATGCTTGTAGGTCCAACTGGAGAAGAGTTTGTTTCCGGATCATATGACCGAACTGTCAGATTATGGAACCGAGAAACAGGAAAATCGAGGGATGTATACCATACAAAACGAATGCAGAGGTATGTTTGGGTGATGTACACTGTCTACTGATGGCGGAGTACATCAATGCTGATTGATACGTTGTGTAGGGTATTCGATGTGACATATACACCTACAGCAGATTTCGTACTTTCAGCATCAGATGATGGAAACGTTAGAATATGGAAATCTAACGCATCTAAGAAATTAGGTCCAGTTTCAACTAAAGAAAGACAAGCAATTGAACATAGACAAAAACTTATTGAAAGATATTCAACTGAGAAAGGAGTTAAATCAATTAAAGATAGAAGACATGTTCCTCAAAGTATACATAATGCTACTAAACTTAAGAGAGATATGATTGAAAGTAGAAAAGTTAAAGAGGATAGAAGAAGAGATCATTCTAGAGCTGGAAGGGAAAAACCTAAAGCTGAACGAAAGAGTGAGTTTCCAAATGAACACGATTATTATTGAGCTTTTTACTGATATTGTCTGAACGTTATTGTAGAGGCTGTCATTGTTGAACAGAAATAGATACGAATCTTCATCTCAATCGGAGACTCTCTGTGACTGGCATTTTGATTTATTGCTCACATTATACTTTTTATGCATGTTCATATGTTGTATCTTGAATGATTGGTTTGATGTGTATTGCGATCACGTGGCTTCATCAGCGCCTAAATCCGTTCGCGTCCGCATAGCGTTGAAGCGATAAAAGAGCCTTCGCGAGATTTTATGGAAAGCTTCATGTTTTAATGCTAATTGTCGTTATACAGCTTGTAAGAATTATCCATAATCTCAAAGACATGCTATGGGAAGGTGCTTCATAGGCACTCGCGGCTATCTACAACACTCATCGATCTATAATGGAAAATGTCGTGGCTCGCGCTAGAAACTTCATTTGCTAAACACACAAAAATCATGTTATCAATGATACACTGTCTGTGTGCAAGACGAGGACCATTCGCGATGGAGCAGGAGAACTACGGTGTTAGTTGTATGTCAATAAGAACGCGTGTCAGTGATGGATGGATAGTGGACTACTACGCGCCTCCTTTGGTTGATTGACGATCAATGCGTAAATTATCGTTACTACCATCAATCAAGCTTTGATTTCCAGATGATCTATAGAGCGATATATGTCATACAAACCTCTACCAAGGCAACGTCTTTCAGCTATCCACTCCTGACCTGACGGAGAAGATGTCCTGAGAGAGACGTTGATATCGCAAAAATGAACAGATGAAATCCCTCAATTCCAATCGATAATTGTCGATATTTACTTTTTATCTGGTTGAACAATATTCTACAAGTGGTCAAAGAGGTACTAAAATGATAAAGATGATTGTCAAAGGACTTAACACATGTCTGTGTGTAGATTATTTACTTCTCAATACCCTTAATGGACGTAAACAACTCACAACGTATACTTTGATATCAATTCACCTACTCTAGACACCAACAATCGTGTCAAAACTGTTATTTCCTTCTTTCTCTTTTATACTGATTAATTTTCATACTAACATTTCTTTTCCAGGTATAATATATATTAATATTGACTTTGATAATCTACCAAAGAGGGCATAGGTGGTAGTTACGATATCATGCCATCACCGCCTTTATCACCTACTCCTCGTAGATGGAGATCATCACCTGATCAACCTCATCCAGATTTTGCCGCATTATTATCATCTTTCGAACCAACATCAACATCTTCACCTAATTCACCAAAACCAAAATCAGAAAATGATTCATTACCTGATTGGGCTACACCAAAAGGAATATCAAGTGAAGAAGAAAAAGAAGAAGAAGATGAAGTTGAATTTCTTACTGCTACTGGATCTACTTCTGGACCAAATCCTGAAATCAGAACTATTTCACCTTCACCTCAACGACCTACCGTAACTTCCAGAGCAGTAGAATTAGGTCTTGAATCTCCTCTCTTACCACCTAATCGAGGTCAACTTTTTAGTGAAGATTATACTAGGACGGATAGTCAGCTTGGACCTCGTGGAATTTTCGCTAATGAGCGTAAGTACTTCTCATTCTCAAAATAGTAAATTGCTGATTCTCATTTGCATGATGTAGCAGCTCCACTTAATCCAACTTCTGATATACCTCTTCCCATTCTTACTCAGACAACAGGTCAATCAACAACAACTATTGATGCAGCATACGATGGTGTCTTATCACAACTTGACGCTTTGGCCAATCCTTCTACAAATCGGATCCCAACTGTATCAGCCTCATCGAATCCATTTCTTCCACCTACAACCTTCCATCCTATGCCTATCAGACAGCCACTAGTCGGACTAGGTATCAATATGAACCCTTCTAATACTTCTCAGCCCATTTCACCTGGTTTAGGTAATTTGAATTTGTCGAGATTATCGACTGTAACTGAAAGATCTGAAAAATCATCTTCACCCACAAGCGATCGTTCTCAAGTTCATAACCTTTCGCCCACCTTCCCAGGCGCTTACAAAGAAGGCTCGTCTACGTACAAATCACCTTCGGCTTCAGCATCGACAATAGCAGGTAAATACCCCTTACCTCCCAGCCCAAGCAAGATTACTTCGTCCCCTGTTAAAGGACCTAGATCTGCTTTTTCGACTGGCCTGACCGGTACTACCAGTGCAAGTGGAACACCTCAGGGTACACCAAAGAAAGCATCAGATCTAATCAAGATGTTCGAAAATAAAGCGGATTCTCCAAATATCCCACCTCAACCTAAATTCATTCCCAGTTCACCTACGAAAGCTACTGTCTCCGACAAGCCTCCTACAAGCGCAGTATCCCGAACACCTGCTTTGCCGACCTCCAGTGTTTCCAATGCAGATGCGATGTCTAACACTCCTTCCGCTCCTCCTTCATCATACCGAACACCCTTGACTAGCGCTTTTGAAGTCAATGCACCTGCACCACCACCAAAATCACCTTCACCCTTATCTCAGGTCAGAGGTATGATAGCTTCTTGGCGAGCTAGATCAGGTTCACCTTCTCAAAGAGTAATCGGACCAGTAGCTGGTAGTGGACCAGGGCTATTCAGAAGTGGAGCCGGTGATAAAGGGTGGAATGTATCCATTCGAAGAAGAAGAAAGGATGAAAAGGATTTGGCTGAACAAGCTGAAGAATCGACTCAAGATGAAAAGAAAGCTCCTTCTCATCATTCTGACGAAGAACGAAAATCTGAGAAGAGCAGTATACATGACGACAAAGCTGGCGAAGAAGCTCCTTCCAGATCGGGTAATTTGAGAAGCGATAGGAAATCTTCAGAGCCAAAACAATTAACGGGAGAGGTGGGCAATCTCTCAGCTTCGACAGTAAGACGTAAGTATAAGCTGATATGTATTGTCATATAGCCTATAAAGACGGGAGCGTTGTACTATCTGAATGTACATGATGTAGATGAGAGACCGAACTTCAAATGGGTTCAAGCAGATGGTCGATTGTTTAATGAGGGTTTGGAGTTGACTTGGGTCAGTACTAAAGGTAGAGCCACCGTGACCTTAGATTTGGAGTTCTGCGATGGTAAGTCTCAACTCCTGTAATAGTCAGATAGCATGCTGATTACTGTTATTATCCGCAGAGGTTGCTTCTACCTATAGTCCCAATAATCCTATGGCTGGCGATGACATCGGTGCTGCTGCTGCTAGAAGACAAGGACAATTGGCTGATAGTCTCTACCCCTTCAAGCTTGTAAGTTGTTTGTCCAGCAATCATGACCATCACAGCTGATTCTCTTAATCCAGGTTTACGACGATGGTGTCGAAAGATTGGCTTGTGACAGTGCTAGAGATCGAGGTAAGCTAGTGATTGAATTTCGAGCTGGTATATTGGCTGACAGCTTTCCATCATGATAGTTCGATGGGTCAACGCCGTCTGGACTGTACTTGAGCGTACAAGAGCTGCACCATCAGCTTCGCTCCGAGTCAATAGATCCTCCTCTGATCACGGTTCTGAGTATGGAGGATCAGCTTCGACCCATTTTACTCCTGCTGAAGGTTCTCAACCACTTCCTTCGTCGCCCCTACCTAGCAGTACTGGATCGCATCATCTCTACACCACCGACGATGCAGTTATCGAGACGACAGGTGGACTCCATACACCAATCGTACATAGAGGCAGTAGAAAACTTGCAGCCGGTGGTTTAGAGAGAACAAGGAGTCTTAGAAGAGTAGCTAGTGAAGCCGATCTCAAAGAAGTTTCTGCTCCACCTTTACCCGAGAAAGACATTCCGACTCCCCCTGTGACAACTGGAGTGCTAGATATCCCATTGACGGCTCAAAATGCCGAACGTCCAAAATCGAGAGATTTTACCTTTGCTCATGGTATCCGACCGCCTACTCTCAAGTCCGAAAATACACCTTCGGAAGCCTTCCAGACCCCTGCTACAGGTTTCCAGTCCCTTGATGGTACTTCCTCGAGGTACGGTACCGCTACTCCCAATACTGTTACTCAACCCCTCTCGAGTCCCTCAAAATTCACCAATGCGAGATCCGAAATCGTTGGTTCTCAATCGTCGTACCAGTATCCGCAGCAAAATTACACAGTTGCAAGAGCCGAAGTCGGACAATCATTCTCATCACGTACAGCTCAATCTGGTCAAGCTACAACTTCGGATGAGTACCAATCAGCTAAAGAACCAAGCTCAGGTCGATCAATGTATACTGCTCCAACTCCTACATTGACTGCTCAACCACTTTCCGAAAGAGTATTGACCGCTCGAACTGGCTCATCGACTCCGACAGGTACGACCAGGGGTATTCCCTCTTCACCTTCTATGTACACAGCGCTACCTGGATCTGCCGCTGCTGTCGGTTCTGCTAGAGATGCTTCAAACTCAGCAACAATGTACACTGCTGTCAGTCAGACGACCACAACTCGACCAGCTTTTCCATCTCCAGCGGTCACTGCACAAGACAAAACCAGTACCGGTTCTCTCTTTACGCCTCAAGTATCAAGTGGACAGCCATTTGCTACTGCTCAGCATTGGTCCACAACCTCGTCCTCGCCTCATACAGCTAGACAACCCTCAACTGAGCAAGCCACCGTAGAAGGTTTCTCGCCTACCGCTTCCAACTATACAGCAAGGCCTGGGACTCAGGCTCATACTCCAGCAGCGACTGTTCGAGAAATGTCAACTCCATCAAGTCATACAGCTATGCAAGGAGACAGCATTTCTGCTCCTATGGGTACTGCTCAACCCAACTCGTCTATCTCGGATCATACAGCCCAGCTACTGCCAACTTCATCAACTCCAATGGGTACAGCTCAACAATTCAGTACTGATTTTTCTGGTCCTACAGCGAAAACTCCAGCTGCTACAGCTCAGCCTTGGACTTCCTCAATGACTGCATATACCCCTCGAGGTCCTTCACCGTCCAGCAGAGCTACGCACACCTCAGATGTTGTCCCTCAAGTAGCTGTTACAGGTCCCCCACCCAGTGGTCACTTATCTGGCTCTCACGTTTCATCTTACGAAGCAACTCGACAAACCGGCCCTGCTAATCTCTCTGAACCTAAGCCTGGTACCTCTTTCAAGACTCCCCCACCCAGTGATCGAGCTTCCAGTAGGTTGTCAAAAAGTTCAGGTGCATCGTCATACCAGACTGCCCCTCCACCAGTACCACCTGGAGCTTCCCACTACTCTTCGTCATCTTCAGATAAAGCAGGCTCAGAAGCTCTCTCATCCATACATAATCCTACTAGGTACTCCTTACACGATGCTCCTGTACCGTCATACGTCGATTCAGTCAGATCTCCCTCGGTATATCCTACGGCAACGCAGAAGGATACTTACTTCACCGCACCGCATATGACCAGCCATACAGACACTGGTACTGCTAATTTAGGCGAGGAACCGTCTTCATATCACGATCGACCACCCACAACTAGGTATTCTACTGCAAATCAGGATCTCAGAACCGGCTCGTTGGGTACAGCACCAACTTCTCCAAGTGGGTCTCGGAGATCATCCGAATACGAAACTGTTCTACCACCACCAATCTCCAGATCAGCTTCTTATGAAGAGTACCAATCGACGTCCGACAGAATAACGGACGGTCTTTCATCAAGAAGAGGTAGTAGAGCCTGGACTCAGGTCTCACATCCTGATTCAGATGATGAGCTACTTGCGGATCTCGAAAGAAGATCATCCAACGGAAGTTCTATTTCGAGACGGGCGAAATCCAAATACGCAAATACTACCTACAGCACCGCTTGGGCACCTTCTCGAACAATGCATACTACTCAAACGTTCGATAGATCCTCCCGGACCCCTCTTGGTACTGCCAGGGAGAACACTATGTATACTGGTGCGAGAGAAAGTGCTTATGACACAGCAACGGGATGGCAGACTTTGCCCAGTAATTATGCGACCGCTCCTCATAACCAGTAAGTCTTTTTCCCATGACTCGTCGCACCAAGAGCTGACTGTGTCTTCTCCACAGGTCGTGGTACACGGCTAGGACTTCTCAGACTGCTCCACCGATCAGAGGCGAGATACCTGCTCCGGCGCCATCGATCCCACCGACGGAAAGAATGGATGAACAGCCACAAAGTGTATCAACAGCTTCGACTGTTCCCAGCAGAAGAATTCCACGAGTACCGCCACCACCTATGGTGTTACCGGTTCTACGGCCTTCTTCACCGCGATCCAATGCTCCTTCGCCACCGGTATACGTTGCCCCAAAGGTTCAGCAATTACCCCCGCCATCGCCATCGTTCCCTTCTTCTGTTCCTGGCTCGTCAGAGTCTGATACCACGACGATGTCGAGTTCCGAAAACGCATCGAGGGATTTGGTCACTGGTACTGACGTTAACAGGCTCTTGGTACGTGAAGCTTTGGAATTATTCATCCTGCTGTTCGGCTGATATCTTGCGGTATAGAATTACTTACAAGGTCAAGATCAAGCTAGGCAAGGGCAGACCACTCGAGTTGGTAATCAGCTAGACCGAATCGAACGCAGAGTCATTCAAATTGCCGACAATCAGTCGGCTTTGGCTGAGAGGGATGGACCCCCTCCTGTTCCAGCTAAGGATGATGACGATGACTCGCCACCGTCTTCACCTTCATCCACTTCTACTGCCCGGCCAGTCACCCCTCCTCCTCTGATCATACCTGAAGTGATCAATCAACAATTTGATGACCTTCGAAACTTGCTTGGTACGCTCATTGGTAGACAGGAAGATATTTTGGGTCGACAGGATGAGATGGCTCAGGAAATCAATCGACGAAGAAGCTATGATATAGAACTACCTGATAGAGGACCAGGTTTGGCCCGACTGGAGGATCTACTCAGAAGGGTACTTCAGAGAGTTGGTGATACCGAATTTGCCGACGATTTCATGCCCACGCCTAAAGAGAAGAAAACGTACCGCATGCCACCAATGGCCACCCCCCAGTCGGAAGGTACAAAAGAAGGATCCATGTATGGAGGTGGTGACAGCGTATATGATAGTGAATTTGGCGCAAGAGGTAGAGGTGCTCCTGCAAATTCTGTTGCCTCAAGCTTCGACCGAAGGAGAAGGAGACCTATGAGCGAAATTTCGTCTTCGTTGCTTGACGGAGAAATTCCCGAACCTGAATTTGATGAAGACTTCGCTTTATCTGGACTACCACCTGATACACCACCTGAGGAGTTTGTCTCCCGCCAACCACAGTTCCCTCGTCATCTTATAGGTCAAAAACAATCTCGAGCAGCACCAACGCCTCGACCTCAGTATGCTCAACCCCAACAAATGCCTCATCCTGAACCGATTCAGGAATATCCTGCGGAGGAAGAGTATTATGATCAAGAAGAGGAGGAACACGAACCTGAGGATGACCGTGAACCATCTCCTGAATCTGTCTACGAGCCTCAACCGGAACCTGAGCAACTTGCTACCGAATATGAACCTACTCCACCGCCTGCCCAAGCCAGGGAAATAACCCCCGATCAACCGCCTGTACCTTACCGAACTCACGATGATTATCAAGATGACAACGATCAATACGAAGATGACGGTATGGATAGAGGACCTTATAGACCTGGTCCACCACCTCAACCTGTTGATCTACCTACACCTGTTAACTCGCCTCGTGATATGCCTCCTTATTCCGGTCAGCAAACTGGTATGAGACCTGGATTCGCACCTGCTGGTATGCCTGCTCCTCCTATCCCCGGACCTGGTATGATGGATATGCCTAGACCATCTTTGCCTAGAATTGCTGGTGTTCGTGATCCTATCTCTACTACTTAGTGAGTCACCTTGCGCGCGGCGATATACGATCGACAAGCTAAAATTGCTAATTAGCTATCGACGTGGATTCCCTCCCGGTCCAATGGGTCCCATGGGTCCTATGGGACCTATGGGTATGTTTCCTGGTCCAATGGGTATTCCCGGTCCTGTGAGTACAATAACGCAAGCATGAGCACTCAGCTGAAAGTCGCTGTTTAGGAAATGGGTCCATTCATGCCCGGTTTACGTCCTGGTATGCCTGGATTTGGTGGTCCAATTGGTCCTGTGAGCTGCCACCATTCATTTCTCCTGCGCACAACAGCTGATCCCGTATGATATACTCAGAATGTCAACCCGTCACTTCGTCGAAATGGATTCTTCCCTCCAGGGGTCAACTCAACGACAGGCGATTATGGTCTTCCCGCTGCTGCTCGATATGGAAATTCTGGCTTACCACCGAGTGGTCCGACCGTCATGGGTCATCCTAGACCACCTATGGGTTCAGGAAATACCACAACTGCCGATACTGGACTTGGAAATACTACTACTGATTCAACTGTGACTACGCCTTCTGTCACTTCTATGGCTACCGAAGAGATTGTCACTCCTGTGGCCCCAACTACCGCACTTCATGAACCGATACATATGCCAACTGGGAATTTACCGCCTATACCTCTGTCTGCCTCGCACGTTGGTACAGTGAGTGACATATAACTTGAGCAGAATCAATTTTGCGGGTGAAGCGCGATTGACTGATGATGTCTTACCTGCAGGATGATAGCTTTAGACGCGCTTTAGATAATACCCAAGCACTGGCTGCTGCTCAGGGTGGTCAACAGAACGAGATGTCAAGATACTTGCATGGAATGAGCGATCAAATCGCGGACGGTACATTGGCTACACAAAATCAATTGGCTGAAATTTTAGGCGACATTGCCGCCTTACGACAACAGATCAAACCTAAACATATTCACGCTCACGTATTACCAGATGGAACTGTCATGCTTGATAATGGGGATATCGTTGATGGTATACGAGGTGCCCCGGCACCAGTTACACCCGGTGCACCTCCCCCTCCACCACCACCTGCTTCCGCTTCTCATGTTGAGGGACACATCTTACCCGATGGAACTGTCATGGTCGGCGGCAAGATAGTAGATGGTATCAAAGGTGCACCATCGTTAGCTCCTGGTACACCAATGATGGAATTAGATGAAAAGATCGAAGAGACTGTCAAAAATAAGGAACAGGATGCTAGATTGGCGGATCTCCAGAATAAGAGTGAGTTCCGCATTGCCAAAGTCTGAATGTGTTATTATGATGGTGGACCTTTGGCTGATACCGGGTCCATATGTAGTCGAAGAACTTATGGCTAAGACTGCTCTTCAACCTCCGCCTACCGCACATCCCGCTGAACGAGTCTTTGAGGAGGAAGAGATCATTTCTATGCGGGCTGAGTCCGGTACTGAAGCTCCTGCAATGACACCTGCTCCTATCCCAACTACCCTTGGTGATATCACCCCATCACCTACTCCTGCTCCCGCGCTTACATCTCTCGGTATAGCACCTACTGCTATCGGACCAAATACCGATATCCGACGAGAAAAACAAGTCATCAAAGAACGGGAAGTCATCCGAGAAGGTCCAGTTGGAGGTCGTCACAAAGAAGTCTCAATCACCGATGAGATCGAAAAAGATATGGTTACCACTGTTCCGCCTGGTTCTCTTCCTCCTGGTTCTGTTGTACCTCCTGGTACTATCTTAGCTGAAGAAGAGAATGTAGCTGTTACTGCAGTCCCCACAGCACCCGGATCAGGAGGCGCTGCCGCTGCTTCAGGTACGTCCTATACCCTACCTCTTATCTCCCCACTCTCGATTGCGGTGCCAACTGCAGTTTCAACAGCTGCACCTCCCGGCACTGCTTCTGCTCTACCACCTTCGACCAGACTCAATCCGAGAACCGGTAAACTGCTCACAATCCCTCCTTCTCTTTCGGCTCATTCCGCGTCTCCTATTCATACTGATTACGATCCTAACCAACCTTCGACAAATCACTTGATACGAGAAGAACATGAAGAGGTGAGTTTCTGTCTTGTCCCTGTTTGAGCATATGCTGACCGACTCATTTTTTTCGCAAGATTATTCAACATCCAGCTTCTGGTGGTCTACCCGTCCACACCCACACCACTACTCGAACATATACTCAAGCTCCAGCTGGGACCGGTCCCGCGGGCTCTCTCCCTCCAATCACCGTCATGGGTGATCAACCTGTCACCGCTGCTCCACCTACTGTTGGTCCATCTGCTTCAGTTCACCCATCTGCATCAGGTATGCCTGACATGCCTGTTATCGCCTCTGGAGCGCATACTTCCGATCACCAAGCTACCGTTCAACAAGCACCGCCCAACATCCCCACAGCTAAGAGTGCCCATGAAAGCGAGATTGTCGCCCCGGGTCCGGTGCCTATCGATTCGAAGAACGCTTCGACTTCTCACACGATTCATCCAGGAGTAACAGTTGCTGATCCATCAGTAGTCGCTCCTTCAGCTCTTGGTTCAGGTACTCCAGCACCACCACCTCAGACTGCTAATAACGTACCTTCTGGTGCATCAAAACCCCTCTGGGATACGAATCACCCTAAATCACCTAAACCTTCCCAACCTGCCTCACTTGCCAATGTACCTTCCGCACCTCAGCCCGAAGTCGAACCAGCCCCAGCATCAGCGGACAATGTGCCTACAGCTGCACCTGGCGCTGGAGCTGCGGCTCCCGCACCGGTATCTGCTGGTGATGCCCCTGCTGCTACGCCTGCTGCTTCCAGTGGTAAAGGTAACAACGTGCATTGGGATCCTTTGATGCCTACAAAAGAAGTCGCTACAATTCCTCCTAAGTCACCCAAATCGTCTAAACCCAAGTGAGTGATCAGTCGTATGCGCAGTGTTCTTAGCTGATGATTACATCCATCAACAAAGTCCTCCAACTGTTGGCGACGCTCCTCCTGCTTCCGCTGCCAATATTCCTTCTGGTACACCAGCTTCCGAGATTCATAATGTGCCTTCTATGCCACAAGGTGGTGTCGTACCGACACATCCCATACCCTCAGGATCTGAAGTGCCTATGGCTCAACCTGCATCTACTGAGACGAAGGTTGAAGATACACATAAAACTCCTTCATCTCTTGGCGGTATTCTGAAGAAACCTAAATTTAACGAAAGCGTGAAGACAACTACAACCACTCCGGCTGGTGTTCCTCTTGTACCCGCCGACACTAAATCCCATTCCGACCACACCACTGTCGGTAAACCTATCCCCATTCACGGTAGCAACAAGGAGACTAGAGTAGCGGATACCGCTCACGAGTCTCATCCACCGACTTTAGCGGATTTAGCGATGGAAGGAAGGGATGTAACGGTTCATCCACCTGGACAGACTATCCACGTCCCATCTCATCCGACCGCGTCTACTGGCTCGAACAAACTAAGGAAATCCCCGCCTGACTTCATACAGGGCTCAACTGCCGATCCAGCTAATCTCGCCAATGTGCCTATGAAAACAGGTACACCTGCCGCATCAATCAAAGGTCCATCCCCAGTCCCGAT
This sequence comes from Kwoniella pini CBS 10737, assembly GCF_000512605.2. NCBI lineage: Eukaryota > Fungi > Basidiomycota > Tremellomycetes > Tremellales > Cryptococcaceae > Kwoniella > Kwoniella pini. Next base: position 557,637 of record NC_091724.1, on the reverse strand, counting down.
GACAATGGAAGAATTTGTCCTACCTGATGGTCGAACAGCTTATATCCCAAGCAGACCAGCAAGTCAAGCTGCTGCTGCCAGTACACCTCCACCGCCATCAGGAGATAAACCTTCGTCAGGTAAAAAAGGTAAATCTTCAACTGATGAAGATAAAGCTGGTGGACCACCTCACAAGGATACCACTCATACGGGTATACCAGCAGAATCTGAAGTAGGTAGAGGTCACTGTAGCGTATGTTGTCCAAATGGACCTAGAGCTGTCGGCGGAGTACCTATCGAACCTTGTGAACATCAAGATGGAATTCTCGGTCAAGCTGCTAAACAACATTCTGCTCCTACTGGACCAAGAACCAACAAATCGGCATCTCAGAAATTATCGAAAACACCACCTAACCAACCTGGTTCTTTGGGCTTACCTGAAGCTGAGAATATCGGTGGCCCGGGTCAAGAGGTAGATATGGATGACGTTGTAGGTCCGCCCACTGGACCGAAACCATCTAGTAAAGGGAAGTCTCAGAAGAGTGATCCAGAAGGAGCTTTGGAAGATGCACGAAAACTTGCTGGTGAGCTTAGCGAAAGTATGTTGCTTCTATTTATAGCAAAGCTTATTCATTATGTATCTCAGCCAAACAGAAGGCTGCTGCGGAACAAGCTGGTAAGTTTTGAATTAACCAGACGTTTCAAGTTTTTCAAGCTGATTGTGTACTTCTGGATAGCCCTCGAAGCGGCCGAGAGAGATGCTAAGCTTAAGGATAAGGAAGCGAAAGCTAAAATTGCAGAAGAGAGACACCGACAGAATGTCGAGGCTTTAGCGAATTTGCAAAAAGCGCTTGTGAGTTGACGATTTCCTATTACATTACTTCGCTCAAATAGAGCTAATTGATTGTGCCATGCAGGATCTCATGGCTGCCGATGGTAAAGCAAGTAAGACTGCAAACGATGAAAAAGCGAAAGCTCAAGACAAGCGACGAACGGAGAAATCAGCAAGAGATAAGAAGATCACTGAGGCGTTGGACAAGATTGTTGCTGATCGGGAAGAGGAGAAGAAGAAAGCAGTTGCGAATGACAAGAAGCCTGGTGCGTATCATTCCACAGACAAAGGAGCGAGTTTTGTTGACGGAGTGAACGATGTAGGTACTCAAGCTATTTTGGATGCATTGAAGTGAGTCAGCTATCCTCGTTTTGATATAAAGATTGCGCAAAGCTAATAGGTCATGGATTGTCATAGGAACAAGGGAGACGCTGAGAGTGCTTTCCTACGCAAACTTTCTACGGAGATTATGGAGCAGAACTCGAATCAACACACTCTCACTCAACAAGCTGTCAAGGCTGCTGCTCGAGAACAAGTCGGCTTCAATTTGGCTGGATAGTGAGTTCCGCTTATGTAGCTACATTCGGGATCAATATGCTGATGCATATTCACAGCTTGGATGACTTCTCAAAAGCCCTTTCCGTGAGTTCAGCTGCCAGTATTGGCACCATATAGTCATAGCTGATATAATTTGGACAGGGCGAGGTACGAGTACTTCTCAAGGAGGTCGGGGATTTGAGAGAATCAAGAAGAGCCTTGTACATGGAACTGGCTGAATTATTGTTGATGAAAGGTAGACAATCCGCTGGGTAAGCGAGTATTGTCAACCTAGGACAAGCCATAAAAGCTTGCTGACTTGTATGTTAGTGACTTGATGGCTGTCTTACCATATCCTGCGGCACCACCTAAAAATCCAGCTAATCAACCTAAACCAGCGGAGAAGAAGGTGAGAGATTTGTATACATATTATTCGGATTGAACAGCCCGCTGATCCTAGTGATAGGATGGTGGTGGTGGACAACCACAAGGACAAGGCAAAGGGAAAGCACCAGCAGGTGTTCCCGCTTGGGCAACTTGGCATCCTATGATGCCACCTGTTATGGGTCGACCATTACCTCAACCTGGAGGTCCACCTCCGATGGCAATGAACATGAGCGCCGGTATGGTTCCGCCGCCCCCAATGAGCGTAAGTCACAATAAGTACTGAGCCTACTTGATACTATAATAACGAATGCTAATGGACGGGAATAATCAATAGGGTAAACCGCTTCCTCAAGTATAAGGATGATTGTAATATAGATTTTCGTGTATATTCAATTGGAACAATAACTCAGGTCTCGTTTCGGGCTATTTGAACAACGTCCTAATGTATATATGAATGATGATCTTGACCCTTGACTATACTTCGTACATATACCTACGCATATTGATAACATATCTTGTATATTGCATGCTTATGAATTAGAGTATTGATTTTTGATAGATGGAGGTGGGTGGCAAGAGTGATCACGTGATTTAGTTGTTTATTCTCGTAAAAGTCCGTTGCACGATAGATTATTTTGAAGTTAATCGACCATGTTTTCAAGTGTCTTCTTCGTACTTGTAATTACCTACATCAGCACCACCAGGTATTGGAGCAGGATGTTCCGTCCATATATAGCGAGAAAAGTGTTACGATTCCGCTCTGTTCGTCTTCGTAGATCTTTACACAAGTGAGTGATTGAACGGTCACCTCAAATTTCATGTAATAAATCCTAACATGATATTTTAGCTATGAAACAGAATCTTCAAATCCATTACCAATTTTAACTCATCTTTCACCTTCTTCTGAAAAATCATCAAAATCATTTCCATTATATCAAAATCCAATTAAAAATTCAGAATATATACCATTAAATAAAGAAACTTTAAATTCATTACCTTCAGATGAAAATATTCAAAGAGAATTAAAATTAAGATTAACTAAAAAAACAATTGAAAATTTACCTGAATTAACAGAAAATGATTTAAAGAATTTTTATTCTGATTTAATTAAAACTGGTATTTCTAATAATAATGAATTTATTGATAAATTAAAAATAACAAATGATTCATCAAATGAAGAAAATTTATATTTACCTTTAAATAAAAAAGAAAAAAATGAAATTTTATTAAATTTAGAAAATCGTTTATTAAGTCAAGGTCAATTTGAAAATGAAAATGAAAATGAAAATGAAATTCATAATATTGATTCATTGAATTCTATAAAAAAAAGTATAAATGAAATACCTAGACATTATAAAATATTTAGTATTTTAGCTCAATTAGTTATTCCAGATGAAGGTCCAAGTGGAACTAGTAAATCACCTGCTGGTGCGGTTCAACCTATATCTCATTCGGGAATGAATATACCTCTAGGATTGGTTAGTAAGAGGGAATGGAATGTTTTGTTCGATGAATTCGTAAGTTTACCGATTGTGAATCTTAGGCAAGCTATTTGGACTAATCTCCCTTTTGACTGTAGATTCAAAAAGCGGATGCGAGAGGTGCTGAAGCTCTACTGGACGTTATGACTGTGAGTTTTTCGGTTGATAGTAGTTTTACACAGGAAAAGCTAATATATGAAATTAGCTTCATGGAATACCTGTTGAAGAGGATAAAATTGGACAGATAATTAGTGTCGATGCAACGGCTGGACGAGTAGATGAAGTGGGACGATTGACTAGTGAATTAGCTCAAAGTGAGTCATCGTATACATACATGACCTTGGCATATATTGACTAACTGAACTAATGACAACCCAGGCGGAATGCAAATCAACGATAATCATAAAGACCTATATATTTTATCTTTACTACAACAAAATCCATCTCAACCTGAAATTGCGATTTCTCAAATTACTTCAGCTGAAATAGCCAGTCAACCATATCCACAATCATCTTACAAAGTAATTCTCAAGCACCTAACACAACCTTCACCAATTTTTCAACCTAATTCACACTCAAGAGCATTAGCTTGGGATTTATTCACCAATATGCGATTAGTTGCTCATCCTACACCAAGTAGAGAATTATATACAACTATGATCAAAACTTGTGCAGATTCTAATCAACCTGAACCTGAAAGAGCAAGGGATTTATGGATTGAAATGACTGAATCGGAGAAAATACAACCTACAAGAGAAGAATATAGTGCTATAATTAGAGCATTAGGATCAACTAAAAAAGATTATTTAGAAGCATTTGATTTACTTAGACAAATGTTAGCTAAACATCATGATATCACTTATACACCTTTTGCCGAAGGTCTCGAAGATATACCTAAGTTTTCAGAGTATGTGCCTACTCTTGAAACCTTTGTAGGGCTTTTAGAGGGAACAAAGAGAGCTGGAGATATGAATAGAGCTAGATGGATTTTAACTGAAACAGTCAAATTAGCGAGGACAGGACAAATACTGAAGTCGAAAGAATGGAAAGATGGTATTGACGCGGATTTACTCAGTGGTGTTTTCATGACATATGCCAGTTGGAAACCGCTTGTTCGAAGAGGAGTGGTCAAGCTTAGGGATCAAGATGAGCAAATGACTGAAACACAGGTTGAACAAACTCCGGATATCGCACATAGCGGACAGGTTTCTGTTGAAAACCAGGAAGAAGAATGGTTAGATGTGAATGTAATGGAGGAATTGGTCGAATCTTCTTCTCACAATTCTCAAGCTGTAGAAGAACATCCAAACTCGCAGCCGGATCTTCCACTCACTCCACAATCCTCGGCCGATGCACTTCGAGAAGCTACAGCTTTATTCCAACGACTTCTAGATGATATTGCCTCGCCGTCATCTTCAACCGATTACCTTCCTTTCAAGAATGTTGTCTTAGGTCCGAAATTGATCAACTCGTATATTTCTGTTCATCTTGCACATTCTTCTTCCCTCGCATCAACGAAACAGGTATATGAAGATGTTTGGCAGACGGTATTGAAGTTGACCAATGGAGAAGTAAAACCTAATGGATGGACATATATGCAAATACTTGAAAAATGTGCTCATGGTAATAGAGGAGGAATTAATGATTCTGATAGATCAGTAGCTTTTGAATGGGGTAAATTGATATGGGAAGAATATTTAAAATGGTTTGAAATCAATTCAAAAAAATTAGAAGAAATAATTGAACCATCAATTAAAGAAAGAAAAAAATGGTTAATGGGATTAGGTAATAGACAAATTGAAAGAATTTGGAAATCAATTATTAAAATTTATGCTTTACATGGAAAAAATAATTTTGATATTAAAAAATCTTTTGAAATTTTTGAAAATTTTTATAAAATTTATTCACCTGAAGAAATAATTAAAAGTTATAAACCTTTTAAAATAATTAATGAATTTAAAATTAAATCTTCTTCAACAACAAATTTACTTGAAATTAATGTACCACCTTATTTAATTTTTAATGATATTAAATTATTATATGAAAAATTATTAAAAAATGATGATAATGATGATGAAAATATTAAAATTAAAAATAAATTAATTTTTATGATTAAAAAATATGAATTTAATTTAAATAAAAGAAGAAAATTTAGATTTAAAGGAATTGGTCAAAATAGAGAATTAAATAAAATAAAATTTTTACAAAGGGAAAACAATAGAAGATTAATTTCAAATGAAGAAGAAAATTATGATCAAAATATAAATGATATTAATCATGTCGATTAAGTGTATAATATTGGAAATGATGATTGTAGTTATATATACCCTGCATATTATATACATCGGAAATCGATTTACTTAACTACTCATGTATGACTCCCATTTCTCATGTTAGATCAACTCGTCCAGTATCTCGTAAGAGCACATTCCAATGCATGCACATACAATCGCTTTGTAATGAACATAGTATGATGGATGAATTAATATTGGTAACGTACAGCATGCTATTCATCCCTTGACTGCTACTACAATGTATACATCAAATAGAAATCTCAAAACGTCCAGCGTTTTAGAATATATAAAATCTATAATCTAATTCATGTATACCTATTTAGATTTTGATTTTGATTTTGATGTTGTATTGGTATCACTCATATAAGCAATTTCATCTTCATCATCCGTAGCTAAAGCTTCTTCTTCTTCTTCTTTCGTTATCGACGTGGTAGAAGAGTTGATAGCGGACGACCACAAGTTATGTTCGATTTTTTCACCTCTTTCAGTTCTTTTAGCTCTTGAAAACATTCCAATATTACTATCTGTTATGAATTTCCAAGTTACATAAGGCCAAGAAGAATGAGATGGAAGTGGATCATAATATTCTTTAGCAATTTGATGAAGTTCAGGTAATCTTGTCCATGGAACAGAAGGAAAATCGTGATGTTCATTATGATATCCGACCTAGAATTAGAGTTAGCTTGTTAAATTTTTCTGAATCGACAGAATCTTAGAGTGAAGTTGAAGGGGTCTGAAATTGAAATTGAAATTGTTTTGACATGATTAAATTAACTCACATTATAACAAAGTACATTTAACCATCCATAATAACTAGTAGTTTCTTGAGCCAAACCTCTAATTAACCAATCTTGTTCATTCTCAAATTTACCACTTTTCATTTGTTCCTCTTTTGTAGGTAAAGGTCCATTCATTAAATAATGTTCTGCAATAAAATGAGCAGCACAAGGATGTAAACTTCCAGCAAAAAAACTACTCATAATTAAATAAATTAAAGAATTCCATGAACCTATAAATTTAATTAAAATAAAATCAAATATAAAAATAGATAATAAATTAATACCATGCCAAATAGTTGGTTTTTGTGATCTAATAAAACCAGGTCTTAAAGCATAAAATAAAATTTGAAAAGTTGCGAAAAAAGTTTTACCAAAAACGTTATTTAAAATAATTGCTTCAAATTTTGAAGGTAAATCTGTATCAATACCATCTTCACCTAAAAATTTATGATGTTCAATATGGTATCCTTTAAATGCCATTGCGTATGGTATACCAATTGAAAAATTTGCAATTATAGATAAAATTTTATTTAATTTAATTGATTTAAATACTAAATTATGTGTAATTTCATGTATTGCTAAGAAAATATTTTGATTTGCTGTTCCACCTATAATATAGGCTGTTATAATGAATTGCCATGAAAATGGATGAGTTGATTTTAATAAGTATGCAGCTGTAATTTGGATTGAAAGAACTAGGAATACGATTGGTACAGTAAGTAGAGTAGGTCCCATGAGTTTACGGACCTATGAGATTGTATAAAACATGTCAGCTCAAGATTCAAATAATGGGAATTGTTATTGGTACAATAGCTAATATGGTATGTTGATTGCAAATCCGAATGATTGAAGCAGAATCTATAACTGACCTCAGGGTGAGCTTTCAATATAGCCATACGTCTACTTCTATGCGGTTCTTCAGTTGTCATCCATAAGAAATCCGGATTACTTTCCATTTTTTCTATTTGTTTCAATTTTTCTACCGAGATTATGACAGCTTCGGTATCACTTGAGCTGCTCAATCCATTTTCGGAAGGTTCATAAGAACTTAAAGTAGGAGAAGAAGTAGTTGAAGTGGAAAGGTTATCGGTATCTGATTTTCGATTTCTGAGACTTGATTTACGAGATTGAGTGTCGAAAGCAGTTGGAAGTACGTGAACACTCATCGTGACGTGAGTTCTCGAGGGTTGAGAATCAGGTTTGGATTGACACAAATTGTAGAGAGTGAATAAAGATAGATTGTTGATTATCAGTGATCCTGTGGAGTAAAGAAAGGAACGTAACGTCGCGTTAATCTCGCGGCTATTTGATATTGTTTCGTCTGGATCGTATCAACGTTTTATGTCGTCTGTGATAAGTGAAGTAGTGAAGCGGGAGAGGTAAAGATACAAGGGGAGATTGAAATGATGACTTGACTGAAGATGAGTTATATTGAATAACACCCCCTAAGATTGGGTGCTGCGTTCAAAATAGTTACTGATAAAGGGTAAACCGTTCTAACTTTAAAAGTGCGGTGCCAAGCTGCAGCATGTGGAGATGGGAAATGCGATAGTACCCGAATATTCCAACGGAACAACTACTTAACTTACAAAAGATCAACGCGAACCAAAAAAGTTATCACAATAAGCTGTTATGGATAAATTACAATGTTACAATAGCTCTTATAATTTGCGCGATCAGTATTGAAGGGGACGAAGGATGACTGGCGTTCCTCAATTTCTAATTGATCATCTCCCGACTGCATCGGCGACCGTTGAGCGACCTCATATCACCTTGACATGGGCTCAATCACTCGATAGTAAAATTGCTGGACCGGGAGGTTCGAGGGTGATTCTCAGCGGTCCGGAAAGTATGCTCATGACGCATTGGTGAATTCCTCGTCACTCTTCTTTATACTAATTTGAGTCATTGAAGCTGATATACGAGCTTGTATATCAGGATGAGATCCATGCATGACTCTATATTGATAGGTGTAAATACCTTAATATTGGATAATCCAAGATTACAGGGTGAGCTTATGAGCTCAGCTAATCAGATTACTTGAATTTAGAGCTGAATGTCATTTAGCCAACCTCTTACCACCATCTCTCAATCTACCACCACCTCAACCTCTTATACTAGATCCTAAACTTCGTTTTCCTATAAATTCTCGAATACTGAATGAATGGAATACGAAACCCGATCAAAGGGGTAAAACGCTCCGACAACCTTGGATAATATGTGGTGATAATGTTTCTTCGAATCGTATAAGTGAAGTTGAAAATGCAGGAGCAAGAGTAATTCCTGTAAAATTAGATAAATATGGTTAATTTTACCTTTCAATTTCGATTTTATCAAATGCTAATTTATATATATAGGTTATATATCACCTTCTTCTTTACCTTCAATATTATATAATCTAAAATTAAAATCAGTTATGATTGAAGGTGGATCTAAAGTGCTTTCCACATTTTTACACACTCAATCCAGAGATGATGGAAGTAAATTAATAGATAGTATGATTGTTACTGTTGCTCCTATGTTTATAGGTGAAGGTATAGGCTTTATTCCTCAGGTGAGCTAATTGTAATTTATCATTTGGGAGGGAATTAATTTTATTGTTTCCAGAACGAAGATATAGGTTTACCAAAGTTGAAAACTGTTCATACAGAAATAATGGGTAAAGATGCAGTGATGATTTGTCAAGTAGACTTAAAATGATTCACGAAATATTGTTGTATAAAGGTAGTATGTATATCTTCTCAATATATATGTCTCACTTTCGCCACTTGTCAAGAATTGGTATATTTGAATTGAATCAACCTTAACTTATTATAGATTTCTTATTATTATGATCTAACATTTACCATTACATACTGATCAAATCCAATAAAGACATCAATTATATCAACCCATACAGATATGACAAGCACTAATGTTGTAAAATCAAATACAAGGCTCGAATATATCACAGAAGGTACATTCGGTAAAATTTACACTTATCCTTCTGAACCTGTGGTATACAAAGTAGTCAAAGAGGATAATCACGGAATCAAGCTAGAAGAGGAATATCAATTGTGTGTATATCCTATCAATTAATTATGATAATTTGATCTAATTAAAATGTTAATAGATATATTGAAATATCTCAATGTCTTGATAGACCTGATAATGAATCAAAAGAAGGATTCAAAGTACCAAAACCTATAGCATATTTTAGAAATGAAAAATCTTCAAAAATTCTTAAAATTCATGATTTAAAACATTCAAATTTATCATCAATATTGGAATTAGAAAATGAATTTAATTTTCCAGTATTTTCAATTGAAAAAATTAATTCTTTAAATATAAAAATTATAAATGAATTTAAAAATTTATTTTTTTCAAATGAATTAAAATTATTTTTACAAGAAAAAGAAAAAGAAAAAGAAGAAAATCAAATTAGATTATTTAGATTATATTTTGGTAGAGAAGATATACCAATTAAAATTGAAAATTTAAAAGAAGGAATAATTAAAACTGATTTATCATTAGATTTAAAAAAATTTAAAATTTTAGATAAAATTTTAAAAGAAAAATTTAATTTTAATTTACCTTGTTTTGAATTTAAAAATTTATAAAAAGTGTCAAAGATTTTTACAACCTAATCCAATGAAAATACTTTTATCTAATAATACATCAATAAATTCAATAAATGATATAACTTTTGGATTATATTCTAAAAATTCATTAAATGAAACTTTTCGTAGACTTGCAATTTTAATATATGGTCAAGAATTATATTATCCTAGACCAAATCAAATAATTGCTTATAAAAATTTTAAAAAAGGTTATTTAAATCAAATTGATAAAATTTTATTTTTTAAATATGAAAAATTAAAAGAAAATTTTAAAAATGAAATTAAAAATTCAAGTTTAATTTTTTTTGAAGAATATGAAAAAATTGATAAACAAAAAATTGAAAGAAATTATAAAATGGGTAAAACAATTTTATTTTGAATATATATAGCTTACGGTTTTCAAAATTATATATTTTCAATTCGCATTTACATTTTCATTTTTTTGAATGAAATTACAAGTATATGTATATATATATGTTATATAATAAATGAATAATTAAAATATGATAATATGAAATATTCTTTTCCCAAAAAAGAAAATTAACAAAAAAAAAAACAAAACCTTCAAATTTTTCCAATAGGTTTTCCATGTTCTGGTATATATTCTTCATCTATTAATTTTGGATTTAAATTTTCTAATAATTGTAAAATGAATTTAGTTTCAAAATTTGAATTTGTAAAAACAGTAATTAATGAATTTGAAGTTGTTCTTAAAATATTAGGTGCCATAACAAGGGCTTTAATATTTTTATAAATTAATACATTAGCTTTGATTTTTTCTTTTTTATAATTTCGTTTTTTGTTTTTGTTTTAAGAAAGAAAAAAACAAAAATGGAACTTACCTAAATTACCTGAAGTCATTTTAGTTTTTTTAATAATTTCTTTATTAATAAATAATTGTAAAAAATTAATAACAAATAATAAAACTCTTTTATTATATAAAGGTAATTTATTTAAAAAATTAATTGAATTTTCAATTGATTTTGAAGCTTGTAATGCATCATTATATAATGAAAAAGGTATTATTGGATCTTCTAATTCTCTTAACCATAATTTAAATAAAGAAGATGCAACATGAGGATCATTTATACCTTTCTAAAGTTTGATTCAGTTACTATAACAACTTGGAATATATTCGAATTTCACTTACCAATTGATAATGTCCTCTATCCATTCTTGATTTTAATTCATTAATACTATCTGCATCACCTGGTACTCTAAATATACCTTCTGATTCTAATCCACCTAAAGCTAATATACCATCGGCCAAGAAAGGTAAAATTACAGGTACTTTTAAATCAGGATATGCTCTTTTTTGTAATTCCATTATTCGGTCCAAAGATTCACCATATACTGAAGGATAAAATGCTGCATCCTTTATCAGAACAATCATGTTTAGCAAAAAGCGTCAAACAGTATTTGCAGGACAAATAACAATTTTATACTCACACTTGCATGTTCGATTTCTCCTATTGTCAGAGCTTTTCCTCTACCACCTTTAGCAGTGAGTACATCCAATTTACCAATACAATCTGCACCGTCATTCGTACATCAGCATATCTCTCTATCAGCAGAAATAGTTGAACCCACATTTAGACATTATACCAATACCATCAGCCTTTTCATCCGAAGTCGACCTCAGGAAATTCTTAACGAAAGGTTCAAAATTCTTTGAAGGCCCAAATGCATTCACTAGTACGCAGAAGAGTTGAAAACCCAATACGACGGCATCACTGGTAACGACATAGCAGATTAAATCGACGTGATGAGATGCATGACATAAGTAAATGCACTCACTGATTTGGATTTTTCGTCAACTGTTTGATCAATTGACAATAAACTTCATCTCTCATTTCCGATGATGCCACACAAAGTTGAATTAACCATCTAATTTCTTCTAATACTTGAATCTTGTCAGATTTCTTTTCTCCACCATTACCATTTCCTGACCAATTCTTATCACTTATATTACCATCATACGATTGTCCATTTTCACTATTTCCATTTCCATTCCCACTTAAATTACCGAACCCATTTGCTAATTTACCATTCCTATCTGGATGTCCTAAATCACCTTTTCTACCTCCTAAAGCTAAACTTGCTAAATTCAAATGTGAACTAGAAGACATAAATGGTTTAGCACCTTCTACAGGTTTTTCACGTTCTCCCATAACATGTTGTATTACTTTGAAAGTTATTATTGCATCTTTATTTAGATTTTTCGAAAGTACTAATAAAGGTTGATTTATTGGGGATTTTTGATGATTTATAATTACTTCAACTGGAACTTTTTGTCTCATTATTCCAGATCTTTTCGTTGCAAAATATTTTCTAGCAAAATCATCTGTTTGAATTGCTAATATTTCAGAAGATATTTCAAATGGTAATAAAGGATGTAAGCCAGTTGATAATCTCTTCGTTTTGACAGTTCCAACATTATCCACATATATGGGTCCTTCAGGCATATTGTTTCTAGTCAAACCCGGAGTAAAACATCCACTCGTTCCATTGATCCCGTTCAGGACAGTCAATTCCGTTGGTGTCTCGGAGACTAGGCTTTCAGCTGTAGACTCGTTTGATTCGTATATTGGACCTGTTATTGCTGTTCGACTTTTCTTCAATGGCGAGCCTCTGGCTGCCGAGCCTGCCGTTCCAAAGAGCTCAGCAATCCATACATGTTGCGCGATTGATTAAAAGCAGGAACTGGCGCGGCTTTGACACTCACTGTTCATCCCGTCGATCGGACTACCATTATCGCTCAGACTCAATCCTTTGAACTTCCTGCCTGGGCTCTTAAATCCAGTCTTCACAGTCAACACTTGCGATTTCCTTTTTTCCCACCATCCTCCACCAGCTGACCCAGTCGCAGTGAAATCTGACATATCCGTCTCATTGCCTGATCCTTCTTCTACCACACTCAAGTGTGAGCTGGTCGCAGGATTGGAAGACATTGAATTTGACGTAGAATGAGTCTGCTCCGATTCCCTTGAGCCGCCAGAAATCCCCTCTCGAATCAAGGGATGACTTTGATTTTCGTTACCATTGATATTCGAAGTATATGAGCTTGGCGACGCAAAGTGACCCATAACTATAGCTTCTAATGTTTGTGAAGGCTCATTAGCGTTACCAAAATTCGTCTCCACAGACGAGCTTGGCGTGAGCGAGGAAGATCGAATGGATTTGGAAGGAGAGTGGATAGGGCGTGGTATACTTTTCAAGGGTGAATGAAGTAATTGAGGATAAGAGTTGCTTCTGCCAGCTGAGTTTGGGGTCTGTAGGGAATTTGGTGAAAATAGACCAGATGATCGATTTTGACGATTTGACCTTGACGGTGTGGTTGAAACTATACGGGATGACGATGGATTGGAAGGTGACTGCGGTTGCGGACGAGTTGGTAATGCAGCTGCCTATGAAATTGTTGCGTTAGCATGACGACGGGCATGTTGTTTTTGTGAATTCACTGGGTAACAAAGGAAGCTTGTGAACAGTAAGGTGGACTCACTTGTATCAATCCAAGAGGGATCACAAAAGCATTACCACCAGGTCTTGTCCATTGAGTTTTGCCAGTCAACGTATCTATTAGGGCGAGATTCGCAATTCGATAAATAAGCAGACGATTGAGCATTTGATCAGCTCAGTCACTTCATGTCATTCGTCGAAAGAATAACGCCTTAGACGCAACGGAAATGCCGAAGTCAAAGGAATCTCGTACTGGGTTCGGATTCTGTCGAATGAAGGAAAGGACCCACTGTAATAGTAACTCCTATTCCCTCTCGTAGAATCTGCAAGTTCCCACCATTCTCCATCGGGAGATCTTGGGACGCTACGTGTTGAGCTGGTGATAAGCCGGACACAGGTTAAGCTCACTGAACATTCGACTTACACAAAGGCTCCTACTGGTGGATCCCAACTACATTGACCAGAAGCAGGACAAGCGAAGAATACGTGTTGAGTCTGTATCAGTCGAAATGTCAACCTTTTTTTTTGCGAGGCAACATAGTAGAAATTTCTGTGATTTGCGGCTGTATACAGTGAACAGTGACGAATCAACTCACTAATGGATCAGCAATTGTAACCCAGAATTGTAAACTCCAACCTAAAGTTGGATCTTCACATTTAGCAAGAGCATCTCTAACATCTAATCCGGGTGGTAAGTATCCTCTGTAACCAATTTCCAGATTGTTTTCCTCTTGTGAAGCATCATTTTGATTATTTTCTTCATCTAATGATGATCCATTTGGTTGATTATGATTATTTATATTTCCATCTATTTTTCCATTATCATTATTATCAATTCCGCTTGAAGGTACAGCATTTCCACCACTTCCACTTGCACTTCCACTTGATGAATTATTTGATTCTGGTTCAATCTGACCTGAAGGAAGATTTCCTCTATTATTTTCTATTTCTTCTTCTATTTGAGTTCTAGCATCTCTTAAAGCTTGTTTTTCTTCTTGTCTATTTATAGTTGGATTAAATGATTTTATAGAAGAATTAGGTAATGATTTATAAGATGGTGGTAAAGTATTATTTCTTATAGGTGTAATTTGAATAGGATCAGAAAGTGTTATTGGAGCATGATTTTGAGATTTAGTAGGTGTTATAGGTGATTGTATTTGATAAGAAGAAGTTGAATTATGAGATTGAATTGAAGTTGACATTGTTGATCTTCTTCTTTAAATCATCACTTACCACTTCACTTCACGAGTTTCGCTGGGTATTAAGTTGTAAACAATCACCAATCAATCGGTAATTCTAATTTAGATGTCCCGAATTATATCCCAGATGACCGAGAGTCGTATAGCAAAGAATTCCGAGCAAATAGTTCGAGTGGATAATTGGTTGTTTTGCAAGTGTAAGGATGAATTAACGCTAATTACAAATTCGAATTTGAGTTTGAGTTGTTTTGGTGCCTATTTGCCGGTTCATCCGGTCACGCCCTTATCGTTTACAATTTAACCTGGGCGTCAGATTGAATTGTCTATTGTCTATTTTGAAGGTGCAAGAGTTATATGATGGTGTCAAGGCTTATATAAATCGTCCTGATTAATGGATGACCTACAAGAATGTATCAACGCTTTGATCGCTTGCTATGAAGTGATGATGTAAAAGCCAAAGCATACTTGAAGCTGTGCGATCTGTGCGTATTCAAAGTACAAACAAAAACCAAACACGATCGTTATCAACACGTGGATACGAGTAATCATTTTCCCAAAAAAAAGTCCGATCGATTAATCATTTACGGCATTGCAATGCATCCTATGTAAAATACTTGTCCTTGATAACTATTACTACATTTTGATTCATATGACTGATCATATCTATCTAACCTTTCATTCAAACTATGACTTATTTCCGAAAGACACAGCTTATTGAGCAACGTGCCAATCCAATTTATCAGCCCATTTGGGATCTTTCAATGTTAATAAAACTTCAGCAACATCCTTAGAACCATTACCACTCAAGCAGCTGAAATTGAAAAAAAGGTCAACCGGAGATCGCAAATATCGGACATGATCAAAAGAAAACTCACATAACAATATCATGGTCTTTTGGTAGAGTTTTTGCTAATTGCATACCTCCCCAAAGACCATGACTTGATTCTAAAGCAGGAATGATACCTTCTAATTGTGTTACCATCTTGAAAGCTTTCAAAGCTTGAGTATCATCGGCTACAATGTATTCTGCTCGACCAGTGTATTTCAGATGAGAATGTTCAGGTCCGACAGAATTATAATCGAGACCTGAATGATATGATGTCAATGAACATTTCTGGTGCATTACGAGAATTGAATGTCATACTCACCAGCAGAGATACTATGTGTAGGTACTAATTGACCTTCTTTACTTTGAATGATGTAGGATGATGCTCCGTGTACAACTCCGATGACACCCTTCGTGAGTGTGGCAGAGTGTAAATCGGTATCGACACCTGTTGCATTGTTTGTCATCAGTCATTCGCCCTGGTATCATAAGAGACCGGTGAAAAGGTAAGAGAGGATCTGGCTCGGAAAACGTTGAAATTGAATGATAATTAAGGAAAGGGTTGTAGGGAGGACGAGGCAGACCAAACTTACCATGTCCTCCAGCCTCAACACCAATCAATCTAACATTCGGATCTTCAATGAAATCATAGAAAGTTCCTATAGCATTACTTCCACCTCCAACACAAGCTACAACTGCATCAGGTAATTTACCAGATTGAGCTTGCATTTGAGATTTAATTTCTCTTCCTATAACTCTTTGGAAATCTCTAACAATTGTAGGGAAAGGATGAGGTCCAATTGCTGATCCAATTAAATAATGTGTATCTTCCAATCTAGTTACCCATTCTCTCATCGCTTCATTAACGGCATCTTTTAATGTTTGTGATCCTGATGTTACTGGTATAACCTATTGATTCAGTTTTAACATCAGTTTAAAACCCATTTAATTGTAATTCTCAGTACTTCTCGAACTCACATTACCACCTAACATTTTGATTCTGAATACGTTCAATTCTTGTCTTCTAACATCTTCAGCACCCATGTAAATATCACATTGCAAACCGAATCTAGCACAAACTGTTGCAGTAGCTACACCGTGTTGACCTGCACCAGTCTCGGCGATGATACGCTTTTTACCCAATCGTCTGGCAAGGAGGATCTACAAGATGTAATTAGCAATCTCATCAAATCAGTCAGTCTGAAATGAGGTATAGGACTCACTTGTCCAACGGCATTATTGATCTTGTGAGATCCAGTATGATTCAAATCTTCTCGTCTATAACCAATCTATTTAGATATAGTTCCCTTGTCCTGGTCAATTTCAACCTTGACTCACTTTAACCAAATTCTCGCACCACCCATTTCCTCAGTTAATCTTTCAGCTAAATAAAGTTGAGAAGGTCTATTTATATAACCAAACATATCTTCAAATTCTTTCCAAAAAGCAGGATCTTGAATAGCTTCAGCATGTGCAGCTTCAATTTCATTTAAACAATCAACTAAAGATTCAGGTACATAAGCACCACCAAATAATCCAAATCTTGAAGGTAATTTTCCAGGTTTATTAACTTGTAATTCAGGTTTTGCAATTTCACCTTGAGGAATAGGTAAAACAGGTTCAGGTTTTAAATTTGATTCTCCATTGGTTTTTTGAGATTTTAATCTACCAAGAGGTGGTGGATTTTGACCATGTAATGTTATTTCTTTACAAAATTTAGTTAATTCAGTTGTAGCTTTTCCATTTGTAGCATTATCAAAAACTAATTTAATAATTTTTGATCCTACAACAACAGCATCTGATCCTGCAGAAGTAACAAATTCGAAATGTGTTCTATTATCTACACCGAAACCTACTGCTAATGGTACTGGTGTAAAAGCTCTAATTCTTGCGACAAGTTCAGGAAGAGATGCTGAGATAGCTTCGCCTGCTGAAGAACCGGTCACACCCATCTACAATATTCGTTCGATAAGCTGTAGTGTTATCTTGATATACTTTAAGACTTGAATAACTCACCTTGGATACAACATATATGAAAGAATCGGCAATGCTGGTCAAGAATTTAACTCGATCAATACTAGTAGATGGAGCGATTAAAGGGATGTATGACATGCTGTAAAAAGTAAAGAGTTAGTATGAGCAGAACTCTATGAAGCGACGGAACAACTTTTCACCAACTCACGTATGTTCCTGACAAATTTCTCTGAATTTTATAGCTTCTGTAGGCGGTAAATCCACAAGGATATAACCGTTTGCACCTGCTTCTCTAGCATCTTTAACAGCTTTATCTTCACCATAAGCAATTAAAGGATTATAATAACCTATTTAAAACGTAGCTGAAATTAGCTTTCTAATTTAGGTTAATTCAATCATTGAAAATAATAATACATACCCATAAAAATAACAGGAGCTTTCAGTCCTTGAGATCTAGCTTGTCTAACATATTCCAAACAATCAGAATAATGAACATTATTTTCAATAGCGACCTTTGTGATATTAATAATTCAAATTAATTATGTTCATCACGTATTTTCTTTTTTAAAGGGGAGAGTAAATGAACTCACAGTATTTGCTTTTTGAATTGTTGGTCCATCCGCAATTGGATCACTAAAAGGTACACCTAATTCAATTATATCTGCTCCACCAGCTTCTAAAGATAACATTAAAGGTACAGTTGCATCTTTTGTTGGAAAACCTGCAGTTAAAAAAGTAACAAATGCAGGTTGATCTTGTTCTTTTTTATTTGCGAAAACTTTTTTAATTTCTTCAGACATTTTTGAATTTTTATATATATATATATATTACTTCTTATTCAAAAGAAATTAAAATAGTCAATTGATAAGAAAAGTAATAAATTATGGTTTTTATATAAAAGTTGATATATATATATTTATATCTAACTTTTTTCTGAACGACTCATTTCGCTCATTTATTTAATAATACTTGAATCGACGGTTATCGATCGACTAAGAATAATCACTCGGTCCGGGTTAATTAAGTAGGTGAACCATTTAATCATCTGAATTCACCATACATATAATGCTAATTGATTTATGCATTTTCATGTAGCTGAATTAAAATGTCTACATGCATAGAAATACAACTTGAGACGGAATAACATAGATACAACTTGGCAATTATCTTGCTGTGGAATGTCATGATAAATTGGTAGGATAAACTGTTTCACGATAATGCCTAGCGTAATGGAATGAGGTTACTAAGGAGTTATACGTGATTCACGCTCTACCTCATCAACATCCATATCTATACTAGGTTGTCCAGCTTTCCTGGATGGATTCGATATGGTGCTTGAGGAAGGATCCTGTGAAGGTAAAGTTATATCTTCGCCTGACCAATTTATATAATCAAATTCAGGAGTAAATGGTGATTGAACAGAATTTCCAGGCGCGAGACCTGTATTGACTCCATCTAGATTTTGAGCTTGAATATTTTGTTGACACTGTTTGATATAATTTGTCATTTCTAAATCCTGAGCAAGCATACGATCTTGTATTTGAGCTGCTTGTATAGGGCTAAGAAGAATAGGTATTGTTGGTTCTCCAGTACGACTTATACATGCTCCTATCAACTCATCAAGCTGTTCATCTGTAAGAGGTATATCGGTTTGAGATTGTGAGTCAAGCGGTGTCTGAGCTAGTAAGGTGATAGTTTGGTTTGGCAAGTTACTGGAACTCAATAAAGATCCCCGTGGTAAAGTACCATGTGATAATGACGAGAAAATACTTCCATTAGAAGGAGAGGCAGCCAACAGCGAACTGTCACTAGATCTCATATTCTGTTGCCAAGGTTTGGGACGTGCTTCTAGGGTAGATTTGGACGGTGGTGATGTCTGATACGATGTATGATTAGTGAGCCACAGTATGATGAATAAAATATAAATTTATAGATAAGATCACATACGTTTAGTTCATCCGGTATATCTTTACCCCTCAATTCCTCAACTCTACCTTCTTGAATAAGCTGCACAAGCTTATCAAAAGTCAAATCCGTTTCCGCTTCGTTTCCTAATGTTCCCATCATTCGCATAGCTTCTGTCAGATGTTCCATTCTAGCATTCGAATCGGGATGTTCAATTTCAGGTTTTGACTCCTTTGTTGAAGGTGTATCAGGCGTATCAAATCGTAGAGGGATATTTGACGATGTTTGTTTATCTACATATTGTGTATACACTGAAAAAGGTAATGGATTTTTCTTAATTCTATCGAACAGGCCAATCTATCAGCAACTCAAGGTTAATTGAAACGATGTCCCATATTTGGACTCACCTCGTAGTAAAGTAAAACCATTGAGCTTCGGCAATAGTTTTATCAATCAAAGCAGGTGACATTTTCTTACCCCTTATCGCACTGAAGACTGTCGGTAGTCCAGCCTGTGTCCGTAGACAGTTAGCCTTTGTACGCTCATTCCGTGAGAGTAGGTCGAAAATACTCACATTAAACGCTACATCTTCAGTAAATTTATAATCTTCAAATTCCTTGAAAGTATCCTCGATGCGATTCTCATCTATAACGTCCCCTTTGGTTGACGTTGATGATGTAGAAGGAGATTCTGAGCTTGAAGAGCGATTTCTAGAAGCTGGAACCGGTGGAGGTAACATCGACATAACCTATCAAGAATGAGAAACCTGAGTACACTGATCGAATCGAAAGGTTTGAGTTTATTCTAATGCACTGCCAAGATGAGTGATACCAAAGTGCAGTCTTGGATTTTTTTGATGTTATATCAACGCGTTCCTCTTGATGAGTATCGTTGAACCACTTGGTCATTCCCCACCTCGCTTCCCTGTTACTATATACTAAGTACTAAGCCCTCCCAAGGAGATGTCCAATCAGTGATCTCTTAGCGAGCTTATACTTGAAATACAATAGATTAACGATTGATAAGCGGTTGTCGTCACCTAAAGGACCCTTGTACTGTATTGTACTAAAGGGTGAGTGCTCTTCAGATCCAACGGATTCCGGTCCTCCGCGTGTCCTAGTGAAGTTTACTGTACACACGACTTGTTTTGGTCCACTGATCAAACAGATCTCTGATGTATGAAGGCAAAATGAACTGATAGTGTACTGAGATGAATCCCCGAGGTCTTGTGAATGTATGTTCAAAATTGGGTATATATATGCTAAAAATATATGCAAGCTCAACAAGATGATAGCGTATGGAAAAAGGAATGACGAAGAGCAAGAGTTTATAATTGACTTTCACAGCAAATCCCATACGAGTCAATGATTCCAGAGTGTTTCCTCGGATGCAGATCTGGGAGGTGGAGGTAGATCTTCTTTCATGCTGTTCCAGACCAAGAATGGCGATGTCCACTTTAATGGATTTAAGAGTACAGCTTTTCAAAGTCAAAGTGTGAATGATGAAGTCAAAGTTAATTCGAGCCTTCTATTTCCATATATAATCTGGCATAATTTTGGAACCCGAGAGCCCGAATTACGATGTAAACGCATGGTAGAATTGTCATGCCAAGTATGATGATTATTACCTTCGTATACTCACTGGTATGGTATTCGCGCAGCTCGGATGTAAATTCAAGTTCAAAAACAAACCACGAGGATATTACATGAATCTCACGTGGTGAAGATCGACATTTTACTGAATATGACGATTTCCTCATTCGGCGTTTGAGATCTCTTAGCTATAACGTAAAAACAAGCTTCTCATCTTCCCGATTATTACCCTGATTTCAAAACCTTCTCGGCTTATCTGCCCTCATGTGTCAAGGCACATTCCGATTCCGTTTCATCTGTTTACGTTTAAAAATACGTTTTTCCAAAAATACTTTGTTCGGACATCTGCTGTATGAAATTAATAGTATGAAGATCGCATTGTTATAATGATATTTGATATGTTTTCTAGAATGTATGGAGAAGGAATGTAATAATTATACTATTTTACTATTGAATTTCATGTGTACTAGCAAAGGCTTAAAGCATGTGGCTAATTTAGTACCTTAAAATTCGACAGTCCAACTTTCTCATTGTTTTTCTGATACCGTTGTAAACTGGACTTAACATCTAAACTTCGTTTCAACTATCAACTTGTCTTCAAATCTTCATATCCCTAAACAGACCATTCATTCCATCTATCAACACACATTGCTGTAATTCACATCTTCCTCTCAATAACCGATTTGATATACCCCGCTGGACGGTATTACCCCTTCTTTCGACAAACGTTTCATCATAACCCGAAATTTAGATTAGCTCGAATTACACTCAGGATTTTGCGATTTGACGAATAGAATTTTTACATCTTAGGTGATCAAGGTGAGTCGTACTTCGCATTCGGTTATCGTTTCGCTTTTTGTCCAAGATTGTATGTGAGAGCTCGGTGGAAGATCCCGGATGCCGGATCAAAAGGATCAAAGCTCAGATTAGCTTGATTTGATTGATGGTTCGTGCGTAATGAATGTATGGATGGTACCTGTATTTGTCTTCATGGCGTACCTGTGCTTCATGATTATTTCTGGTAGTGATGTTTCAGGTTATTTGACTTTTACCTTTCCCCTGGAACATTTCTATCTCTTTCGCGATAAAAGACTGGGCGCTTTTTCAGATTGATTAATCTTCGATTGGGCATGATTCCTCATGATGGATTGTTGCTGATCCTTTGACTGGCTCATAGAGTCAAATAAACAACTGTTCAATTACACTTTGCCTCATCCTTTTATATCAATCAGAAAGAGATACATCAGTCGAAATCGTTATACAGCAAGAGTAGCTGAAATAAAAACAAAAAACCGTTGCGTTAGATCGTCGGATGCTGGAGGACGGTTAATTCGTCATCGGTACAATACTAGTCGTTTAGATTGACACCTTACCATCAAGATCTAATAATCTAAACAAAGTTCATAGTTATATTTTCTGCTCTCCCTCAATCCCTGCCAAGAACACCCAAACTCATTAACAATCAATATTGAATACGTTAGCGCAAGTATTGGAGGATCCGTGAGCCAGCCAAGAAGGACATCCGTGATAGTTTTAGCGGCAGCCAAATAGGTCGAAGCGAAGTGTAAAGCACGCTGACAGGAATCAGAGAAGCAAATTTGACCAAAAAGCTTTCAAATCGTAGTCTTTAAATCAATTAAAAGGAACCGCTAGCAAAGATGAACTAAGCTCCGTTCGATCAAGGATTTCAGTGACAGATCCCAACACCAGAAATACTAGAATTTTATTTCGATATCGATTAGACAGGAAAACCAAGCTCGAAACTATATTTCCCCTTTCGATACATTCATCTCTTCCCTTATATCCTAATACGTTCTTCAACATTCCTTTGTACGGCGTATTGCCGTTCCAGCACACAAAAAATGTCTGTTCAATTCGATTTATCACCTCGAGAGAGGATGTTCATGGCCAAGATGGCACTATTCGAAAGTGAAAAAGAGGACAATTTGAGACATAAGCTGGCAAGGAAGGAAAGTAGGAAATTGAGTATGGCCGCTTCCCTAAATAGCGATAATACGAAAGAGGAACCCATGGTAAGCAAATTCGTGAAAGACTTTAGATCAACCACCCCTAGACTGACATTCTACTATCTATAGTTTCCATCCTCATCATCCCATTCCGAATCAATTGTGAAACCCTCTTCTATACTCCGCAAACCATCACTCTTACCGCCCTCATCATACCAAGCCTCTGGTTCACCTAAAGCTTTTCAATTGCCTGCTATACCTTCATCACCTGCTCCTTCCCTACCTTTACCTCCAGCGCCCAAAGTGGAACAGGACTCAGATTTCGGCCCTTCGATAAGCTTGCCTTCTCCAACCGCATCATCCTCTACCAACGCCTTACGTCGAAGATCCAGTAGAGTTCGCTTCTCAGATCAACAATTACAACCTATACCCAATCCTCACCAGATTACACGTTCTACTTCACTGAAAAGTTTACGAAGGGAATCCTCCATAGATGGTCTTCGAGCGGACTTGATCCAAGCTTCCTTTTCGCTTAACAGTCGAAAGTCATCTGCCCAAAGTCAGTCTCTGGGTAGGCGTTTATCAGCTGCATCCATCGGAAGTTCATTCAAGAGGGACTCTTTCGCTTCATCAGTAGGATCTGATCCTTTCGGTTGGGCAACATCGTCGCACGGCTCTGACCTTGATTTGAATTTAAGGAAAGAAAGCTTAGCTGCGATACAATTTACGGATTTAGATGATGAGGTTTTGTTGAAGATGATTGAAGAAAAAGATAAAGGTTTTAAACCTCAAATACTACCTTATCCGAAGATTTCAAGAGCATCATTCAGCTCGAATCCCAGATCCAGTGTTGAAAGTACAACTTCATCAGTATGGTTAACTCAACCGCAGGATGATTGTTCAGATCGATCAGATTTACATTCAGTATACTCAGCTATTGATTCACCTTCATCTGATTTTGTCGGTGATGGTTATATGTCAAGACAATCAAGTCAATTCTCACTTGAAGCTAAATTAAGAACATCATTGAGTGATTCAGCAACTTCCGCTGCTACATCGAGGAAATCAAGTTATCAACCTTCTTTAGCTCAAACTCCTGATTCCCTTCGATCTTCCAATTCCGATAATGAATTTCGAGTACAATGTGATTCTAAAAACTCAGCAACCTTGATGAATATTCAATTACCCACTAGAGCTTATTCAAGTTTGTTACCCTCGAGAAGAAGACGAAGTTCACTATTATCAATATCGATAGTTCCAGATGAACATCTACCTCATTTAAATAGGGGTGAATGGGATGATCCTGAATTAGGATTATCACCACGATCAGGTCCTGTAAGGTCTTTAGGTAGTTTGACCAATTCTTCGAGAAGAGGAACTAAATTGTCTGAAGAGATCATTGTTCAGACAAGTCCACAAGTGGATCAAAATTCCGATAATGAAGAACTCGAAGTAGACGTGGTAATTCCGGTAAAAGTAGAACTTAGATCTTCTCAAGATAGTATAGATTTATTACCTGCTTTACCTTCTCCGGTCAGAACAAGCTTCAATCGTATCGACGAAGTTGAACTTGGTTCCGTTAGTAAAGGACATACAAGATCTGAATCGAGTCTCAGCGCGATAAGCTCATTCCCCATTCCGCCTGATAGGGTTATGGAGAGTATGTCATCTCAACTATTGGATCAAGAGAGTCTGGAAGACCAAGCGTCAAAGGACACCAATGATAATATCTCATCGCCATTGTTGGATGAATACGATGATACACCCACGATTGAGAAGATCATGGAAATCAACTTCAAGCCTGAAGTAGAGGATACTTCTTCGTTGCGAACCCCTCGAATGCTTAATGAAGCTGTACAACCCAAAGAAATTAGCCTCAATTCACCTTTTATCGAACACGATTCTTCGCAGCCTATGCAGATTGAATCTCCGTTACCTGAAATGATAGAGATTAGCAGTGATCCAGTGGAAATCGAAATACATCGTCCGCCTAGTCCGGAGATCCAAGATATCTTGCGGACTGTTCGTCGACCGAGTCGTACGAGAAGAGTATCAGTTGGTGATGAGCACTCAAGTGAGACTGAGGAGAGCGATCTAGGTGAGTCTAATTTCAATCAAATTATTCAAATATCAAAATTTACACACTACAAGTACTAATTTTTTCGTATGTTCTTCAAATCATAGACGTTGTCTCTCCTCTAATAAAAGTGGCACTCGATTCCAATATCGTATCACCTCGCTCAAGACTACTTTCACCACCTTCCAGGCCAACATCATTACGCTCAATCAGTACGAATAGCATCAATACACTATCTTCACTCCGAAGTGGGTTAGGCTTGACATCAGGTAGAGGATGGAGTGGAAGTGAATCAGAAGAAGAAGAATGGATATCTACCGTCAGACAAATTAAAGAACGTAGATCTGTTTCTAAAAGTCCTAAAACTCCCCAACCTATTAAATCTAAAAAATCAAATACATTAACGGTTCAAATTGATCTTGAATTAGAAGAAACACCTACTCCGAAAAAAACTAAAAGATTTTCTTCATCTTCTTTTACTTCTTCTTCTTCTTCTTCTTCAATAATTAAAAATAATGAAAAAGAAAATTCAAATAGATATTCACAATTATCTGAAATCTCAATTATAACTTCAGAAGAAAATAGTATACCACTTACACCACATACACTTGAAATTTTAACACCATCAATAATTGGATTAAGTAGATCCAATTCAAACATATCTTCAAATAGTTCAAATAATACACAACCAGGTAATTTTCCATGGGGTTTATCTTCTCAACCAAATTCACCAATTAAAGGACTTTTTTCAAATAATTTAATTAATACAAAAAAAGAATTAATAACTTCTTTTCGTACTAATAGTAATAATAATAATAATAAAAATAAAAATTTACCAAAACCTAAAATAGAAATTAATGAAGAATGTTGGGGTGAACCTGAAATTTTAATTGATCAATATAATTCGAATTTAAATTTATTAGATTATGATGAATTAAATGAGAATGAAAATTTAAAAAGTTCAATTTCATTAAAACATTCAAATTCTAATACAAGTTTAAAAAGTGATATTAGTATTTATGTTGAAAATGAATTACAATTTAGAAGATCAACTTTAAAATCATTACAACATTTAAGATCGGTTAGTCCTGATTTGTGGATCAAAGATGAAAGTGAAAATAATTTGATGAATGAAGAAATGCCTGAAATGTAAATGAGATTGATTATTTGACATAATTAATATACATATCTTGTTTTAGAATATGAGAATAAATAGAGTAAATTAGATAAAAGTATTTCGTTGTACAGTACATAAATTATCATTGTTTCATCTCTTGGGTTTTTGTGTGATCCGGTAGAAAATATTTGAGATCTGGTTGTACATGCATCTTAATATCCATATTCTCCAGTACTATTTGCAAACGAACTTATAAATCTGGTATCTTGATAATTCAGTCCGAATTGTGCATCTATGTATTTTCGGTGAATGATCACAGAAAAAAGTCTGATTCGAAAGGTGGACTCGAAAAGTGGAGGGGAATTTCCTAATTACGAAAAAAGGTTAGGAATATTCGGCCGATTACTCGTATTCGTAACATTTTACGAAATGCGTCATCTTCTTCTATAGGATTTCTTTATAAATTGCCACCCAATTGTAAAAGAAAGTTATCAATATATATAAACAAGTATCATACTTTTTTTGAAACGAAGAATAAATATTCTAAATGAATTAGGTAGAAAATCAAATCCAATTAATTTAGTCTTTGATTTTGGTTAATTAAAATTCATCGAAAAAATAAATATATTGATAATGTCCACAACAATGAATGAAATAATACCATCATCATCATCATCATCATCATGTCTTCCAGAACAACTTCAACCTGCTAAAAATGAATCTTCTTCTTCTTCTACTTCATTAAAATTAAATGACAATATAAATGAAATTGAAGATAAACCAAAATCATCAATATTTTCACGTAATGAAGAAAGTCCAATACATAATGTACCTATGAAAATTATAAGAAGACCTTTACCAAGTGAATTAGATGAAAATAAAGTATTAAAATTTATGAAAGAAATGAAAGTGAGTTTGATTTTTGATTTTTGGTTTTTGGTTTTAGGTTGATTTTGAAATTCTTGTATAATAATTTTGTCAACAAAAAAACTGATATTTTTTTTTGATTTTTTTGATTAATTAGGATGGAGATACATTTACACCTATTGAAATTATAAAAGTTAAATCAACTTTAAAATCAAATCCAAATGGACCTAAAGAAAATTTTTATTTTTCAATGGGTGGATGTCATAGATTTGAAGCTACAAAAAGATTAAATTTTGAAACTATTAGAGCAAAAATTATTGAAGTACCTCCTAGTCAAATGAGAATTTATTTAGGTGCTGGATCACCTTTTTGAAGGTTTTATTGTGAATCTCTTTAAGGGGATGGGGATGAAATTAGATATAAAAATTAATATAAAAATTGAATTTTTATATATCGTAATAAATTATATAAATCTTTTTTTTAACTTTTTAAAGAAGAGTAAAAGAATCTTAATTTTGATAGATTCAATTGATATAAAGTGGTTTTAGTTTGTTGAAATTGACAATGAACGATTTGATGAATTAAATCATATGAGTAATAAGAAAGCATAATTACAAATTGACTTATATAGATAATATAGAAATATAGAAATAGCTATCTCCTTTATGTACTTTGCATTCTTATGTATTTTAGTACTTTAGTACTCTCGCAGATTTAACAGTTTCCAATTGGAAAATAGTACTTTCACCTCGCGTTTACATTTCTTACTATGAGAAAGGCATTTACTTGTATGCCCTTCCCATGCAACTGGATCTTAGGCTTCGGCCAACGTGATTCCTACTACAGCTTGCTCTCACACTCGCCAAAATAATTTCCGCAATCAGGTAAATTTAATGTGTCAGTCATGAGATAGGTAACACAATTTCAACCACAAAGACAGTCCGAAAGTATGCAGCACATACACTTCAGTGATCGTGGATTGGGTTACATGCTCAATGAAAAAGAAAGAGTAAATAATAAAATATGAAAACCCTAACTTATCAACCTTAACTATTCAAAAGTAAACTACGTATCTACCCAAAAAAGAAAACGTAGTAATACTTCCAAATCTCCTCTCTCTCAACTCTTTACATCCTACCTACAACTAACTAAAAATCTAAACAACCTAATTGATTTGTTTTAAACCATTTGGTGAACGAGTTTAGACATAGCAGCTTCTCTAGCTCCGGTATCACCACCTTCAATGTAAGTTGTGAATTTTCTTGGTCTCCATCCACCGTTAGGGTTAGAAAGTTTGAATGGCCATAAAGAAGAAGTAGCTTGTTTAAAGTTAGGTCCACAAGTAGCGATTTCATGAACTAAATCTTCAATACAGATAATACCGTATTTACCAAGTTGTTTTTCAATGATTGAGTTATCAGTGATTGGGATTCTTGATCCATCAACTTTAGCGTAACCTCTTTTGTAAACTAATTCTCTGATAGCTTTAAGGTTAACTTCTCCGTAAGTTACGTATGGGTTAACCAAGTTTAACATTTGAGTAGTAGCTTTGGTAACTCTGATGAAAACACCATTGTTAATTTGAAGTAATCTAAGTAATTGAAGAATCTTCTTTGGTTTAGGAGCGATTTTAGAGATACCCTTGATTCTGACAACGAAGTAAACTTTTGGTTGAGCGGCAACGTAGAAATCACCAGTCTTTCGGGCTTCTCTCTTAAGTCTAATCTCTTCTTTCTCTTGTTGAACGTATTCTTTTACGTATTCATCGGCTCTCTTGAAGATGACCTTTCTCTTAGCTTTTTGGGCCTATATCACAGAAATCAAATAATCGTCAGTAAAGGATACTCTACAGGTAATCATTGTTTCCATTTGATATAGAATGTTGAAATGAAAATTTTCTTGTTCAGCCCCGAAAGATGGTTAATTACGAGCAGCATTGTCTAAGCTAGCCGTGTGCCGACGGACGTCGGTGTTATGCATCATGAAGATGTGGAAGGTGGTGAGGAAGAGAGATTTATGTGTTTCCCATGTGACATCTATGATCCTTTCTGCTTCTATCGCTCCTCTAAATCTCCAATTCATAGTCCTGCAGATTGTCCAACTCTCCTTCAAAGCAATGATCATTACGAAAAGAAAAGAAGCTCACCTTTCGGGCTTCAGCGGCGGCAGCCAATTTGGCCTCTCGGGTGGCCTCGTTGGTTCTTCGCTTTTTGAGCAAAGTCTCTGGGACGGCAATTTGCTATTAAGACAAAATCTTTCAGTCAGTATTCCATTCAGACTATTCCATGATCCAGCTTATCTAGGTTCTAGAGGATGGCAAGGGAGATGACATAGATGAGGGGTATATTGAATTAAAGGGTTTATCGATATCCCTGCCATCCTCTTTGACCTTTCTACGATGTCTTCTAACTCACCTCGGCGGAAGGCACACTGTAAAGAGATGACATGTTAGTATGGCTGTTCTCCGATCGGCGATGACAGGCGTGTACTGACCTGGTAGAAGGAGCCATTTTGATGATGTTTTTGAAGACTTGAAGGTTAAAGAAAAGGAAGGTATAAATTTAAGGATTACTTTTGAAGAAGTTTTGCACAAACTAGCAAACGACCAACACAATGCAATCCAGCGGGAGAGGTCTCAATCTCGAGTAACAAGCATAGGCAAAATGTACAATTAACTATGGTGGAGTCAGGATTTTCCAGTAGCGTGGTTTACCATGAATTT
Organism: Kwoniella pini CBS 10737; assembly: GCF_000512605.2. NCBI lineage: Eukaryota > Fungi > Basidiomycota > Tremellomycetes > Tremellales > Cryptococcaceae > Kwoniella > Kwoniella pini. The sequence goes on along the minus strand of NC_091724.1, from coordinate 528,044 downwards.
TCGTCAAACACCAAACTCCGATAAATAACGCCGAGAGGCAAGCTCATTTACTTTAAAAGGTATTTTAACAGTGATAAGATATTACACGTCAGATAAGTGCCACATCTCACCATACATATCTCGAAATTGTAAAACCAAATTTCCATGTCTATGCGTGGTTTGACTGTAAGGTTGCATGGCAATTGTCTCCCTACCTCTCTCTGCTCAGTGGATTGGTTTGTAGGTTTGATCAAAGTGATCATTTACATTAGTCTGACGATTTGGCTTCTTTTCTTCAACCACAAAAATCATTTAAACGTATCTCCTGGATCAATCATCCTTAATTTGGTATACGTATTTACGATGGTGAGTCAGCTTTTTCCCGACTCCTGCCTCTCAAGGAGTATAAGCTGATTTGAGATTTATGTAGTCTTCCGAACTTGCTGCTACTTACGCCGCTCTTATCCTCGCTGACGAGGGTATTGAGATCACCGTGGGTATCTACATTTCCTACTTAATAAGACAATCACACAGATATGATATGGAGGTTACGAGAAGAATCACAGTGCTAATAATCTCTATTTGATTAGGGTGACAAAATCGTCTCTCTCGCTTCTGCCGCCAAAGTTGAAGTTGAACCTATCTGGGCTACTCTTTTAGCTAAGGCTCTTGACGGTAAAGACGTTAAAGATCTCCTTACCAACGTTGGTGGTGGTGGTGCTCCTGCCGCTGCTGCTCCAGGTGCCGGTGCCGCCGCTGGTGGTGCTGCCGCTGAAGAAGCTCCCGCAGAGGAGAAGAAGGAAGAGGCTAAGGAGGAATCCGATGATGACATGGTGAGTTAGATTATCATTTGCACAAACTGCATCTGCTGCTTTCAAAGATTGAATGATGAAAGACTGAATGATGGAATGCTGATAATGTACTTGTCTTTAGGGTTTCGGTCTTTTCGACTAAACATCTCGATTATCATTCGATTTATCCAAAAACTCAACCTCAACCAACACCTTTGGAAATTTGGTTTATCAAGTATGATTTGTATATAAATTCATGCATTGTTAGCCATTTTCCCCACCTTTTATGTTCGCGACGCGATTGAGGCATTCTGGATATCGTTGTATCGAGGCCTATCCATCATTCAAAAGTTCTCAAGAGCAAAGTAATACCACACTGAATGAAATTCCATCATTAATCATAGCATACTACTGATTCATCCTAACAGTATAGTAGGATTACAATAAACCATCAAAGCTATATTTGTTAAAATCAAAATCAAATTTCGGGTCAAACTTTTTCTGCTTATTATCATCATTAATATCCCTCAATTCTTTTTGAACCTGAATTTTACTCTCGTTTTTAAGTTTTTGAATTTCTTTGTATCCTTCAATACCTAATGTTTGTTGATTTTCCTTCAAATCATCCCATCTTAATTCATCGTTATCATTATCTTTTCCATTAATTTGATTATTACTTGATGAGGTTTTTTTTACATCACTCTTATCTTTAAAAGGTTCATTGATATCATTAATTTCAATTTTATTAGTTTTATTAATATTAATAATTATTAAACTTAAATTAGAATTAATTGATTCAGGCCAACAATTAGGTAAAATTTTAAATTGAATATCTTTAAATTCTAAATCATCATCATCAAATTTTAAATTTAATGAAATTTCATTTAAAGGAATATTTGATAAAGAATTACATTGAGATTTAATTAAATTAATACTTTCCTATTTTCCAAAAAAAAAAAATCAAGGTTAATTAATTTAAAAATGGAAGTTAAGAGTTTATTTATTTTGATTTTTAAAACTTAACTTACTTTAAAAGTTGGTAAAATTGGTCCAATAAATGATTCTTCAATTTTAGGAGATAAATATTTTATAAATTTATTAGAAGTTTCAAGTTTTTTAATTGATTTATCATATACATGAATATTAAATTTTGGAATTTCCAAGATGGGAGAAGGAGTAATTGTGGAAGAAGTAATTTGTTTAGAAGTAGAATTTTTATTTGATAAAGAATCTGAAATTTGTTGGGTAAATTCAGAAGATTGAAACGAAGTTGGATTTATAATATTACAAGAGTTTGAATGGTTTTGAGATTTTTGAATTTTAAAAGGTGAAATAGGGTATTCAATTTTTTCCCAAGTTGGACTTGACATTTTGATCTTAATAAAAGTGATTTTTATTTTATTGATAAATATGTTATTTAGATTGCTTTATTTACGATTAAATGTAAATATTAATTTGAATTTTATTATTTTCTTATGATGACCTTTTTTTTGAGTGAGTTGATGTAGAAGAAAAAGTTGAATTTGGTTTTCTTTTTCATACTTTATATATGTTTGACTTGGTTAACGATACTCAACTCATTGTCTTCCTCATGTACCTAAGATCAATGGATGTATCGTCCTTGTTTCTCTTAACGCGTCAGATACAAGTCAAAGAAGAGTAAAAAGGATTCAGATCATCATACGCGTTAGTAATCTTAACATCCTTTTTTATCAATATAACAAAGTTTTCAAGAAGAAGAAGAAAGGATGTTCTGTAATGAAAGGATAAGTTCATGAGTTTGATACCATACTCCTTCAGTTTAATTTCAGTTGAGTTAAAGGCTACATGGCGAGATTCATAAGGCGGCGATGAAGGTATAAGGTAATTGATAATGTGATACGTTGGTGATTTTTGAATATCAACCTATAAACAAACCTACAACGTCCATTGTGCCCCAAATTAAGTATTCTAAAAAGATTTTATGATGATTGGTAATCGACGTCAAGGTTTTCGCCCATGGTATAGACCCCTCGCCAAATCGAATTATCGACAAGCGTATGATAATATCGAAAATAGTCCAAAAAACTTTGATACTCAGAGACGCTGGAGTATATGTACAATACTGTTGATACACAATCACTTGTAATATAGTATTGATCGATTCTATAACTAACAAATGCTGATTCATAGCTTGAAACCCTATCGAGATATCGGCTGAAAATGTTGAAATTCCAATACCGATAATTCGAATTGTTATTAAAGCTATCGTTACTTGTTTGACAGCATGGTATGCAATTGAACGCAATTCTTTCTGATTATTTCTGAGATATTTGCTTTTTTTCATTTGTAATGATCGTACAGTTGAATTTGAATCTAAATTTGGGTTTGAATTATTGATACCCCATCCAGCAAGTAAATTTTCTAAACCAGTCTCATTTTGATTATGAAACATTCTCTGTTTATTTATTCCAAATTTATCCCAATTTTCCTTTTTATCAAAAATTAATTCATCCTCGTCAGTTGGGGAGAACAACGTATTTGCAAAGTTTGATTGTTGAGTTGGTTCCCAATCCATCGGTTCCCCATCAACTGGAATATCAGGAATCGGTTGATGTAAAGAAGCTTGACCAAATATAGGATTTGCTGTAATTTGTCGGTGCGAGATTGTGTTGGACAGCGATAAAGAGGAAAGATGATTTGTAGGTGAAGAAGGAGGATTGGGTATGGAGTATCCAGTTGTGGTTGTAGTTGAATTCATAGGTGTCGATGTTAAGGATACTGGTCTGACTAGCTTAATTTTCACGGGTTGTGAGATGCGAATGCTCGTCAAAGAATGGATAATGAGCTATAGTCATATTCAGTTCAGTATCACCCAACCACTACAAATCACACCAGGACTCACCGCTACCTCCAAGGCAAAGGCTACTCGTAGCAAGGTTAACGGAACCCGACTTGAGTCGTCAGTTTTGATGCCCAACGATGACAGACTTCCAATCACTCGCAAGACCGTTATCAACAACATATTGCGCTATGGATGTATTTTCATCAGCTCGTTCAGGCAATGTAGGCACTTTAGAAAAGCTTACAACCCAGATATTCTTGCCTTCAACCTTGATCTGATCTCTATTACGCATCCGCCTAAGCCAGTAGGGATCCCATGCTATCCATAAAACCGAGAGCAAGTGAAAGCCTAGAAGCCAGAAAGGCTTAAGAGTGATATTTGACAGCTCGTTGTTCAGTATAGTCTGTAATCGAGAAGATGATGTAGTGGCTAAGCCGATTCATCAGCTTAAAGCCTTCCAGTTGCATTCTGTAACCGCGTATCGCTCACCCAAGATTCCACGACCCATACTCAGAACAGCGCTCATCCACCATAACAATCCCCGTACTCTCCATACAATGATGTCCACCTGTCCAACTCTGTTTAATGCGGATTTACCGGAGCTAGGTCCAGCTGTCCTAGATCCCCTGTCTAAGGCGGAAGACCAAGCTTGAACTTGAGCTCTATGATCGGATTTTTGTAATGCTTCATCAACTGCAGGCTGACAATTCCTACATACGGGCGGATAACGGGATTGCAATTTAGCCAAATAGATGGGCAATTCAGCGAATAAAGAAGGATAAGAGGGATCCTGTGGGTCAACATTTAGCTCATCTACATAATCAACAATCATAAAAATCATAAGAGGGCAGATTTAGTAAGTTGGGCAGATGATCTTGACCTACATCATCATCTGGTAGATAGTTGGCCAGCATATTCATGATTAACGTTTGATTTGCCAAGCAGCTATGGCAAAATGGTGAACTCGTTGAAAGTAAGGAAGAAGGTATATGCGATGAAGAAGGTTTGGCTATTCACATAACTCGATAAGCTAGAGGTAAACGTTTCTCGACGACTTTCAGCTTACCCCTGAGCGAGAAAGATCTTTCATTGTAGGCTGTATCGTGCATAGCAGGAAGATCAGAGACCATCTCGCCTGTCTACATCCAGTTGAGAAGTCAGCTAGTCCTAAGGGGGGTCGTTAAGAATGGAGAAGCTGAGCAAGCGGACATACTTCATCTTTGATATTCCAGCAGCCGCATCTGTCGCACTTCCAATTCCATTTTGTACCTACTTCAGCTATTTTACCTTTTCCTTTACGGTCAGGTGTAGATGGATGAGGAGGAAGTAAAGAAGGTGAAAGACAGAAGAAACATTGTACAGCTACTGGACGAGTTGAAGAGCGTAATAAAGGCATCGTAGCTTGCGTAAGTTCGATGCGCTTTGCTCATGGGAGTAGTGATACCATAGGGAGCGGGTTGAGGTTGTTCCAAAATATGTAATTGATCAAAGCATTTATATCAGAATATATGATGATGATCTGTTACCAAATTGATATTCAATTCCAAGAATCAAAACATCTGTGACGCGTGTTTTGACTTTTTCATCATTCATATTGCATAATAACCCTATGACATCTGATATTTAGGAAATTTATGAAGTCAAATATATTGAGCATATTCATATGTAAGCTGCAACTCATACATATGCCGGACAAACTGTCTAAAGTACTAATGCATACATGTATGGAATAGCAGAAATGCACGGAAAACCTGATCTGAGATAGCATTACTAGTTTCGCCCTGTTAATAAACCTACTTCATCTACTTCGTCCTTCTTTGTGCCATTCTGCTGTTTATGGGGGTCCCCATATATGTCAATGCCTATGATCAATGGTCGTCGGCTTGCTGTCGCGACAGGTTATGCTTAGTAGAAAACTCACCTGCTGCTAAAGAATCGATTAAAAGCTGTAACCTCTGTGGACCCATCGTTGGATCTGCCTATAGATAGATCCATTAGATATTAGCGTTCTGCCGTTTTTAGATAGGCCTAATGCAGGATGGATTAACACACCTCTCGCATTTTCTCCAGATCCCCTCCGAAACCCTCAACAAGCTTATCCATGTAAACTGTTTTAAACTTATTCCTCCTTTCCTCTTCTTCTGTATCTATACTTTTACCCTTCATTTTCGAAGTCAAGAAAGAAGGTAAATTTGATGGTGGAGGAGAAGGTGAATTTGTAGGATATCTTGTACGTATTTTATTTTGTTTAAGTGACAAATTATTCGATTTTGAAGGTCCAGCTTTAGATTGATCAATTTCTGATTCTGATTCTGAATCTTCACTATCTGATTCGGAAGATGATGAGCTTGATTCAGAAGATGACGAGGAGGATGATGATGAAGCAGAAGATGAAGAAGCTTGGTCTACGTCTATCTTCTGTATAGATTTGGCAGGAGCAACTTCTTCATCCTCGTCTGAACTTGAAGAATCATCTGAGGACGATGAAGATTCGGAAGCTTGTCTTCTACGTCTTTTTCTCGAACGCCTATTTGCTTTTGGTGCTGGTCTCGGTATATCTGCTGCCATTTTGATGAGGTTCGATGCTCTATTGTCCTTAGTCTCGTTGTTGAAGTTGTGATACCAACGCTAAGTATTCAAACATCATTCAGCAAGTCGAGCATCCAGTGGACATGAAATCTTTATTGGTAAACGTCAAAAATGATCCCACGTGTTGCGTTGTTCCTAGAAGACGGAATCAAATTACTTAACTATTTGCCACCCAGATCCCCTTTGAAGCTGACCTCATCTTAATTTACCCACAACTCAATAATAAACCAAATACAGATAATCTACTTTGTCATTCTTTTCTTCATCCTCATACTCCCCTAAAACGGTAGTAACTGAGGAGAATCGGCTCCTACTACCTCTCTAGCTTATTGTGGGTACACTCGCAGGATGAGTCGATCTCAATCACCAGCTTCGTCATTGGACTTCTTCGAATCGGAACCTTCATCTGGAGAAGAAGAATACGTACCACGACCAAGACGCAAAGTCGGTCCTGCTGCTGGCGGATCAAAGAAAGTACTTGGTGGACCGAAAGCTGGGGGACCGAAGATCAAGATCAATCTCAGAGCACTGCAAAGTGCTAGAGATGTAGGAGCTGCTCATCCTGCTGATGGACCTATAGAAGAGGATGATATTGGTGAAGCGGAAGAAGATGATGAAGGTTATTTCGATGGGATGATAGGAAAGCGTGGGATAGATCTTTCAAATCAGCCTCTGAAAGCAGATCATGGTCTTAGACCACTGTGGGTAGATGACAAAGGAAATATGTATGTATCTGTGATCACCTACCGTACACATCTCATTCATTTAAATGCTAACGGAAATCGCTTTGATTAATCAGCATCGTCGAAGCGTTCGCTCCTTTCGCAAAGCAAGCTCAGGATTTCTTAGTGGCTATTGCCGAACCTGTCTCACGGTCAGTTGGTCTAATACTAGTAGATACTCGTCAGCTGATTTTGCCTGATAGTCCATCCTTAGTACATGAATATAGAATAACAAAACCCTCCTTGCATTCAGCTATGTCAATCGGTCTAGAAACAAAAGTCATAATAGAAGTGTTGTCAAGATTATCAAAAACCCCGTTATCGATGAAATTGACAGCAAGAATAGAAGAATGGACAGCATCTTTCGGGAAAGTCAGATTAGTATTGAAGGATAATAGATATTTCTTGGAAACAAGTGTACCCGAGTTCCTTCAAACTCTTATGACGGATGAGGTAATCAGGGACTGTAGAGTGACTAGAGAAGTAGAAGCTGGACCAACGGTATTCGGTGCTGAACAAACAGCTAGACCCAGAAGAGATTACGCTATTCCAGGTACAGAAGAAGCTAGAAGAGCAGAACGAGGAGAAATAGAAGCGGATGCTATAGGTCAACAAAACAGGGATAACGATGCTCTATTAGGAGCTGTTATTGGTATTGGTGAAGGTGAGCTCCTGTATCTTGCCTACAGTACTGATAAGCTTGCTGATGCCACGGTATAGCTGATGAGATGGACGATGAAGACGATGCGGTTCATTCATTTGAAGTGTCCGGAGAGAGGATGGAGGAAGTTAGAAGACGATGTAAAGATATTGATCTGCCTGCATTGGAAGAGTACGATTTCAGAAATGATACGGTTAATCCCAACCTCGATATACAGCTCAAACCGATGACAGTGATCCGACCTTATCAAGAAATGTCATTAGCAAAGATGTTTGGTAACGGTCGTGCTAGGTCAGGTGTAATTGTATTACCATGTGGTGCGGGAAAGACTCTAGTCGGGATCACAGCAGCTTGTACGATCAAAAAAAGTGCTCTGGTCCTATGTACTTCAGCGTGAGTTGACCGAATATTGTTGATGTAAGGCGACTTGGTCTTATGCCGTCCTTGCATTTTAGGGTGTCTGTCGCCCAGTGGAAACAGCAATTCTTGCATTTCTCGAACATATCGGAAAGGCAAATCTGCGCTTTCACTCAAGGAGAAAAAGAAATGGTACGTCAGCTTAACGATATTATATTTGCAAAGCTGACCAGTCATTCGTAGTTCACAACACCAGCTGGTATTGTAATATCGACATATTCGATGATTGCAAAGACTGGTAAACGAGCGCACGATGCGGAGAAGATGATGCAATTCCTTCGATCAAGAGAATGGGGCTTCTTACTTTTGGACGAAGTACACGTAGCACCCGCGGACATGTTCAGGAAGTGTATCAACAACTTTAAAGTTCATGCCAAGCTGGGTTTGACGGGTAAGCTGTTCTGCGGACTTCGAAAGCATAGCTTGCTAACGCGAGTTTCGATTAGCTACTCTGGTCAGAGAAGACGATAGGATCGGTGATTTAGGATATTTGATCGGTCCAAAGTTGTATGAAGCGAATTGGATGGATTTGGCTAAAAACGGTCATATCGCTACTGTACAGGTAAGTCAGCCTGATTAGTCCCCGTTCAAGTCAGGTTAGCTGATGTGCGTTCCAGTGCGCTGAGGTGTGGTGTCCCATGACTCCCGAGTTCTATCGAGAATACCTTCGAAATCCTTCGCGGAAGCGAATTCTACTACACGCGATGAACCCCAATAAAATACAAGCAGCTCAATTCTTGATCAATTACCACGAGAGCAGAGGAGATAAAGTGATCGTGTTTTCTGATAATGTGTTTGCTCTGGAAGTGAGCCAATCCTCCTATCATGAGCGGAACTCAGCTAATCAGCAGTATAGGCGTATGCGAAAAAGCTTGGTAAATCTTTCATTCATGGTGGGACACCTGAGGGAGAACGTTTGAGGATCTTGTCAAGATTCCAACATGATCCACAATTGAACACCATCTTCTTGTCGAAGGTTAGCTTAATTTTGCTTCATATAGCTGAAAGCTAGCTGACGGGCTTTAACAGGTGGGAGATACGTCTATCGACTTACCGGAAGCCACGTGCTTGATACAAATCTCGTCCCATTTCGGTTCGCGTAGACAGGAAGCGCAAAGACTGGGTCGTATCCTTCGAGCGAAACGAAGGAATGATGAAGGGTTCAACGCTTTCTTCTACTCACTTGTATCGAAAGACACGCAGGAAATGTACTATTCTTCGAAAAGACAAGGTTTCTTGATAGATCAGGTAAGCTGGTAGCCGCACGTTGTGAATTGCTCGAACCAACTGACATCGCAATTCAGGGATACGCTTTCAAAGTAATCACTGAACTACACGGCTTAGAATCGATGCCCAATTTAGTATTTCCGACAAAAGCGCAACAGATTTCATTACTCGAAGAAGTGTTGAACACGGGTGACGCAGCAGCTGAGACCGCTGATCATTATATGCGGTTAAATAATGGTAAACACATGAAAAGACCAGCTGGAACTCAACCTGCATTATCGAATTCCGGTGCTATGCCGGCTGTTCAAAGATTCACTGCTCCACTGGAACATTTGAGTGGTGGACAGAATCTAAGTTATAGAGAACAGAATAAATCTGTAAAGTGAGTCTGGCAGCACTGTTTGCATTTAAATGAATATCTTGGATTGTTATGCTGATCATTACCTATTTTGGAAATGTAGTAAGGAATACATGAGAGAAGATAGACAGAATAAACGTGCCGGAGTGAGTGGGAAAGATCAACACTCATTGTTCAAGAAAAGGAAACAGGAGATGGACGCTATCAAAAAACAGCGGGGCACAGGGTAATACCTCTGTAGCACACCGACTCGTCCATATTTATCTCCACCCCAGTGTAGCAACATTGTATAATCGTAGAAACAAAGGGAGAATGCTGCTAATGGAGCAGGCGCATCTTGTCATGCATTATATGTTGTATAATCCTTTCAGGCTGTTGAATGTCGTCACAGCTGCGCGGACCTAGTGGAAAGGATGACGGCCAGTAGAGAAGCAAGAGAAGGAGACTACTGTCTTCACTCGCGCAATAATCGATATCTTATTACACATCATCCATGTAGCTGCCTTGCGTGACAGCTCAACCCAGTGTAGCGATCCCACAATATAACAGAAACAAGGGGGAAACACTGCAGATAGAGCAGCCGGACAATCCCATACTTGATATGTTGTATATATGGACTAAACAAAGGCAAGTTCGAACGAGAAATCTGGACCGCTACGAATTTTCGCGATGACCTACAAGAACCAATACTGACATCATTGCCGCCAAATCTTCCAAGTAAGGAGCATCACCATTCACAAAAAGTGTGGCTTATTTGATCAATAGTGTGTTAATCAGTTTGTCTTTATGTTTGTCGATATTGATTAAATACATGAGCGGTGCAAGCTTGATGAGGAGGACTAGTCTTATTTTTGTGAAACATTCAATGCATTTTGATCCTTTCATCCATCTTGAGGTTCCGACTGATGAAGCCTGTTTCTCCTTTTACGAAAGGGGAGTGATGATGCCCTAGCGCCACCATTGAGGATCTCATTGGCAGTCAAGTACTATCCCACCATGTCTTGCACACCCTGACTTGAGTTTCCATCAACCTACCTAACGTCTGAAGACATCCTTCTAAACACAGACAGACATAATGAGTGGCTACATCGCTGACAACATGGAGGATCTGACACCTCTGACTTGGTACGAACCTGATACTATGATGATCAGCCATTTGGAGATGATGAATGAACAGGCAGGCCACACCCCGGGCGTATCGGACTACTATTGGCTAGAAAATCAAAGACCGGATGGGTGGCAAAACCCAGGGCAATTAGATTCAGCGTACCTTACTGTAGGATGAACATCAGTAAGCGTGCAGCGCTCTGTGCCTCTTCGGATGTCATCCCATACTAACCTGGTTCTCCGAATCGTCGGTAGGCATCCAGAGGTACCTGTTCAGGAGACACCGTTTCCAGCGGACGTGAAGATTCGATTAACCAACGGCTAGATGACTTCCGAGCTCAGTGGCAAAACAATGCGCCGGGCCATATCGACTCAGAGGGATATGAGACTACTTTCCCAGACACCAATCCAGAGATATACGGGTCTGGCATCGGGACTCAGCCCACGTCCCCTGCAAGCGAAATTAATCCTGCTTCGACCTCAAGGAGTCGAAGGAGTGCTTCCCATAGTTCTAAGGGGCAAACGGAAGGTACACGGTCATCAGCCAGTCGAGTCAAAAAGCCTGGAAGAGTCTACGATACATCGGAACCCGTTGAGCTTCCTCAGACACAGAAAAATAACATCTCAGCGGTTGAAAAGCTAGAGAGTATTCCGGTGCAGGAAAGGTCGCCATACCAGAGAGCTGAAATCAGGAAATACAAGAGTAAGTTTTAAAAGTGCAAATGATTTCGTCAACGTAAAGACGAACTTCACTATGCTGATGCATTGACACCTTCAATACAGAAAGAATTAATAGAGCTAGATCCCGCGGCCGCCAAACAAAGTATGTAGAAGAACTTGAAAAGTCTCTTGAGGAAGAGATACTTGAAAAACGAGAGATATTACCCAGTAAGACCATGTCAATGAGTTCAAGGCTTATCGAATCACCGAAAACTGGTCGATGCGAAATACACAGCGACAATCAGACTGGCCAGGAAGAATATAAGACCTTTGAACAGAGTACTCAGGAGTCCTTCCCAGAGTCGTTGGGAAGCCGGACAAGATTGCCCGATAATACCACTTCAGAGGGTTCAACTAATGCCAGATTGCTTGAAACTGCTCCAAGAAAATTAGAAAACAGAGAACATGTATACAGGCATGGAGACACGCCAAGTAATGAGTGGATACGTCAGCTAGCTTTGAGATCTGAGGCATCGAGGAGAGCCGAGAAAGATCAAGTTTTCATAGATCAAAAGCTTTTGTATGAAATAGAGAAAAGGAAAGCGCGGGAACGGTATAGTCAAGTTGCTGTGGATAGACTATCAAACTCAGATTATTTGGCTGGCGCGTGGTCTGAAGGTGTATATCGTCAATACTGGCAGGATATCAAGGATATAGAGCAAGAGGAGCAGATTCAAGGCTCCCCCAATTCTGCAGGGTATCTGGACCGTGGCTTGGAGCCTAAATATCAGTGATATTATAAATTGCTCAAGCCTGGCTCGAGAACATGTGTTCAGAATTGGCGGATCAGAGCTGACGTTGGGTTCGCGGAAAGTTAACTTATATCCCTGCTTGCCATCACGCCTGATTAGGCTTCAATCCAGCATTCGCACATGATGATATGTATTATGCATCTGGGTTTGAAATGGTTCGAAATCAATGCTGGCTTGCCAAAGTGCCACTATGATACTGTAATAGGCTTAAATAGAAGGGTGCCTGAGCATTTCGTCACATGGAAAGTTGTGCTAGTCATCTTAAACCATTTAAGCGGGTTGAAGTGATTTATTGTTGTTAGTGTGTGTCGGTTTAATGAGTATATAACACATATCGACAATATAAGAATAACGCAGTATTAAATCAAGACCCTAAAATTACTTCAAACGTATTTTAAAATCTTGCAAACTTTTGTAATATGCCTCCTCGCCGTTCTTCACGTACATCAATATCTCCAATAACAGGAGCGGATGACGTTTCTTCCTTAACTTTAGCTGAAGTACGTGATCGATTAAATAGAAATAATATTTTATTAGAATCACCTTTATTTGGTGGTTCACCAAATAAAAATCAAATTTCACCATCAATTGGAATGAATATAGGTATTGGTGAACCTGGACCAAGTTCAATGAGTTTTTCACCTTCACCTAATAAAATTCAAAATTATCAAATAAATCAAAATATTGATGATCCTGTTAGAAATAAATTATTATTAGCTCGTGAATCTTTATTAGCAAGAGAACAAGAATTAATGATGAATAATTTAAATATGAGTCCGAAAATTGAAATTGATGAACAACATATTAATGGGAATGGAGAAGAAAGTGGTAAGATATCATTTATGGAAAATCAAAATCAACAACAAAGTCAAGGAAGAAGTGGGAAAGCTAGAGTATTAAATAGAATAAGAGAAGATGAACATAATCTTGCAAGGAATGGATTGATATTGTGAGTACATTTAATCACGTTGAATTTGTCATATTTATGTTCTTGTTTATTAATGATAAAATTGTTTTATTATGGAATAGACCAATCGATCAAACATTACATCTAGGTCAAAGGGATTATCAAAATGCAACAGCTCAACAATTATCATATTTATCAATTAATCAAACTAGATCTTCTTCACCTAAACCACGTCAACTTAAACAATTTAATAATAATCCTAATGATTTATTTAATGAAGGAGGGGATGATGATGAAATGATAAGAGCAAATAGATTAGCAAGATTAAATGCATTTATGTCTTATAAACAATCAAATGATTCTGAAGAAGAAGAAGAATATGATGAAGATGAAGATGAAATAAATGATGAAGATAGAAAAATGTTAGAAAATCTAAAAAATAATCATAATTCTCTTCGTAATGGTAATGGTAATAATGAAGAAGAAGAAGAAGATGAAAGAAATTTTACATTAAGTGGAATTTCATCAGGAGGATATGATGGTAATGGAATACCTGAAAGAATGATTGATTCAATAGGTGAAGAAATTGATGAATTTGGTGAAGATGATGAAATTTTTGCAGAAGGTAATGATGAATATGATAATGGTTTAGGACAAGGTAGTTTAGCTGCTGGACCTGGGCGTTAAATGTTTTTGTTTTTTTTTCAAATTCAAATAGAAATTTCGTTTTTTGATAATTTTTACCTCTACATTATTAGATGTCATTCACGATTTTGTATATTAATCATATTGTCATTGACAATAACGTTTACAATTTGTATTCAATGCATAAAGCTGAAATCATCAAATCTGGTCAACGAAATGCTTTTTAATCTCATTGGAAAGGATTTTGCAATAGAGAATAATTCTGCAAGATACAACGACTCACTCACTCACTCAATATGTGGAAGGGAGAGACTTAGATATTAGGCAGTTTCAAGAGCGACAAACATGTTAGGATTGTATCCATGTATTAGATGTGAATTATGCATCAGGATGAACTGATCAGTCCCAGTAATGTATGTATGATATATATGTTTGTATTATTATGAGTTATGGTGAGAGGATGAGCTACACCAGATCTAAGAAAACAAGTGAAACAAGACTTTCTGCCATTTTCTTCCCCAAGAATCCTCTTAGTGGTCATATCGACTTCTTCTGCTTCCAGTCGACTGACTTATGTCGTTTTCGGACCAACTAATCGCTTAATCTGAAAGTTGGAAAAAGCGGCATTAGTAATACTGATCATTGTAACAGTATATTGTCAAAGGGTAACTCACAAAGTAATCTAGTCAAAATGTTGGCTCTAGTATTCTTGATGGCACTATAAATACCTTCAACCTCTTCCTGACCAACACCAGAGATATCCGCCATCAAATAAGCGATATCACCTTTTGAATCCGTAAATTGTTTTTCAATATTGTGATCCGCCAAGATGTTGTTGATTTGTTTCAAAACTCCAGGTTCGTTTCTGTGGACGTGACAAACTCTAATATGTCTATCATCCTTGATGGTAATTGATCTCAAATCAACTTCAGGGAAATTTACTGATCCAAGAGAACAACCAAATGTCAAATACCTATAAACGGCATTCGAGACCTCCGATCCGATAGCTCTTTGAGCTTCTTCAGTGGATCCTCCAATATGAGGAGTCAAAATTAAGTTGGAAACGTTTCTCAATCTTGGAATAAATTCTCCTAAGGTTTCGTTAAATCCTGGACCATTAGATCCTGGTTCTTTAGGGAAAACATCAACTGCTGCTCCCGCTAAATGTTTAGATTCTAATGCACTTGCTAAAGCATTCAAGTCTACGACTTTACCTCTAGCGTTATTAATGAAGAATGCACCTGATTTCATTTGAGCGAATTGAGCTTCTCCAATCATGTTAATTGTATCTTGAATCTCGGGCACGTGAAGTGTAACGAAATCTGCTTTACCCAATAATTCTTCCAATGTATCGACTTGTCGAGCTGTACCAAGAGGCATGATGGGTATCACGTCGTAATAGACGACTTGCATACCGAAAGATTCGGCAAGAACTGAAAGTTGAGAACCAATATGTCCGTAACCGACAATACCAATTGTCTTTCCTCTGATTTCCCAACAATTCTTTGAAATCTTGTTCCAAATACCAGCTCTCATTTCTTGAGTTCGGTCGACTATTTGACGAGACAAAGCAATGATTTCTGAAATGACCAATTCGGCTACAGATCGAGAATTGGCGTATGGTGAGTTGAATACGGCGATACCTCTCCTGGCGGCGTGTTCAAGATCGACTTGGTTGGTACCAATGCAGAAACAACCGATAACTAATAATTGCGGATTGGCATCAATGACTTTTTGGGTGATCTTGGTTTTGGATCTGATACCGATAGCATGATAATTTGGTAATTTGGCTATGAGCTCTTCTTCAGACCATGCTTTGGTGACGTGGTCAACCTAACCAAATAATCGAGTTATCAGCAACCGATGTCACAAGACAGAGGTCCTACTATGGGTAGTTGGGACAGGGAAATGCGAGAGCAACTCACCTCAAATCCTTGATTTTTCAAGAACTCGGCGGCATCTAAATTGATGTTCTCCAATAACAAGACTTTGGTGGTACCTTGTCGTTTCTCGGGTTCCTCTTCCAATGGATATGTCTTGGGTAAGAAAGCAGTCAACTGCCTTGCCATACCTTGGAAAGCACTTGTCAACGAACCAGAACCGGCTCGGAGATGACTAGAGGTAGAAGGGGAAGTAGAGTACGCTGCTCTTGGAGAAGTACCGAGTGAAGCCATGTGGGAAGTTGCTGGAGGGGATTGGGCGCCGTAAGAGGAGATCGGGAGACCTCGGGTATTTGTTGGGATTGGAATGCTAGGTGATCGTAGAGAGATCAGCAAGACATATAGTGGAAATCGAGAGCAGATCGTAGAAGCAAAGGCGTGGGCTCGATAGTTATTGAAACAGGGTGGTATATACAATTTGCATCATATCATCGAGAGCAGCCTTAAGATCCAAATCATACACGTTCTCCACTAGCCTCCTCTCACCAAGCTCGCCATTTTGCCCGAGATGATCTAGACTGCATGACAGATGACGTGCTTGATTTGATAAGACTCACAAGTTGGGAGGATCAGAAGCAGAGACAGAGGTTCTTCGACCTGGTACAGGTACAGAGTTGGACATTTTGATTGTGTATATGGTAGTATCAGGTGGAGGTGTGATTGAATATAAGGTATGCGGCTTTGCTGGTTCTAAGCTGATCTACAGCTTTTTTTCAATTTAGTTTGTAGGACGTTTGGTAGAGATATATGAAAAGATGTGATCAAGATGATTGTTTTATATGTATGATCAACAATCAATCAATGATTTTTTATCGATGCCGAGTCAATGAATATTGATAAAATTCGGAAAGTTATTCAATATTAATCACGCAAATAATGATGATGGCATCTTCATAATCATTTATTCGTTATTCAGATAATTCGCCAATTCCGAAAAAAAAAAGACAAGACGAGAGTCGAACAGATCTCGGGATCAAAATTATTAGGGTGACAATTTTGCCACGTGCAGCAATGGGTTTATCATTAATTTTCCATGAGTTTTTAACTGTTTTATCCACGAGCAAGATTTCCGAAGCTTGGTGGAGGTTTAACGAAGTTTATTGATGAGAAAGAGTATTATGATGATGAGAGATACATAGAAAACAGTATAAGATAGACTACGATCACAAGGATTATACAATTACACAGTCAAGAACTGATTCCATAAGCGACACCTGAAGGAAGGTAAACAATATCGCGGAAGATTGCCTTCGGCTGAAGACATAGCGAATCTCGTGACGAACGATCCTTGAGGCCCAGCTTTTGGACTTTTGTCCAACTATATAGTCTGCAAGCATCATGGACTTTCTACCTACACAACAACTGCCTTCAGCACCTCGTCAAGGATCCTCAATAAATCCACATTCGCGTCATTTTCACTCATTTAGACATCCTTTATTCATTAAACATCCTTCTTCAATAACTCACATTCATTTTAACCCTACAAAACCACATCGATATGCAGTAACTTCGTCTACCCGTGTTCTGATATATGCGCCTAAAACGGGTAAAGTGGTGAAGACGATATCTAGGTTTAAAGATACGGCTCGAAGTGGAGAATTTAGAAAAGATGGGAAATTATTAGTTGCTGGTGACGATGAAGGACAAATACAAGTTTTTGATATAAATAGTAGGGCAGTCTTGAGAACGATGAAGGAGCATAATCAGTAGGTCTCTTTCTGTCACGAATAATCTGACCTCAAGCGACATGAGCTCGTCCCTTAATTTCCTTCATCAAGAGATGTTGCAAATGTAGAAAGGCTTATTGAATTGCTCATTTCCAGACCCGTTCGAGTTACTCACTTCTCACCACACTCGCCACAAATAGTATCTGGATCAGACGATACAACAGTGAAATTATGGGATCTCTCAACTCAAACTTGTTTGAACACATTATCTTCGCATACAGATTACGTACGATCAGTAAAATTTCATCCTTCCAATCCTTCTTTATTACTTTCTGGTTCATATGATTCAACAATACGTTTACACGATGTGCGTTTACCTGAAGATACTTCTAATGTGATAACGATGAGACATGGAGGATCACCTGTTGAAGATATAGGTATATTTGATTCCGGAGGAATTGGAATATCAGTCGGAGGACCGATATTGAGATTATGGGATTTGACAATGTCAAACAAATGTTTAAGAGCATTATCAAATCATCAAAAAACCATAACATGTCTTTCATTTGATGGAGAGAAAAAAAGAGTTTTAACTGGAAGTTTAGATACAATGGTTAAGATATATGATATTGAAGACTGGAAAGTTGTTCATACAATGAGATATCCAGCTCCTATTTTAAGTTTAGCTGTTTCTCCAGATGATACGCATATAGCGGCTGGTTTAACGGATGGAACTTTAAGTGTCAGAAGAAGAGATCAAAAAGCTAGTGAATTTAAAGATGATATTGAAGGTCAAAAGAGTTTATCAATAGTTGGAGGTTCATATGAATATTTCGCAGATATAGAATCAATTTTTGGAAAAGGTCATGTAAAAGCTAAAAGAAATGAAATGGGTCTTGCAAAAGGAAATGTAGATGAATTTAGAGTTGAAACTCGTCGTAAGAGGAAATTAAGGGAATTTGATAAATTCTTGAAAAGTTTCAAATATCAAGCTGCTTTAGATGCTAGTTTGAAAAAAGTGAGTAAAAAGTGTTCAGGTGTTAGACAGAGTAAGAATGTTAATTGGGATTTAAAAATTGTAGACTGTCAGACCAACTTCGACTTTCGCATTAATACAAGAACTTATATATCAAGATGCTCTTAGAATAGCATTATCAGGAAGAGATGATGTTACTCTAGAACCATTATTACAATTTTTAGTTAGACATGCGATAGATCCGAGATTTGGAGAAATGGCAGCTGAAGTTGCAGGAGTTGTGATCGGTAAGTCATCCTTGAATTAATAGCTTCAAACCGCTTTTTTTCGGATTTTCCGTTATAAATCTGAGCTCATATTCATGGTTATTGTCTACTCAGATTTGTATACACCCATCTTAGGTCAATCACCAATATTGGATGAAATGTTATCGAAATTACAGGGTCGTATAGAACGTGAATTATCCTTCCAAAGGGAATTGATGAAATTGAAAGGTGGTTTAGATATGACGCTGTCACAAGCTGCTATGAGTAGATTGGTAGATGCTGCTTAGCTGTAGTATGCACCAGATTACAAACTTGATTATTCTTTTTGACCAAGTCTGTTTCTGACTTTAGACTCCCAGACATGTTTTTGCAGAACGTGGATTTTGGCATACGTATAGGTCGTATGACTTATGCAATTCGAAGGCATAACACTGTCTCGGTATTGTGATTGAAAGGACATACTGTACTACCCTGCGCACTTGTTATACAAATCGAGTAAGCTCATCGAAGTATATAACATATCTCTCTCTCTATTTGAACAAACTCAGATCACATTTCTAGCACCATGATTAGTTCCGACATACCTGAAGGGGTTCCATCGACCCTACAATATCCAGGGCTTATATTTGTTTTGGACACAGCTCGAGCTCCAGCACTAGAATTGCCATACCTGCGGTCAGGAAACTTGACCTACGCCAGTACTTCTCGACCTGACGGAACGATACAATGGACACCAATTCACTTTCTGGAGATTCATTTGGGTACTTACGATGTAAGTGCATGATTGAGAACATCGTGAGGCATAACTTGACTGATGATGACCTGATGTACATATAGCTGAATTGCCACCGGACTGATTTGGCGCGAAGCTGGGTTATTGGATTGAATGCCGTTCGAACCTACCACATAATCTCACAAACCGTGAGCTTGAAGTTAGGTTGGTGGCAAAGCATCTGGCAAAGAAGTGAGATACGCAAACTAAGGGAAAAGCTAAGACAAGTGAGTTCGCAAGCATAAGCCTGCTTTCGCTTCATTGTCCTTATTTTGAAGTCAACGCTTGGAAGAAGTCGTGATGTCTTGTTGAAAGATGCTTTTGTTTCCCCCCTGAGTCTGCTTTCGCTTCACTGTCCTCATTCTGAAGTCGACGCTTGAGGGGAAGTCGTGACGTCTTGTTGAAGATGCTTTTGTTTCCCGTCTATTTGGCGCGATGATGAAGTAAGCAAATGCTGGTTTCTGGTATCAATCTCTAGCTCTTAGGATGGGGTTTGCCTGTCATAGCAGAATGGAATGCCGATGCTCAATTGACAAATAGTATTTGCTAGCATTCGGTAAATCCAGGATCGTCTGAGCAACGGCACATATCAATGTCAAGCTGACGAGCAAGCGATATAGAAATCCTCGACGATGCCCTTGCTGAACTGCACAGACGAGAGCAATATGCGCATCCGCCGAAGCAATTGGATATGGATACACTCTTTGACCTTACTTCGCTCAGAGACCGAACTGCATATCAAACAAAGAAGAATTGTCCAGACTACATGAATTTGACTTTCGCTCTAATTGCTGATGTCTTCCTCAAACTTGATGACTTGACGTTAGCAAATGAAGTAGCGCGTATTTGGAGAGTTCTGGGTTTGACGCCCGTCAAAGTGCCACTCTGCCGGGTGCAAGGCGTACATTTGGGATACGATATCGATCATGCTAGTTCTGATGGTACACCTGAATCGAAGAATTCGGATTCGACTTTGGCTGAAACACCCACTCAGAAAGTGAGTCTATCTGTAGTCTCAGATCACCTGGACGCCGCTCATATTGAATGGCACCTTAGCCAAAAGCTTCAAAAGCTTCTTCTGTCGTCGAAGGCGTAAAGATGGTGAGTACCTTGATGAGCATTTATGCTCGCTACTGATGCATACCAATTCCAACTTTTAGTCAGAACAACCTTTCGTATCGACACCTCCAGCCAAGTGATAGATAAGAATACCTACGATCTTATGTTCCTCAATGTGTTGTATCCGACTGCATGAATGCCTTGAGAATCTCCTAGTTACATGAATGAATGCATCACGCAAAGCATTCTCAGAGGTCACGTGATGCGATCTCCTAAATGCACACGCGAGTTGAAATGTTGGTTGAGGTGGACGCGATCGATTTCATGACGAACATTACAAATTACTCGTATCATTCCATATTCCTGGTTTTCGACTGCTTTACTTTTTCCAATAAAGCACCGGGTCAACTGTAGAGTTGATTAGCTTTCCCTGAAGAGCGGTCGATACTTACCATTCTACCTACCAGAGCGTCAGCGATCAAATTAAGTACAGTCCGCCGAGATGGTATGTCAACCTCATCAACTAGTATGACAAATATGACTTAGATAGCTGACTATCGCGAAGCCTATGTACGCCGCAGAATCCACCTCGGCTCCTAGGCCACAATTTGAGATGGGTAAATCAGCTCGCATTTGAATGGTCACGCTGAATAAAGCTAATCTTTCCTCTTAATTCTGGTAGACAAGGAAGCCGAGGATAGGTTTTGCAAGTTTGTGGAAAGGATGCCTGAGGTGAGCTATACAACGATCTCGCTCATCCGCAAATAGTGTAATTTCCTTTACTGACACTATCAACCTACAGAAAATGGACGGTATGATCAGATTATTCGATCGAGGTGTGAGCAAGCCTTTCTATTCCTCATGAATATTCGAATCGTTCCATCTAATTAATTGTATTGTCGCAGGACTACTACTCGGCCCATGGAAAAGATGCTATACACATAGCCAATGAAATATTCAGAACTACCACTGTTCTGAAATACCTTGGATCAGGTAAACCCTCGACTAGTACATCACAAGCATCAAGAGGATTAGCGTCAGTCACAATATCTCCATCGCTCACGAAGCAATTTTTAAGGGACGCATTAACCATCAAACAAATGAGGATCGAAATTTATGTACCGGAAGAAAGAGTACCAGGTAGAAAGGATAATACTAGATGGGTATCGAATAAAGTTGCTTCTCCTGGAAATTTGATTCAACTGGAAGATTTACTTTTTAATGATCAGAGTTTATCAAGTAGTAGTGTTATTGCTGCTCTAAGGATTCAAGTCAAAGAGTCGCAAAGAATAGTGGGAGTAGCTTATATTGATAATAATGAGAGACTTCTGGGTGTTGGGGAATTCGTGGAAGATGAGAGTTTTGGCAATACTGAGGTGAGCTTCGCCCCTACTCGGATTCATCAAAAAATTATATGAGGCGAACCCTGGTTGCTTCGCCCCCGTCTCCGTCGTTCTCATCGCCTCTGATCTGTCCCCTCCTCGGCCTACTTCTTCTATTCAGTCAGCCTACCTATCCTCTGACGTATACATGCGCCTTCCTCTTGCTCCTTTACCAGCCCATCCTTGTACCGATACTTGCTGGTCCCTTCCCTAAATCTCACCTCCCCCTTCAACTAGTCTGAACAGAATCAAGTCCCCTTCCGACGAGTCGAGATCATACAAAGGAAACTGACTGGTTACTTCTACTCATAGTCCCTCCTCATTCAGCTCGGAGTGAAGGAATGCATCATGCAATTAGATGAAAAGGAGACGAATCACGATCTGACCAAATTGAAGACTCTGATAGAAAGATGTCAGATCATAGTAACACCTCGAAGACATGGTGAGTCAGCCGGTCGGTTTTGGTCGTGTAAACTCAACAGCTGATGGGCTCTCCATACATATAGCCGATTTCCAAGCTCGTAATGTGGAACAAGATCTGAATAGGTTGCTGGATGAGACGAATGCTGGTGTAGCATTGCGTGCGTTAGCTTTTCGATAATTGCCAGTTTACCAGGTCGAGCTGACAGCATAATCTCCTATTTTCAGCCGAATTCGACATGAAAGCAGCTATGTCTGCCATGTCAGCTTTACTAATTTACCTAAACCTTCTGGCAGACACTACAATGCACGGCCAATACCGACTACACAAGCATGACTTGTCGCAGTATATGAAACTCGATGCTTCCGCTCTCAAAGCTCTCAATTTGATGCCTCAACCGAATGAAACCGGTGGAAGTAAGAATATGAGTTTGTATGGTTTGTTGGACAGATGTAAGACAAGTCAAGGGAAAAGGTTATTAGCAAGGTGGCTAAAGCAGCCTTTGGTCAACAAGCATGAAATCGGTCAGTCCACCCCTCAAATTCTTACGTTGCCCTTTTGTTGAATTGCTCAGACTGATCGGCGTGGTACCTTTCATAGTCCAACGGCAGACTATCGTCGAAGCATTTGTGGACGATACCACCGCGAGACGATCGATACAGGTCTGTCCACCTCCCCCAAGTGATGTGATTTTACAAGATCGGTAGCTGACGGCGACCCGCACAGGATGAGATCCTTAAAGTCATGCCTGATTTCCATCGCATATCTAAGAAATTTCATCGTAGAGTCGCTGGTTTGGAAGATGTCGTTAGGGTGTATCAGGCTGTCAACAAGGTCAGTGATGCAGTACAGCCTGACTTATAAAAGGCTAATTTAGTATGTTGCTCTCCAGCTACCTGATCTCAACAGGATCTTGGAAGGAGTCGAACCGCTCAACGCGATCGCTAAGGATCTGATAGAAGAGGTTTACCTGAAACCACTACGTGTGCGTACAGCAATCATATTGAGACTCACGAATGACCGATCAATCTTCTGACTTGCTGCCATAGGAACATGCGGACAATCTCGCCAACTACACTCAGATGGTTGAAGATACAATAGATCTGGAAGAAATGAATCGTCATAACTTCGTTCTCTTGCCAACTTTCGATGATAATCTAGAAAGGCTAAAAAAGGAGCTCTTAGAAGTTCGAGACCAGCTGGATGATGAGCATATGAGAGTCGGTAGAGAGTTAAATCTGGATACTGACAAGAAGTTGCACTTGGAGAATCATCAAGTGTACAAATACTCTTTCAGAGTCACCAAAGCCGTAAGTTGCTACTACTGACCCCACGCGAATTTACATGAACTCATGCCCATCTTACGGTGCGTTGTAGGAAGCCGGAAGTCTGCGAGGCAAGAAGGGCTACATAGATCTGGCGACCCAAAAATCCGGTACCATATTTACCACTCCCCATCTCAAGCAGTTGAGCGAGAATTATTTCGATTTACAAGCTCAATACGACAAGAGCCAAAGACATCTAGTGAAAGAAGTTGTCGGAATTGCAGGTACGTGACTTGTCGATAATGGGAAACCCCTGGGCCGGTGACCTCAGCTGATCTGTGAGACCAGCCTCGTATACCCCTATATTGGAGATCCTGGACAACCTCATTGCGGCCATCGATGTGACCGTCAGGTGGGTACCATGAGAGCAAGATCGATCGTTCGAGGCAGCTGATCAGGTCCTATATGTACAGCTTCGCCCATGTGTCTGCGAACGCACCCATCCCATATGTCAAGCCTACTTTAACGGAGAAAGGTGAGCTCGGTACTGACTTGCACTGGGAGCGTGAAACTGAAATTCGTCTCGAAGGGACCGGCGACATAATATTGCAGAATGCTCGACATCCCGTACTCGAGATTCAGGATGATGTGACTTTCATACCGAATAACCATGATATGCGCAAGGGTAAGCAGTTGGATTCCTTGCCTCGAAGACGGCGCTCTGGCTGATACACGTTATACGCTAGACGAATCAGAATTCATCGTTCTCACCGGACCCAATATGGGAGGTAAATCGACATATATCCGACAAATAGGTGCGATCGCCCTCCTAGCTCAAATTGGGTGCTTCGTGCCTGCCGATGAAGCTCAATTGCCTATATTCGATTGTATACTCGCAAGAGTGGGTGCCGGAGATAGTCAGCTCAAGGGAGTTTCCACGTTCATGGCTGAAATGCTGGAAACCGCCACTATCCTCAAGGTAAGTCGCTCATTTAGCTTATGACTTTAGATCGAAATGATATACTGATTCAATGCATGTAGTCCGCCACAAAGGACTCTCTGATCATCATCGATGAGCTTGGACGAGGAACGTCTACATACGATGGTTTCGGATTAGCATGGGCAATCAGCGAGTGAGTCTTGCCACCGCACCAATATGCACATCATATTGTATGCTGAGGTAGGAGTATAGGCACATAGCATCTAAAATTCGATGTTTCTGCCTATTTGCTACTCATTTTCACGAATTGACTTCTCTCGATCAATCCCTTTCCCACGTGAAGAATCTGCATGTAGAAGCGCTTGTCAGCGATAAGCGAGATGCGAATGGAAAACAGGATAGGAATATCACCTTGCTTTACCAAGTGAAAGAGGGTATGTCATTCTGTGCACTAATCTCGGGATATGGCTCATACTACAGCAACGAGTATAGGGGTATGCGATCAGAGTTTCGGTATCCATGTGGCTGAATTGGCTAATTTCCCTGAAAGCGTGGTCAAAGTGAGTTTGTGAATGCTTGCGTGATACTAGCGGCTGACAATATCAAATCTGACAGCTCGCGAAGAGGAAAGCGGAGGAGCTGGAAGACTTCGGAGGTGATTAATACGGCTCGGATTATGCTATGATATCAGAATAGAGCTGACCCTCAGATTAACAGATGGGGATCCCGATGAATCACTGACCAAGTATACGAAAGAAGAAACGGATGAAGGCACAGCTCTTATACAGCAATTTTTAAATACTTGGAAATCCCGTACGACCACTCCAATGAATGGTGATGGACAAGGAGACGAAGACATGGATATGTCGGAAGAAGATATGTTGGCTGAACTTAGGCGTACGGTGGAAGAGTACAAAGAGCGATTCGAGGGAAATGAATGGATCAAGGGGGTTGTGAATACCTTATAAGCTATACTTACACGTTCAGCATTCAATCAGTTGATCATCACAGACATGACAACTCAACATTGTATACCAAATGCACATATATATAGCATGTTCCTGTCATGTCATGTCATGCCCCGCCTTTCGGATAATTTTCGCCATGTGATCCGGATGATCAGGCACCATCATGACTGAAATCTGACAAATTAGCCGGATCTTTTTTTTTTTTACCCGCATTTCTCGTTTGCATTTCAGCGGATATCCCACACGTACCCCATATTGTTCTGTACTCTTGCACCGTATGAATTGTGCACCTGCGCGGTCATCCGAGAATTTTCTCTTACCTGCTCTTCTTTAGACTTCAAGCTGTTCACAAATTTTTGTAAATTTCATTGTGTCCCAGATCTCCAATAATAATATCTTGCGCAAGATGAGCCCCTCATCAGCTTTGCCTTCAGGCGATATAGAATTAATTGCTATTTCAGGTCAAAATCCAATCTTACAATCCGATTTTCAATCAGTTGGAAGATCTACTGAAGATGAAAATCCATTCCAAAGTCCCTCTTCCTCTAGAGTAAATTCTACATATTCTATAAATCAAAATATCAATCTTTCACAGAATGATCATTCAAATGAAACTCAACAACGTATATCAAGTCCAAGTCCAAATAGAGATCGTACAGAAGAAGGACATAATCCAACTGAAATTTTACCTCCAGTAGATGGAGGATCAAAAGCATGGTTATTTTTAGTTGCTGCTACATATATTGAAATTATAATTTGGGGATTACCATTTTCAATTGGTGTTTTACATGTTTATTGGACAAATACTTTATTTAATGGACAAGGTGAATCTACAATTACTTTAGCTGCTACTTTACAAACTGGTTTAAGTTATATGACTATTGCTTGTTTTGGACCGTAAGTTTTTCTTCTATCCTTGAATCTTCTCTTCTTTTGGTTTTTTTACTGATACGATGCTTTGAAAAAAAAAAACACAGCATCTTTACTGCATATCCTCGAATGACAAAGACATTACAAATTGGAGGTTTGACGGTTGCTTCTTTAGCTATGATTGCTAGTGCTTTTGTCACTAAACCTTGGCATTTAATCGTGACAATGGGTATATTTTACCCTTTAGCAAGTGGTAAGTTAATCCTATATTTACTAAAGGGAAAACCAAGGTCTTCAAAAAGTAATAAACCTGATACTAAACATGTTTATATAGCTACTTATTTCCCGTGTGCAACTTTACTATTCGAGTGGTTTCATGCTAAAAGAGGATTCGCTTCCGGTGTAATGTATTCTGGAACTGGATTAGGTGGATTCATTTTCCCTTTTCTAATGCAAGGTTTATTAAGTCGATTTGGATATAAAGCAGCAATGATTTCTTTAGGTATAGGATATGCTATAACTGGAAACATTGCTTTATTAGCTATTCAAAGAAGAATTCCACTTTCAAGATATTCTCAAGATAATTCAAGTAAAAGAAGAAGAAGACCTAGAATTGATTGGACTTTCTTAAGAAGAAGTGCATTGTATTTAGCTATTTTCACTATTGCTTTAACTAGTATGGGAAATTTCATTCCTAGTTTATGGTTGCCATGTGAGTTCCTGTTCAGATAAAACGCCTAAACCATATGCTAATTGACATGATAATCTAGCTTTCGTGAATGAGGTTGGACTTAATAAACCTAATGGTACAGTTCTAATTGCTATACTCAATGGTAAGTTGAGAATTTCTGCTTTTCATGAATGCCAAGTTAAATTCAATCAAAATCACAGCGTCCTCTGTACCTGGAAATGCATTGCTAGGCTATCTGTCAGACAAATTACCGCTCAAATGGACAGTCTGTATTTCATGCGTGGGAAGCGCATTATCTTGCGCTTTCTTATGGGGATTCGGAACGAATAGTGCAGTGTTGGTGGCTTTTGCAATTACCTTTGGGCTTTTGGGATTAAGCTTTACTACACTCTGGACTCAAATGGTAGGAACTATCTCTAGTGAGTCATAGTTGCTTCAACCTGTTTCGCCTATGATCTGATCTTCGCTCATCTGAATTTTTGGTGGGTTTAGAGGACGATCCCGTTGTCACTGGATTGACTTATTCAATATTCGCTTTCATGAGAGGTGTTGGTAACTTGAGTTCAGGTGAGCATGTTTTCATGTTTGTGCTCCTTGCCTGACTCACACACGGGCGGTTCGTGGCGGAGAATTATCGTTGACTATTGTTTTTGATAGGTCCAATCTCGGACAAATTGCTCAAGATTGGCGTGCTCAGAGGTGCGACAGGTGCATATGGCTTCCATAACTATGTAAGTTCACATCTACCTGTCCTCCTCTGATCCATCGACTAAGCTAATGACAACTATCGACTTAGGGTATCTTATTAATATATACCGCAGTAACGATTTTGAGTGGCGGGATTACTGGTCTAATGTTCAAATGAAACATCATACTTGGATGGGTAAGCCGATGTCGAAGAAGAGCTATCGTATTCGGTGGTATGTCATGCATGTTAGACTGTTTCTTTAGATTACTACGCCGACGTGACGTCAATCTACTATGACGTTGATGGTCATCCACAAGGGATTCTCATCCTTTCTTCTCCTTTGCTCGTCAATGGCCCAACAGATACTGAATCTGCCGCTGTCCTCAAGCCATGACTTTCATTCTTCCTTTGGTTTCATTTGAGAATGCGAGTTCAGTGAAGCATACGTCAGATCGATACAAAGGTGCACAGTGATGTAGAGATGAAGCGTTTTTTTTTCAAATTCAAGGAGGGAGGACAACAACATCCCTTGAGACGGAGAAGGCCTAAGTCTAACAGCAACGGATCCCCCTTACATATATATGTGAACGGCATACCCAGAGCAGTGAATCTGTCTTCAACCCCATATCATACTTCACATTATCCCACACTTGTTGACTACCACCTAAACATGGATCAAGCCGATATGTATGATGTTGACTTAGGTACGCTCTTCGAGGGCACAGAGGCAGATCCCAGAAGGCTTTCGAGTGAAGACTCTTCAACATTGCCGCTGCATTCCCAACGATCCGCGGCCTATACCTATCCACACCCACAAAATGGGGCCTTCGTCCGTGTAAGTACGAATCCCACTCTTGACTCATACTGACGACCAAGCATTTGTGAATGTGCAGCTAAGAAGTACAGCGATGGTCTTGTTTATAAGGTAAATTATGCATCTCCAATATTATTTAATTGTCCTGATTATATCTTGAACGATATAAAATATAAAATGAGTTTGCACCCTTAACGCAATACAAAATATCTACAACAAAAGACACTTCGTAGCTATATAGATGACTAAGAAGCACCTTGGTATCTCTCATCAGCAGTATTATTACTATTCAATCTTGATCTTTGTCCTCCTCCAACTTCACTTCCACTCTGACTTTGTCCTTGACTTTGACTTTGTTGATTTGGTGATAACCAATCAAACCTATTTTGATTTTGATTTTGATTTTGTCCAAATCCTCCAGGACCTGGTCCTGATCCTGATCCTAATCCAGGAGAAGGTGAAGGTGAATTCCACATTTGACCTTGACCTTGAACTTGACCTGGACCTGGACTTGGACTTTGCATCATCCAAGGAGGTATCATAGGTGAACCCATTCCCATGCCTATACCCATACCCATCATAGGTGATCCATAAAATGATTGATTATTAGGGTAAAATTGTGGCATAGATGGAGGTGGAGTTGAGAAATTATTTGATCGAGTACTTCCTGCTGGAGAAGATGCTCTATTCATATCCATATTATTTGGCAAGACACCGGGAGTAGCTGATCCAGAACGATCTTGTTGATGATCACCTGCTTGTGATCCCGCATTTGACATCATTAAAGCTTGTTGGTATGCCATTTGAGCAGCCATCATAGCTTGTTGCTGCGCGTATGGGTTGAATCCACCTTGGAATCCTTGGTTCTGATATGACTGATCACAAGTTGGATGATCGTCAGTTTTTGATCCTCGCGAAGGCGCGTATGCCAGTTACAGAATGAACTCACGGGATATCCCATCGGTGGCATGCCCATCATACCCATTCCCATACCACCCATGCCCATACCCACAGGCGATTGCATTCCGTACGGGAATTGCTGCTGTTGACCATACATATCCCCGCCAAATTGACGCATATGATCCATTTGTTGTTTTTGCAGCTTTTCGATCTCGCGCTGTCGGTCCTCCTAATCAAGTACTGACATATTAGTACTGGTTTACTTCCCTGAATGTCCTGAAAAGTGTGGGCGCCAGCAGCGAATTGAATTTCTGCTACTCACAGCCAACCTCTTCTCCCTCTCGCGATCTGTCAAAGTAGCTCCAATGCCACCCGCATTCTTTCTCTCCTTTTCGTGCGCAGCTACTGCGCCCAACAGTCCCATTTGCGGAGGCGGTGGTTTGGAAGGTACGTTGATAAGTGAGCTTCCCGTTTCTCTAGCTACTTCTTCTTGTTTCTTAGCACTTCTATCCTCTTTATCTTGCATTCCAGCTTGCAGCAGACCATGAGGTGCGAAAGCTTTGGTCAATTGGACAGACGGCTCCTCTAACTCCACGAATTTACCAGACTTGTTTTCTTGAGGCATGCCGTGGTCAGCTGAGAAATTTGCATTCCACATCGTTTGTCGTGTAGCCGGTGGAGGAGGCTGTGAGGTGCTGACATTCCGTATGTTCGATGGAGGCGGTGCGGGTATGCTAGAATACACTGATGAATTACCGGCACCTATGGGAGACCGAGATCTTGGCCGAGGATGATCGAGAGATTGTTGAATTTGAGAATGGTAATAGCTATCTCGATCATGACTATAACCACCATTCGTGACGGATTCCCGTAATTCGGGCGCTTGAGGTACAGGTGGTAAGGCTCTTGAGGTTGATCTTTGAACAGGTGGATCAGACCCTTTGCTTCTTGTTGATTGAACTGGAGGTGATGTAGGTGGTATGGGTAATCCGTGAGGATGTCTTCTCTCAGCAGGCGATTCCTCTTCATCTTCATCTGATTCACTCTCGCTTGATTCCGACTTAGCTGCGACCCTCCTTCGTCCACCGCCGGGAAGAGTTCTGGCATTTTGCTGATCGACAACGGCTTGTTCAGCTTTAGCTCGTCGATCAGCAGAAGCTTTGGAAGGTGCGAACGACGATCGGAATTCTTCTCTGGGTGGAATCGACGCAGCGGCAACGGTAGGAGCTTTGCTTTTGACCGGCGAAGGGGCTTCCGCGTAATCCATAAATGCGGATACCTCTTCTCCCAAGTCCGCTTGGGTCGATGATGTAGGGAATTTACCATGTCCACCTTCTTTTGGAGCAGGAACAGATTGCTCGTTGGGCACTGGACTATCGTCTAATACAGCTTCGAGCACTCTTGAACCACTATTTCTCCTTGGAGGTACAGCTCGAGCACCTGAAGGCTTTCGACCCACTTCGGATCGAGGTTGTTTCGTCATTGAGTCGAGATCTGTATTGATTGTCGGTCTGACTCTCTCAGGCGAGGGTGATTTACCGTGTCTGGCGTCTTTCGGAACGGGCAATGGAGCGGAAGGTTGATCTTCTACCATATTCATCAGGTATAATGCAGCTGGTTCTTCATGTATACCACCATTCGTGTCCACTTTGTCGCCGACTGGCACTTTTCGAGGTGTGGGTGACAACACATGCGTTTCAGTGATCGGTTGAGCAAGGGCAGGAGGTGGTGAAACTGGTTTTGGCGAACCACGATTATCTCTCGTTGTTTCCTCAGATGTACCCTGAGAATGCGGTAGACTCGGTGTGGTATCCTTCATGCTCAGTGGTACAACGCCAACGAAAGGATGGTGATTCGAGGCTGATTGCGTGGCACTTTGCGGTGTAGGCGTCACTCCTGTATCTTGAGACCACATAGTTTGAGCAGTTTCGGTTGTGGCTGTATAAGGTGTCGGACTGATCTGACCATCACTAACAGCTGCACGGCTTTCAGGCTCTTCAGTCAACTGACCGAAACCTTCTGTCGATGTATCTGCGATGGGTGCTAAGTCACCCCCAACGGATGAGGCAGTCTGTCTAGTCGACCCTTGAGAGCCTTGCTTTGAACTTCCACCGCTTGCTTTTCTATCGCCCGTAGCTGATGCGCCGCTGTTAGGTGCTCCCATACCGATAGCAGTGAATTGACTCTTCACTGTTCGCATACTGTTCTCTCGGGTTGCAATATCGGTCCTTTCGGTGATGGGCGTTAGAGATCGAGGTAAATTGGTATCCGATCCTGGATTAGAACCATGTTCGCCAAACGATAAGGGAGGCAGTCTATAGTCTCCTGCTGGACGAGGTGTATGTTCTTCCTCCTCAGCCGCATCTTCTCCCTTTTCATCGATTGGTCCATTTGCTAAGAGCAATTGCCCGTCCATACGTCGCTGGGCAAGCGATGCGAAATTCGCCCGGACGTTGGGAAGTTGTGGGATGCGGAAATCGGACATCATGGCTTCGTCGATCGTGAGGAACAAACGCTAGGGCGCAAGAAGAGTCAGTCATGTCGTCGATGGTAGTAGTGACTAGCACTAACTGTCTTATCTTCATCCTTTGGATAGGCGAAAAACAGCCCGGATGGGTTTCTCGGGTCCCAATTATACTTTTCTGGTCTACCGTATAACTTGAATACATCGTGGAAGCCTAGTCGGGGTTGGAAAAGTAGTTAGTAAGGGTCACAACATTCCTAAAGACAAAATACTGACCGGTCACCCATTTCATCATATTAGCCAAAGGGGAAGTATTACCCGGTTGAGTGTGATGGGATTTTTCGCCAGCTGGACTGTCGAGAGACTCAGGCATCAACAGAGCCCAACCTGAATCTCTCAACCTTCCTTCAACCGTGACCATATCTCCCGACACCCGTCCTACAACCTTGAAAAGGTTAGATTGGGTCATGACTTCAAGACGTTCGGGGAAGACGGCGTAGCTAATTTAACAAATTATGTCAGCAGATATCTCTTTATCGAATCGAAGCTGGAGTCAAGAACTCACGCCTGTGTTACATTGGTTATGGTCAAAACTGGCGTAACCGACGTCTTATTCTTTGCTGTCCGTGGTTCGTTGTAAAAGGTAGCCATTGCTACTCCCGTATTTGGTTCTTGAACAGGTTGATCCTTTTCTTTATCTCCCATACCGAAGAAACTCCTTCTACGGCCTTTTTTCTCCTCATCTTTGGCAGTTTCGTCTGATCTGGGTAAGCTAAGAACCGCGTATAGTCTCTTCCATTCTGTTCCACCCATCACTCTGACTCTAACCCATCCTTCCATTCTGCCTCTGACCAGATCATTCGGAGGCTCTCTACCGCCTCCTTGTATCAGATGACCAGTATAGATTTCCTCTAATCTCGATCTTTCCCATGCCGCTAATCGTAAACCTATCGCCCATTTCGCCAAGTCCTTTTCTGAGGGACATGAGAACAATAATCTATTAGATCCAGCAGTATTCAGAGAAAACACGAAATGGTGTGGGTGCGAATTTGGTCGATGAGGTGGTGGAGGTAAAGGAGCAAGGAGTTCAAGGGATGAATCGGTGATGTTGAAGTATGTAGGAGGAACTTTCTCTCCTTTTGAAGCTGCTAATCGGGTTTCTTTCATTGACCACATGGCTGGAAAGACGTTATAATCAGCTACACATGCTCGGTTAAAAAACACAGCACTTCAGCTTACAAAGGGATATTCCAGACAGCTGCAACCACACTGCGTCCCAATCATTATCTACAGTTCCTGGTTGCCCTTGTCTGAACACAGTACGTTGAATTAGCACAAAGATTGACTTAGTATCCTCAAACAAGCCGCATTAGAGCCACTTACTTGGGCTGACCACCCGCACTAGTCCTAGCTAATATCATCTCTAGCTCTGGTGGACTGGTGACATATGTCTTTTGCGGTTGATGAGATATAAGATCCACTATTCTCTCAAACCTCTTGAGAACTCCTCCTAATGGTTTGCCAGTATCACTACCACCAGGCGAGTCTCGAGGGGAAATGGTCTTTCCTGGTGGAGCGGGTGGGGCCGGAGAGGAAACATGCTGGTCTAATGGCATAGAAGATGATTTAGGTATCCTCTGATTCGGGCTTGACGAATCAAGTGGTTGAGATCCTTGTCTTTGCTGTTGTTGTTGAGGATTAAACGATTGAGATTGTGGTCTAGCAAATCCCATAGATTGTGATTTGGGTACATTACCACTTTGTGGAGGGAGGAAATCTTGATTTTGTTGACCGGGTTGAGAGACTGCTCGTTGCTGTTGTTGTTGTTGCAGATGAGGTGGAGGAGAAAGAGGTTGTTGAGATTGTCCAGGTGGAGGCGTTGAGCCGTTGACACCTTGTTGAGGTCGATCAAAAGGTCTCATATTGGTATTATAAGGCGGTTGATTAAGCTGTTGGTGGAAATTGTCTTCTACGGGTATCATGGAATGACCATTAGGTCCAGGTCTAGGGAAAGAGCCGCTTCCGCGAGTTTGCGGCGTTGGACGATCAACTGTGAAAGATTGTCTAGGTCGGTACTGTGAAAGTGACACGGAAATTCAATTGTAGACGTAGGAAGTCCAAGATAGAAGTCAGCTTTGCCAATCTCAATACCAATAACAACCATCCAGCCGTCCAAGCTTCTACTTCACTTGGTTGTCTACAAATCAATCAACTTATCTTTCCCTTACACTTTACGACCATAGCTCAACCAAATTACAAGTTTCTAAATCAAAATAAGACTTACCTCTTCTCTTTCTTTCTCTTTTTCCTTCTCTTTCTCTTTCTCTTTTTCTTTATCTTTCTTTCCACCCAAACCAAAAAATCCACTTCTTCTTTTTTCTTTTACAGTACTTGATGCAGTACCTGTAGAACCTCTTGTAATTGTACGTTCAACTTCACTTGGTAATCCAAAAGATTGACCTCTACCAAAACTTCCATGACCTTCTTGATGTTGTTGATTTGAAAATTGAAATTGATTTACATCAGTACTTGCAGGTGAAAGTTTAGGTGGTTCTAAAGGAGAAACAACATGTGAATTTGATTTTCTTTTAAACATTTTTTTAAACTATTGATAAATATCCCTAAATTGATTTGATTGATTCTTTGAATTTCAATGTATTTGATATCCAAGCGTCTTATAGTCGTTGTATAATTATGAAAGGAGGCTATATATTCGATATTGTATAGTTAAATTTGATGTTGAATGTAATTCTGTTTTCAAAGGAATTAAAGGCCCCTATATCGGATAACCTATACTTTTCCCATGTAAAAACAACTTGACCTGGAAGGAGTGTTTTGATGAGATACTATGTTTCGATCTCGTCCACCTTTTGTGTTTGTTAGTCTTAAATTGTAATCATGAGAATGTATACAATATCATATACCAAGCTTGTCATATGCATTCTAATCAACCATTAACCATTTCATCATCATCGCCACCATACGTTTAACGGAATTCAGGCACGAGAATCCAGACATCGCATTGACTTTCCGCTTTGACCGAAGAGATTTAAAAAGGCGGTGCTCAATTGTTTTAACGTAAAAAAATCAATTGTGGCGCCCTTCTCCGCTTTTAATGGTTTGAGCATAAAATACTCAGCCAAAGATCCAACTCAAGAGATCGACGCCAGATCATTAATCTTTGCTTGTAATTATCTCGACTCTTGCCTCAGATCGCGATGGAAAGAAGGAAAGATGGAGTAATGCAGATAACCCAGAAAGCATCAAAATTTGTTCATTGTCCATTACGATGTGCGTTATGTATGATACTGACTAACGTTAAAAAAGAAACAGCTACTAAAGAAGACACAGAGGTATGACTATGAAACAGCGTATGAAAGATTGAATATGCGTAAGTATTTGAGTACCGAAACAGCCAACAAGACCATCTAGTGTCCCTTCCTCATCTTTATCCTGAAAAACTAAAACATTCCGCAATTGTTTAAAGGAGGAAAGCACCGGCACTAGCGAAGACAGCTAATAAGCTGAATACACCAGCGAAAAGGTTGTTTCCAGCAGCAAGGGGGAGAGCACCGGATTTAGAACTGGAAGCTGAGGCGGAAGCAGAAGCAGCGGTGTTGGATCCTGTCTTTGAGCCAGTGGCAGCAGCGGCACTACCACCTGATCCGGAAGCAGCTTTAGCTGATCCGGAAGCAGCAGCTGAAGAAGCGGATCCAGAAGCACTTGCTGAAGAGGATGAGGATGAGGAGTTGGAAGAGCCGGTGGCGACAGCAGCAAGTCCGTTACCGATAGTGGAGTAAGTCACACAGTTGGAAGTAGCTGGGGTGGAGTAAGCGGTTTGAGGAGTAACGGTTTGACCTTGAGTCCACATGCCTACTGAACCAGAACCATCGGTATAAGTACCGGTGTATCGTTGTTGGAAGGTAGAGGTGGATCCGTTAGACAGAGGGTAAAGACCAGGTGGGTAGGCGGAATCACCATCACATTCGGTGAAGGAGTTATCGGTGTAGTCACCGGGCATGACCCAGTTACAACCCATTTCATCGAGGGTGTGTTGACACATCAAAGCGGCGGAGTAAGTAGAGTTCTCAGCGATACAAATTCTAAGACAGAATTGTTGATATGACATGTAGTTCATCCATTCTTCGTAATGGACATCTGTACCGGTAGCGTTGGTAGTGACGTTACCACCGACAGGGTTACCAAGACCGGTGGCACCGTGAGGATCAAGTTCACCTCCTTCATCACCGGATGCGATGTTGAGTTTGGTCAAGTCACCAAGACCTTGAATTTGCCAATAAAGGGGGGTTTTAACGAAGTGAACGGAAGTGAAGGTACCGTCTGGGATTTGTCGAGCGTTGTTTCTGGCTTGAACACACCAGGCTACTTCCTCTGCTTCAGTCTCACCGATGACCGAGTTGGCTTCAGGGGGAGCGAAAAGACAGCTATGATATGACAAAGATATCGTCAATTGATGTATGACGTGAAACCGAGGTTGGGAGAGAACTCACAAATCATCGATGGCGTTCAAAGAAACGAGACGAGCCATGGATGTTTGGTTCACAGCGGTACCCAAAGTAGCTTGAGCAGGGTTGGTTGGACCCATTGTACCAGTGGCGGTGACTTGAGCTTGGGCCTGGGAGTGGGGTACCGTTAGTGCTGTGTTGGGGATATCTAGGACGATGGACAACTCACGACACCGGCCAAGAGAGCGGCAGCACCAACAGCGATAGAAGCGATCATTTTGATTGGAATATCTAATATAGAAAAGATCGGTAAGCTGATCGTTACGATGGCAAAGATATAGAGGTAGAATCTTACTCACGAGCTGTATATGTGTGCATTGCGAAAAAAGCGGCAAATCGATAATAGAGGAAGGATATAAATCAAAATTGGCTTTGTCAGCTGCAGGTCTAAATTTATTGCTGGTAGACATAGCTGGGGGGATGAGATTGAATTGCCCCTTGTATCAATGGTAACGATGAACAAAGGAAAGTTTATGATAGGGGAAGATCGATCTCGGGGAAGTTTTATGCTTTTGGTAGTGAAGCAAACTTACAGAGTTCAGTCGTGGAATTTGAGTGGTCGTAAAATAAAGAGTTGAAATCAAATCAACAGATGATATATAATCGAAAGAGAGAAAGAGTGTTGAATATACGATGCGATGCGGTGTAAAGAAATAAAGAGAATAAGATGATCAGATGAGTTTTTGTTGTAAAGGTGAATGAAAGGATAAAGTAAAAAAGATCTTGTTTTATGTTATAATACCACGGTGTATGGTGGAAAAAGTAAAAAAAGGTGGTTTTGGTTTTGACGCGTGACTTTTCAACTAAACAAACAGCATCAACTACTCAACCCTCATACAAGCTTAGTTATTATGATGATATTTTCTTATTATTATACACGTAGTATAAAACGGGGCTGTGCCCAGACTAAACAATATCCAAAAATAAACCTCTGGTTGTTTACCTTTTATTTTAAAATAGATTCAATCAATCACCTTAATTGTTACCCTGAAAATCAATACAACAAAAGGAACAAAATCAAATGCACTGCGGGGATCATTTCAACAAATTCAAGGATACGAAGTCAAGGGTAAAGCGTATATCAGGATTATAAAAATCATTTCTGTATGTAGTTATATGACGCTGCGCATGATGTAAAATAATCAAAACCCTTTGACGGACCCAGCGTTCCGGAGTTGAAGGTTCCCATTTCCCATTTCCCATTGTTTTGATTTGAATTTTGTTACTCATACAGTCAAAGACAATTGACCAAAACGTAAACACTGGGGTGATAATACATATTCCTGATCTACAACCTGATGTGCAAATGTTTGAAGCCGTTCAAGGGTCTATTTCAGTCGATCATCTTTAAGGTGTTTCTAAACAGTTCAGATAATAAAAATAGCCAAAAAAAGTCAAAAAGCCAATCGAAACGCGTCAGATCCAGAAAAGGATGCTATAAAAGATGAAACAAACGTGTAAAATAACCGAGACAAGGCTAGAACAAATAATTTGAAACTCACTAAATATGATAGTCCATCTTAACACATAACATCATAACCCTAGTTCCTCTTATAAGCTCGGAATGTTCAAAACTGACTTGACACTGGTTTAGACGAACTGTGCATAAAAAGGTATTTTATTCATATATACAGTAAATATGGATTCAAGGTATATTGTCTTAAGCTATTATCGACGATGATATGAAAACACTAAAATTATTCCATATTTTCATCAAATTGATAAAGCCGCAAATCTATTTTGCGTAGCCGAGATAGAATCAGGTCTATATTTTTTATTTGAACCTTTTCTACAGGTATAAAATTGATCGGGATCGTAAGGGGATCGTAAATTTGGATCATTGTCAACATTTTCCCAAAGATACCAAATTGTTCCAGCTCTATATTCATCTGACTTCTCAATGTCTCTTGGCCAGACAGAATCATCAGATCCATCTATAGGAGAATATCCGAATTTATTAGGTTCATCTTTTTTATCGAATGATATAGAAAGAAGTCTTCTATTAGGTTTAGTATCATTACAATATTTATCCAACTTAATAGCTGATTCAAAAATATCAAATGTACCATTATCTTTCTTTGTAAAGGTAATTACATCTCCCAAAGGATCAACTGTTTTTTTTCCCATTCTCCATTATTTTCTATAAAAATTTCAAGACCTCTTTCAACTCCTGCTTGTCTTTCTGTCACAGCATAATAGAGAAAATCATCGCAAATAACATATTTCATTGATTCATCTTGCGATTTTGTACGAAATATATACGAAGTTATATCGACATTGACACTAAGGTTAAGGTTATCATTGTCATATGAAGGTCTAAAGTAATTATGGGCCCGATCTGTTGTGACGATTTGAAATGTCTGAAAAGAACATTTCCTCAGCTTGGGATATATCATTCCATGTTGAATCTGGATCAACGAGCTGTTCGTTAGTAGGAATGGTTAATCGTCGACGAGCGTAACCCATATTTGTATTATGTTTAGCTTGGTTCGAGTGATTGCAATTGAAGAAAGATGGAAAGGGGAAAAGAAATAATTGATTCAACAGTCCATTTACATGATAGAAACTGGAGGGCAAATGGATCATATATCCTATCAACTCGATTCAAATTGAGACTCAAATTGTCCAAGAAGGCTAACAACCTTTCGTTCAAATACGATCAATGGATCTTTAAGCCTATAATGCGTCATTTCCTGTTTGTTATATTCTTCTCCTTTCGTAAATTCTGCTTGTCGTCAAAATTCAGATACAATCAATGGATCTTCGAGCTTTATAATACGTCATTTTGATAATCTTCTGATGGCGTCAAGCAACGGGCCTAGAGTCAGCATTAAGAATGAAAATGAGTACAGGAGTGAGTACAGGAGGACGACAATTATACGACAATCTGCTCCTCCCACGAAGTCCAGATCATCGGTGAGTGATGACATCAAGGTTGTTGTGTAGAAAACTTTCGTCATTTTGACAAGATGCAGCCTCCTAGTATAGTCTTTTGCGTTGTTCTCATCTGAAGAACGGCCTGGGTGGGCCAACACTTGATGCTGAGTCAGAGTGATACCAACTGTCGTGGTTAGACCTTTGCCAGTGATTAACGAGGTTGTCATGAGACGCAACGTGAATTCTCCCAGAGATGAAGATCCCTCATTCAAAGTGCAAACTTGCAATCTCTCTTAACAATAATCATAGTACACTCCATGCATCCAAAACCCTAACAACCTATAGGACTAAGTATGATGACCCGCTCATGCCTTCAAAGCGAATTCTGCAAAGATCAATAAGTATCAGCATTCAGTTTGTTCAACAACTTTGACTTTGACAGGAAAGTAAAGCCATCCAAAAGGATGAAGTGACTCACTTCTAGCTGGGAAGTGGATGTTCTTCTTGTGTTGTTTCTCGGTGATAGCGTGAGATTCCTTGTGGGTAAGTCTTCTTCGGATAGCTCGGGTCTTCTTGTATCTAAGATCAAGGGGAAGGTCTAATTACAATAGAACAGAATCAGCAAAATATCCTCAATGTTTAACTCTTATCTCCACTCACACTTAGATTTGTTGTAGAATTCCCTAAGGTTATCTCTTTGTTTGTGGTTGATGACGGTAAGAACTCGAGCGATGGATTTTCGGACGGTGTTGCTATTCACAAATGAAGAATCAGCATATGTTCCCTGTGATCCTTGATCTCCATTCCTTCTGACAGAATCGTCCCTCTTGATCCTTCTTCCATTTCACGTATCCTTTTCCACATTTATCTGGAATCGACATAATCCAACGCTGTATATCCATATCTTTCTTCTGCTGAAAATTCGACCCAATCCTTTCCGTCGGATGAACTATATTCCAATAATCTAATCTGATCATCCCAACGGCCATGCCTATGCCTGCATCCTAACTATCCTGACTAATTCTGAAATTCTGAAAACCCGAATGATACCCACATTTTAGTCAACTTGGAAGCGGAACCACCAGCGATCTTTTGTACTCTGAGAGAAGCAAGTTCAGTCTTGAGTTCGTTAAGTTGAGTCAAGAGATCTTGTTTGCTCCTATTCAAAAACTATCCATTAGCATTCTCATCTCCTCCTTTGAACTTCTATATTCTATTAACATACTTGGATTGGAGCTCGAAGGCCCTGATCTTAGAAGAAGAGGAAGCCATTTTTAAAGACTGCAAATCGAAAAAACCCTATTTGTTAGTTTTAGTCGTTGATGATATTGTTGAAGATGATGTTGATATATATGAATGAACGTACGTGTTGATATGCTTGAAGGCTAAAGAAGGAGAGGAGTAAAAATTACTTGTTAATTATTTTTAGTAAAAACCTCGAATTAGGACCTACAGTATCAAGCGAGAGACTGAGTAGGCAGTAGAGCCGTAGTATGCAGTGACAATCAGAGTATCGCTAGGGTAAGACGACTGGTTTGCGAGACGTTGACAGCAAGAGCAAAATCTTGCCATACACACAACTTCCCACGCAGACAGCTACAGCGGTGGCACAGCTAAAATCCCTGTCGGGGTTAAGATTTTGGCTTATCCGACAATTTCGCTCACGCATCGAAAGAAGTCTGTCTTGACGTGTACTGAATTTTGATATATTTGATTCCGATATTAGTCAGACTGATTTCTGACGTCCCAAGGCTGAGGCTGATAATATGGATCTCTAATGAAATGACGAGGTGGAGGAGTGGGATTGCGGGGTCAATATCGATTAACAGTTGACAAGCAACAGAAGATGCATCAGCGTCCTCAATCGAATCAACATCGTCAAACATAGTCTGGATAACGTTGACATATACTAACTTTGATCATCATACACTCATCCTTGTTACTTTGAGACAAGTTTCATTCAAGCAAAATGGTCAAAATCACTTTCAAGACTGTACAAAACAAGGCATGTCTCCTTCATCCTTCACTTTAACCTCTATTTGAGGAGTATTGAAATAGAGTCTGTCTTGATCTTTTCGGAATGAAACTGATGGTTGCCTCTATATAGCTGTTCACTGTAGATGCTGAGGGATCAGAAACTGTAAGTTTAGATTAAGCTTTTCTGTAGCAACCTTTCCCCATGAGAAGAAGCTGAGAGATTCCTGCAAATAGGTTGGTGATCTTAAGAAGAAGATACAAGAAACACAAACTTTTCCTGCTGAAAACCAGAAGTTGATATACTCAGGTCAGCTTATGATGCGATTGCAGGTATTGGGTGCTTCCAGCTGATCGGAATATGCTTCTATAGGGAAAATACTCAATGATGCCGCCACTGTAGAATCGTTGAAGATAAAGGAGAAGGATTTCTTAGTAGTGATGGTATCAAAAGTAGGTATATACAGGTTACTCCCGTACTCAGACTATCGAGTTGATCTGCTTCTGCAAATGCTGTAGCCCAAGGCCCCTCCCGCTTCTGCCGCGTCAACCTCAACCCCTGCCCCAGCTGCCCCTGCATCATCCGCTCCTTCAACAGAAACCCCCGCTGCTCCTGCAGAACCAGCATCTGCACCAACTACGGAAGCCCCTGCCGCCGCTCCAGCAAGTACAGAAAGCTCGACTGCGGTGGAGTCTGGACTGGGAGGATCTTTCGGTAGGTTTCGACGACTATTCGGGTCGAAATGTTACTCAGCTGATGCAAACGTCACGTAGTCACCGGAGCAGCTTTACAAGCTGCAACAGATGGAATGGTGGAGATGGGTTTTGAACGTGATTTGGTAGTCAGAGCTTTGAGAGCAAGTTTCAACAACCCTGATAGAGCTGTAGAATATCTCATGAGTGTATGTCGGTTAAATCGAAGTGGAGCCGGAAAGATGTTAAAAAGGCTGACTATTTGCGGTATGTAGGGAAATATTCCTCAGGTAGAAGGAACTGGTCCAGCTGTAAGTGATCATAACGTTCAATGTGGTTGAAGAGGTTTGCTGACGCTGTGGGTTAGGCTCAAGCCCCTGCTGTACGTCAGCTATTTGGAGAATGACTCCTTGACTAAGAGCTGATATCCCGTCTGTAGCCTTCCGCCCCAGCTCCCGCTGCTGCCCCTTCGGAGCCCGCCCAGGCCGCTCAACCTGTTTCCGCCCCTGCTGCCGCTCAACCACCGGCACCTCAACAAACAGGATCCGCCGGTAGTGCGGAGAATCTTTTCGCTGTAAGCTTTGTAGTGTGCTTGTATCGAATTGATCGTGCAGCTAATATTTGTGTTTTTCTGTAGGCTGCTGAAGCTGCTAGTAAGCTAGAATGACCTATACGCCGGCATCCCAGCTGATACAACTTTGCAGTGAACCGAGATAGAGGTGTACCCGCAGGTGCAGGTGCAGGTGCAGGTGGCCTTGGTGGAGCACCTGGTGGTGCTGGCGGACCCGGTGCCGGTGGTTTAGCCAATGCGCCGCATTTACAACAAATTCGAGAGGTATGTATCGACTTTCATACACCATCACACGCACTCTCGGTGCAACTATGGAAGCTGACTACTATCCTGATTTTTTCAGATGGTTCAACAAAACCCCGCATTGATTCAACCTCTTTTACAGCAAATTGCCGCTTCGAATCCTCAACTCGCTCAATTGATTAATGAGAATCCTCAAGCGCTTTATGAGTTACTTGGTGCCGGTGGTGAAGGTGATGAGGAGGATGAAGGTTTCGGCGGACCTCAAGTGATGCAAGTGAATCTGACTCAAGAGGAAGCTGCTGCTGTTGAAAGGGTACGTTCTATCGCATTTTGCCTCATCCCATTCGGTGTACGAT
Organism: Kwoniella pini CBS 10737; assembly: GCF_000512605.2. NCBI lineage: Eukaryota > Fungi > Basidiomycota > Tremellomycetes > Tremellales > Cryptococcaceae > Kwoniella > Kwoniella pini. The sequence continues at coordinate 485,022 of NC_091724.1, read as the reverse complement.
ATGATGATAATCTCCAAAATTTGTTATAGCTCGAAGCACTTGGATTTGATCGTCAAATGGTTTTACAAGCATATATGCTTTGTGATAAGAACGAAGAACTCGCTGCTAATTTCCTTTTTGATCAAGGTGAAGATGATTAGAAATATTCTCAGAGCTGTATAGATGGAAATGACGAAGTATCAATCTCCAGTTTCTTTATCATGTATAATGATGTGACATGCCATCAATAAGGAAGACAATTTCATATGCTTCATTTACTTGTTATTCTAGGATATAGAAGTTGTCAGGTAACAAGTAACCGCCTGGACGCTTGAATTTTTGGCTTAAAGGCTTAAATGTAATGGAATTGTGAAACGATACTGATAAGTGATTGATAAGATACTGTTGTGTTGTTGATCTGGCAATTTGACCCTATTCTGTTATTCAAATGGGAAGAAGGAGCTTCGCAGAAGTACAAATGACTGTTGCCTCTTGCAAAAAATTTTCGAAATACAATCATATTCTTCTATTGCTTATGTCCTTGTGAAAGCTCTTCCCGGTTATTCACGTACTGACAAAGTTCGAAGCTGCTTATGGATTACTTGACGTATCGGGCGGGTCGCGGACTGATCGATGTTGTAAATCCACTGATATCACCACGATCTATTTGAATACTTCGATGATCGAATCAAATTGGAACAGAGATTGATTGGTCACAAACCGCACGCACGATTGGAAGAATGGAAAATATAATTACGGAATAATGTCAAATTTCAATCCCTATGGAATTTGTTTTTCTTTGATATCAAGTATTAGTATAAGATGGCAAAGTTTAAATGTTCCACAAAATATCAGTAAATTTCTTTGTTTGATATTGTGTCAAACAAAACTGAATGATCATTTATTGTTTTTAGTTATTTAATAACTACTGGAATTGAATTTTTCTTATTACCTATAATTTTAGATTTCATATTTGACAAAACAATCTGAATTGTAATTTAATTCTTAAGGAATGTTAATATCATTGAAATGAATTGGATGTTAAAATGCTTTTTGGAATAAATTTTCAATGTTGTTTTGTATTGAAATTTCAAAGTGTTCTACTTATATCATCATCTAATTTAAGTATAAAGCTGAATACAATAGGATTGGAAACCTTCGAAATCGAAAATATGATTTAAAGGAAATTACTTCGTGCTTCATTTGAATAATTTAGACGAAAGTCATCGTTGAAAATCATTTTTATTTTAGCTTTCATTTCCATCAATTCGTGATGTTTTTCTAAAATTTTCAATGATTTCTTATTTCCTCAATTCCGATTTGTTTCCATTGAATAACTTCTATAAGAACAACTTTGAGATTCGGAAATGAAGATGAAGAAGTAAATTTGAAAAGATCAATCAGAGATTATGATTACTTCTTATACGATTGGAAAGAAGGAAAACCTTAGAATAAAGAAGGAAGAGATATGATTATAAGATAGTAAAAGAATTTTAGGTATTTTACAAAGTGATATGATATTTACAATTGGAAGTGAAGTTTGAAAATCAATAGCTGAGATCTAACACATCAATATCAATAGGAAGAAATATAGTGAAATTGTTCGAATTATTATTATATTGTATTATATTTTATTGTATTGCATTTGATATGGGATTTATAACTCAACAGAAATAAAATATATCATTATATTCAATTACCGTAAGAATCAGAATAATCATCAGACCAACTTTGTCCGCTTATAGATTGATGATCTGAATTATCTGCCTTTTCTTGCTCATCAGATATTAATTCTTCATCACTTTCCTTGTAATCTACGTTTTCAATTTCAAGGTCTGAATCACTCGAATCATACTCTTCAAGCTTTTCATCTAGCTCAGAATCAGAATCGCTTGAGGGGTGATTTTTCGAATCTTCTAAATCAGATTCATCTTCACTATAATGTTTCCCTTGACTTGGATTATCAATCTGACAATTTGAATTGTATTCAGCTTTTGATTCGAAAGTTAAACAACCAGTCGAATGAGAAGCTGACTTACTATTGAAATGAATTGAATAGCGATTTGATCCGTTTCATCAATCTCTAAAGCCTTTGCAAACCATCCTCTAGCTTGTCTTAATCCACCTATATCTACTTGTTGAGCAAAACTAGGCGAAGGTGAAGTGGATGAAGATCTATCATCATTTGAAATTTGATTTTCGATTCTTGCAGACGGAGGTTGAGCAAGATAGAAAGAAAGTAAACCTGCATAAGTGTGTAAAGGCCCAGAAAGGAGATAGGGGTACGAAGAAAGCCATCTAATCATTGTAGATTGTTCCAGGTCAATTTCTTTTCTGATATTCCCGGCTAGGATTGCCAAACTGACTGACTTACGTTTCAAGTTGGTCATAAGCTTGTCTGTATTGCCCCGACTTTATCAAATGTAAAATGAGTGCATGCAGAAGGGAAGGTTTCTGCAATAAGTTTGTAAGCTTCGAATTACCTTGTAAAAACAATAGCGAATCAGAGCTTACATCTTCTTCTTTTGCGAATACTCTTAATGAATTCAACCATCTTTCAATATCTTTGCTCTTGTCTCCGTAGTTCTGAGAGAAAGCTATCGGTTGAGTAGCCTCATTGACTTCATTGAGTGTGAAAGAGATATCGTGCGAAAGGATAAGTAATCCCCAATACCATCGTGATTTCCAATTGACTTCACGACATCGGACCTATAGACATAAGTGAACTCATGAGTAAAAAGCCTTCAAAGCTGAATCGAAGCTCGGGTATAGCTCACAAGAATAGACCAAGCTCTTTTAGCTCTTGTTATTTCCCCGTTCAACAAACAAGTATGAAGTAAATTTATTAAATTTTGAATCCATTTTTTCCTTATTGAAGGTTGATCAAAGGCTTTATCATCATTTGGTTGGATATTAAATTGACTATTATAAGGCATTCGGTTCGGGTAATCTAACACCCCTCATGGTGTAATTTAAGTAGGAAATCAAGACTGAAGAGATAAAGCATAATTGAAAGATAAGTCGCGAAGAGAGAGTAAAGTATTTACTCGTAATGATGTTCTGCTATAATAAAAGATGCCACATTTAAGAATATCCGATAATTCCATTATATAGGGTTTTTTTTTATTTATTTGTATAATAAACCCTTTGTTACCACGCGCCCGTCATTGAAGAATTTTTCATTGATAATTTATTCACAAAATAAACCTTTCTTTCCTCTCTTTCTTCAAAAATACCTTCGGGTTCATTATATCAATTTAAAACTTACCAACAACACACTTTTAAAAAGCGAAAAACGAGTACTTTGTCAGCAAGAAGCGACAGAGTATCAACAAAAAAGAAACAACTAATACAATATGTCCGAGTAAGTATAATGAAAACTCTCCCTTTGGTTTTAATAGAAATTCAGGTTGGAAGTTTTGGAAGGGATGATATAGTTGAAAAGGTCATTATGGAGTTACGGACTACAAGAAATACAAGAGAGCAGGCTATAGTCACTTTCGACAGGGGTCAAATCAACCTACAGACTCATCTGTTGTGTCCAATGAGCGAACGAAGGGAACATCGGATCGGTGGCAAGAGAAACATTAGCGGAGCAGAGGCGCAATATATGTTGAAAATGAATGCAGCAAAGCTGACAGCCTCGTTTCCTTCGCAGCGTTAAGAATGAGACCGAAGGTGGTCTTGAAATGAACGGTGATCTCATCGAATCCAACTGGAACCAAGTAGTTGACAAGTAAGTGCATGTTCACATTCCGATAACTAAAGAATCTGTCACCTGGCGGAAAGGATTTAGCGGTTGTAGCAGTTCACTGACATACAATTGTCGCACAGCTTCGACAACATGGACCTCAAGGGTGACCTTCTCCGAGGTGTCTACGCTTACGGTTTCGAGAGACCTTCCGCTATTCAACAAAGAGCTATCATGCCTATCATCACTGGTAGAGATTGTATCGCTCAAGCCCAATCCGGTACCGGTAAAACCGCTACCTTCTCCATCTCCATTCTCCAAAGAGTGAGTTGGGATTCTCGATAATGAGAATCTACAAACATTGTGCTGACTCGATTTGTCGCGCGGTTGCTTAGATCGATACCACCGTCAAGAAGACTCAAGCTCTTATCCTTGCCCCTACTCGAGAACTCGCTCAACAAATCCAAAAAGTTGTCATTGCTCTCGGTGATTACCTCAACGTAGACTGTCACGCTTGTGTCGGTGGTACCGCTGTCCGAGAAGACATGGCCAAACTCGCCGAAGGTCCTCACGTCGTTGTAGGTACCCCAGGTCGAGTATTCGACATGATCAACAGAGGTGCCCTCAAATCCGATGCCGTCAAGATGTTCTGTCTTGATGAAGCCGATGAAATGCTTTCCACCGGATTCAAAGATTCCATCTACGACATTTTCCAACTTCTCCCTGCCGAAACCCAAGTCGTCCTTCTTTCCGCCACCATGCCTCCTGAGGTTCTTGACGTTACCAAGAAATTCATGAGAGATCCCATTAGAATCTTGGTAAAGAAGGATGAACTTACCCTCGAAGGTATCAGACAATTCTGTGAGTACTTGACTGATAAGCCTTATGTCCCTGAAGAATCTGACTGACTCTCTGGTATGATCGTAGACATCGCTGTTGAGAAGGAAGAGTGGAAACTCGATACCCTTTGTGATCTTTACGAGACCGTCACCATTACCCAAGCCGTCATCTTCTGTTCTACCCGAAGAAAGGTAGACTGGCTCACCCAAAAACTTCACGAGCGAGAATTCACCGTCTCTGCCATGCACGGTGATATGGACCAATCTCAACGAGAAGTTATCATGAAAGAATTCCGATCTGGTTCTTCTCGAGTTCTCATTGCTACCGACTTGCTTGCTCGAGGTATCGATGTTCAACAAGTTTCTTTGGTTATCAACGTGAGTGTCTTTTGGTTTGTAAACTAATATTTGGTTGACCTGATAATTTGCATATAGTACGATCTCCCAGCTTCCAAGGAGAACTACATCCACAGAATTGGTAGAGGTGGTCGATTCGGTAGAAAAGGTGTTGCCATCAACTTTGTTACTCAAGATGACGTTAAGATGCTTAGAGAGATTGAGACTTACTATAACACTCAAGTTGATGAGATGCCTCTCAACGTTGCCGATCTTATTTAAGCGTAATAGAATTTTACATACTACTGCGCTCAAAAAAACCATCAATAATATAGAATTTGATTTTACTTTTTTTTACATTTTTTAATTATCATTTCTCTATCCTTTTTCTCACTTATAAAAATGTTATATCTATCTTGGTTGAATCGTCGTAGAGGTAAAAGACCTAAAAGGTTATGTGGAGGTAAATTAGCTTTAGTTGAAGAAACTCAATTATCTCATATACAAGATAATCGTTTTTTTCTTTTCAAATCTTCTTCTTTTTTCTCTATTAGATAGATTCGTTATGGTCTCTTTCATCTCGCAAAAATGGTAGATTTTATGCTACATGATATCATTCATTTTTTTCTGATCTGCACGATAGCATATAATGATTGCGAATTCTCCTGTTTATGACCCCTCAGTTTGTTAGTGAATGGTATGGTATTTTGATTTATTCGTCATTCGATCTGTCAAATGCTATACATATTTGGTCTTTGCACGCGTGCTCAGAGAAGGAGATACAACAGAACAAGAGAAGTGTAAAATGCATATTAATACAATTGTAAAATGTCTGTTGACTTTGGACCAGATGGAAAATGTAATTCAAATTATATTTGAAATTTGAGAAATTCTATTATTCGTTATATTGATTAATTTTTTCCTTCTAGAATGATTTATACTAATCTTTCATTCCCTTCTTGTTGTTGGGAATTATTATTTGGCCAATTGAATGAAGTAGAAGTAGATTTTGGAGGTATTTGATTTATAGATTGTGAAGAAGAAAAAGAAGAAGAAGAAGAAGAAGAAGAAATATTTAAACCTACTCCACCTACTTCATTATTAATTTCATCTTGTGTAATTTGATTAATTGATTTTCCAGTTTTTTTAGAAATTCTTTCAGCTTTCATACGTGCTAATTCTGCTTTAACATCTGTATGTGTACGTGGTGGTTGCTTTAAGATAAGGATAATTTTCAAATCAAAAATTAGAATATAAAATCAGAATGATGTTTTTAAATAATGTGATTAATCATTTTAAAATTGTTTATATTAAAATTAAAACTTACATGAGTTGATTCATACGGTGGCCATAAGATTTCTTTATACTATCAAAATAAAACGAAGTTTCAGTCTTATATTATATATGCAGTTATTGTTTCAATGATTTTATGATCTTTCAATGCGACAAAATCATTAAAAGAACTTACAGGTTGTACATAGCTTTCATACCTTTAGAAATAATAATACGAATCAGTCTATGTAATATTTCTTTGAAATTGTTAATGCACTTACCATTCTGGATCACCAAATTTAAACATTGTATAAATTGGGAAGAACATGTAAAATCCGAATTTAAAGATTTCAACTGATTGAAAAGAAGAAATCAATCATCGACGAATTCGACTTTTGGTCCAACTTGGATGCTGAGTGATGAGTAATTGACATACGATTTGAACCTCCCATCTTGAATAGGTTGATCTTAGATCTTCTGCTTCAGGACCTTTTGACTAATGAAACCGAAATAACGATAGGACAAATGACAGCGAATAAAGTGTTCAAGGCAATTCCCAACTTTTGCCGATCCTTACTACTTATATTGCTGCTTCCGAGATAGATCACGTGAATCATTTATGTAATATTACGGTGATCACCGTTCGTTGTTGGAACTTCAAGCGAGTTGATTGTCATTTTCCAAGTGTTCAATAATTAAATTCACTATAATATCGTAACCCGCTTTGAAATGAGAGAGATGCAATGATAACAAATTGATCGACGCATCCTGGTACTTGACTGACAATAACAAGCAGCTCTGTAATCACTTTTAGAGTCTCTACTAGTCCTGAGAAGCTGATATCTGGAAGAATCAGGCGCAAGATGGTTTCGACGCGTTCGGGTTCAAGTAAATTACCTGACGGAGCAGAGAGGGATGATAACAGGATAATCGTCGTAGTGACTGGAGCGAATAGGTGAGATGATTCTAAGCTATCTCATCTGATTTAAATGTAATCTGGTATCTGTGGAGCGTGGGCTAATCTCTTATACTATTCGCAGCGGCTTTGGTCTTGGAATATGTCAACAATTATTATACAACCTCTCTTTTCCGCCTGGAACACCTATACCAATATCAACACCCCAATTGACAGCTTTACCACCTTCTCTCCGATCAGAATTCGATGCTGAATCAGCTCAAAAACCTACAGAACAAATCCCAAATCCTCCTCCAACTTTAACATTGATCTTAGCTTGTAGATCTCGTTCGAAAGCTGAATTAGCTAGAGAAATCCTTTTAGAGAAGCACGAGAAAGATCTGATTGAAAGGCGGAAAAGGGGTGAAAAAGAAAGATCAGGTTGGAAAGAAGGATTAAAGATAGTATGGGAAGGAGTTGATTTGGATAATCCAGGAGGAGGCAATGGAGTATTAGGATTTTGTGAATCATTAAAATCGAAATATCCACATATAACGACACTCTATTTAAATGCTGGTATGGGAGCTTTTTCAGGATTAGATTGGATAGATTTTTTTAAGCAAAATATTTTGGAGGGATTACCAAATGCTCAAAGTCGACCAACTTATAATCTTGAAATTAAAGGTGCAATGAGTGCTGATGGAGAAAGAGGCTTAGTTTGGGGTACAAACGTTTTAGCGCCTTATATAATGGTATGTTTGACTTGGTGTTTAACGTATACATGATTGTAGCTTAGTATCAAAATTGTACTGATAAGAATATATGTTGCGATTTATAGGTTCGAGAATTGATATCACTACTCAAAAGAAGTCCAGAAAAATTACCATTTTCACCACGTATAATATATACCTCATCATTAACATCAGATTTCTCTAAATTATCTTCAAATCCATTAGATGATTATCAATTAATAAATTACGAAAAATCTTATTCTGCAAGTAAAATAATGGGTGATTTAATAATGACTCAATTTGATAAAGAATATGGAAATTCACAACAAGAAGGAGAAAGAATTGTTAGAGTATTAACAGTTGATCCAGGTTGTGTATGTACAAATTTTTTCGCTGGAGGTATGGGTATGATACTTTGGTGGGCAAAAGTTAAATTTTTCTTTTATTGGATATCTTTTTATATTGTAAGTTTCCCAATCTATCTATTCAATCCAATTGGATTTTATTTTACTAACAATTTTTTTTATATTTTAGTGTCGTTTACTTGGATCAACTCATCATCCGGTTTATGCAGATCAAGGTGCTTTACCTATACTTTATGCAGCTTCAATATCTGATAAAAACCTCTTACCTGCTGCCAAAAATCCGGCTCAAAGATTCGCAGTGATTTCGAAAAGATGGGGAAATACTCAAGTGGGTTATGAAGAAGTTGATAATTGGGAACAAGGTGAAGAATTAGGTAAAGGTTTTGTAGAGGCTTGTGAAGTCTATAGGAAAGAATGGCGTAGACGAGAAGGTCTTGAGTAGACATCGATTAAATGAAAATCTCCGTCTGCTTAGAATCTGGATGTATGCATATATGTGTAAGGAGATAGACCTGGGTTTACTTGGTTACGTTTCTCAACATCAACAATGTCTTTGCCTCCATATTCCTCTACGGTTGCTTTATGGCATGATAAAATGATGTAAACAAATATCCGAATGGCGGCGAACACCGCACTCAGTTGATCACCACGTCACGTCGAGAGTAGACATGACTGACATGAAGCATTACTGTCAATATACGCGACCTTTCAAATGTCAATTAATGATATGTACCTGTTATTTGGATGAGATCAGAGAGCAAAGACAATCCGGGTTGACTTAGCGATTCGCTCTTCGTTGCAATTGCCTCAAATACATAATCATAAAAACAATCAATCAGTAACTCTTAGGTTCATGGTAGATCTTCTCGGTATTTAGGCCCAGATGGTATGTTTAAATATCCCCCACACTGTGCTGTCGAGCCTTCCGACTCGATAAGCATCTCATAACCAGGCAGGAATAATTTCTGCCAGGATGGAATTTTCTGTTGTCGGAACCTTGAGCTGACAACTTATCTTTACAGGACCACAACCTCCTCGTATCGGAGCTGCAGGCTTTGATAATAGAGACTAAAAGGCGGAATCCAGATGTGAAAGACGTATGTGATTTACGCTTGATTAGCAAGCTGTAATAAATCAACATAAGATCGTCATGAATGGAGACTGAACCTGCATTTTCGATCGTAGGCGAGCGAAGCTGCGCTGGAACTGCTGAAAGGAGGCCCATTGCCTCGGGACAAGTTGTACGGTAAGTGAATTTGAGACCACAGAAGGCAAGATAGCAAAACTTACCAATGATTGTACTACAACTTATCGCAGATAATGCGGATACGCTTTTGGAACCTATAACGAGAGGATGTAAGACAAAAGTAGCTAAAGTTATAGGGATCAGCATAGCGGCCTTACAGAGATTAGTTTCATTAGGAGGTGTTCCAACTGTGAGTCACAGGTGTAATCTGAACCACACTCACAGCACCCAAAATTCTAATCACCATTACAACTAACATGATTTTGTTTTCTAGAGCAAACTACCTGATGTACTCCAGACATTGGCCAGTGTAGCTAATCAAGCTGTCGATATTCAATTGAAACTATTACAAACTCTTTTATCTATTTTAACGCATAATACGGACGTACACGAAGAAGTGCTAGGAAATGTGAGTGTTATTCATTCGATCAAATCACAGGTAATCGATCTGATTCTTATCGACATGTTAGGCTTTGTTGTTATGTTTCAAACTTCAAGATTCGAGAGTCTCCGTTGTATCGTCTACGGCCGCTGCAACTTTACGTCAAGCCGTGATGTTGGTCTTTGACCGTCTGGCTGCGCCTGAGGCCGACTCACCTACCAGAGCTTTCAATTTACCCACGAACCCATCGACCACATTGCATATCACGCCTTCAGCTTTAGATGCATATAATCTCTTCTCGGATCTATGCCTCTTAACTGCCTCAACGGGTTCTGGGTGGGGTAAGAGTAGTACGGAGAATAAACCTACATTGTTGAAGCTGCAGAGTCTGCACAAAACGTCCGGATTAGAGTTGATAGAAAGCATTCTTAGCGGCTATGAAGAATCAGTCAAAAAGGTGCGCTGTCAAATTCTTGCTTTGAGACGATTGCTAACATTATCTACGGTATCAATGTTATCATGTAGCAACCTGAATTACTCTTTTTACTCCAACATTCACTTGATCCTCTGCTTCTCAAATTACTTTCCGAAAGACCAAATTTCCCAATAGCACTCAGAGTTTGTCGACTTATCTTCCTTCTGATTCGATCTTTCATGGACCAGTTACCCGAACAAGTAAGAATCTACCTCTTGACATTGATCAAATTAGGTATGGGTGAATTCGACAATAGCGATTCCCATCATAGCTGGTTGAGAGTTTTAGCGTTAGAAATAATAAGAGGGTAAGTTGACTTTCTGCATTCTGTGTTTATCGAAGAAGGCTAATGAGCGGTGTGTACAGTATCTGTGGTGATACAACACTTCTGCAGAATATCTATTCCCATTACGATTCGATTGACAACTCCCCCAAATTGTTTAGCAAAGTCGTATTCTCGCTTTCAAGGTTACTCAACGAGAAACCAGCTTTACTAGGTATCGGAACGCAAATGCATGGTCTGGGAGTACCCCATATGGATCCCACTAGTCCAAGTATTAATCCACATGCGAGTTATCTTGATTTGGGCATCGGAATTGTCAGCTCTGCAGCTAGTGTCGGGGTAAACACAGTCAACGCTATGATGGGAGGCCAAGGTGGCGGTCTAAGCAATGCTTCCGGAGTCAAGCTAAGACTGTAAGCTATGTTTCTCTTTGCATTCTCCTCGGAGGACGCAGCTGATTCAACCATATCCCTGCATCAGCATTGAGCAACATGAAAAGGCTGAAGCACCGCTTGTACCCGATACTTACATCTACCTTCTCGCTCTTCAGTCCCTGAATGCCATTGCCAATGGCATATATACTGTTGTCGCAGGCTCCACCACGCCACCGGAAACCATAAAATCATTAGCATCCTCCGCTTGGCCTGCCCTTTTGGCCGCGTTATCTTATTCAATAGGAACCAATCTTTCCGATATCCTCTTTGCTGAAGTCTTGACTGCATTGCAAGATTTCACCATCGCGTGTGGATTACTGGAACTAAACACCCCTCGAGATGCCTTCCTCAGCAGCTTGGGGAAATATGCTGTACCGCCAGCAGTCGTATCCGCCATGCAATCATACATGGAAAATCCTAATCCTCCTCGTAACCCAAGCGTGATATCGGCAGATGCTCTGGGTTTCTCATCTTTAGGTGTTGGCGGGTCATTGGGACCTCCTAGCTTATCAGACAGAAACCTTGCTTGTCTTCGAAGTACAGTCAATACCGCTCGGGTTCTAGGACCATCGTTAGGCAAAGCATGGCACGATGTACTGGAAATCTTGCAAAATGCGAATTATCTACTAGCAACTCGGAAACCATCAATAGGCAGACGACCAACAGTGCCCGACGGATCACCTCGTGGCCCTATGGTTCCTGCAACTCCTAAAGCGAGTCATGAACAAACAGAACATACCCCTGAAATTCTGCAGGATCTTGATACGGAATCGATCCAGCTTCTCGTTAACGCTCTGTTCGACTCTTCACGCGATCTACCCGACGAAGCGTTTACGACCTTCGTCACCGCATTGTGTCAGCTCAGCTCGGAAATGATAGGTATGAACGCATCAAACCCGTCATTGACCGACTTCAGCGATTATAATTCTGCACCACCCACACCGAATTTAGCTTTATCCCCTGGGCAAGACAGTCAAAGGAGGCGGACAAGCGGGATAAATGTCTCGCATAGCATAAAATCCGGTGAAAGGTCTTACAGCTTAGGAAAGCTACGAATAGTGTCCGTCTTGAATCTTGATCGCTTGGTCAGAAATGAGCCCGAAGTAGGATGGTCAGTCGTTACTCAGCATCTTTTGGCAATTGCCAGGCACACCACAGCACCTGCAACGATACGTACGCAAGCCTCTGATGCTTTAGGTGAATTGCTCTTGTCTTCTGTCAGGATTGGAAAGGAAGATCGGATTCAACATCAAGTCTTTGATGTGCTGGTCAAACAGGTCGACGTACACCCCATCAGTAATACGATTTCAGCCGATTACGAAGTGCGGTCGGCTGGGTATCAAACTCTGAATCAGATACTGGAATCTTCGGGACATTCATTATCCGTAGGCTGGTCGACAATCTTCGGCATGTTAGATTCGATTTGTCAAGATAAAGGCGAAGGACCCCTTTCGGTTTCTATGGGAAATACACAATCTAGCGGAGAAACGCCTTTTTCTCCTGGATCAAGTCTAGATCTCCGTCGACCATCAACGATGCTTTCGAAAGGCAATGCCAATTTGGTTAGGATAGCTTTCCCGTCACTCCAACTCATTTGCACGGACTTTCTTACTTCCCTCGATCTTCAAGCCATGAAAAGCTGCATCACTTGCTTAGGACATTTCGGTCGTCAAATTGAAGATGTCAATATAACCTTGGCCGCTATCGGCCTGCTGTGGACCGTCTCCGATGCCGTGCAGCAGAGTCAAGCCAAAGGCGACTCCCAAGAAACGTGGTTATACCTCCTCACAGAATTGATGGCATTAGGAAGAGATTCGAGATTGGAAGTCAGAAAAAGTGCAATGCAAACCCTTTTCAGATGCATAGAAATCTACGGATCGGGACTCACCTCGAAACTATGGTCTGATGTGTTCAATCATGTCATCTACCCTTTGCTGGAGGCCACCGAAAGAGGTGGCGATGAATCGTCTGTTTTGGCTCTGACCTCCATTGGTAATATCTTTGGATATTTCTTGATCCAGATCAGTAAACTCGAATCCTTCGCCGACGTTTACCAACGATTTTTGGCCAGTGTAAATAAAGCATGGACAGATGAGCCAGGGAATTGTGCAACAGCTGGTTTGAAGGCTTTAGAGAGAACCTTGTCTTTCTTGGATACTAACTCCGCGAATAAAGAACTGGAAACAAAGAAGATACTCATTGTTGATACAACGTGGGAAACATTCAAACGTATGGGTCAAGAAATTATGGAAAGACCTTCCTATACTCAGGATAATCTGGTGAACTTGGTCAAAATTGCTTCTCAACTACATGGTCAAATCCCTCCGAGCGACGATAAAAAACTTAACGACTTATCAAGTATCTTAAAATCAATAATGACATATACGAAATCTTCAGATTATCGACCCGATATTGATACCCTTTCACCACTGCAGTCTTCCATCTCAACATTAATAGCAGACTCTCAAAAATTCTCCACTAGTCAGAAATTGAATGATTTGTCAGAGTTCACTTCACTTGCTTATTTCGCTTCTGGTGACAATTCTACAGCTGGATCCTCCATTGGAACAGGTGTTAAATTGACTTATGTAGGATTAAGTAAATGGTCGATGCCCAAGATGGTCGATGTTTTCAGAAAAGATAGGAAGGGGAAAGGAAAAGCCAAAGAGATTTATGAGGATGGAGTAGTAGAAAATGTCTTAGGTGTAAGTATCAATCAGCATGATTCTGGGAGAGAAGTGCTGATCGTTTTATAACGAAAAGGCATACTCGATACCTATAAAGTTGAAGTATGATTGTCCTCCATCTAACAGATTCGGCAATGATCCGCCATTATGGAAAACTGTAAGAATCCTATCTCATGGCGGCATCTTCTTATAGCTGACATTGACCGCTCATCCGTATAGGCTATGACTACCTTCGTCGCGGTCCTGGAAATTGTTTTGTCAACGCTAGATGAGGAGGGTGAGCTCTGACTATCGATACAAACATAAAGGGAGGCTAGCTGACTTGCCAATGAAGATATATCAAAGGAGCGGTTCGAAGCAATCTGGTGTCAGGTGATCGAAGTTCTGAGCGGTATACTTTTAGCAGACAGTTCAGAGGACGCGAGCTCCGACGACGAGGCATTCGTCATAAACCATTTGACGCAACTACGGTCTATGATGATTTCTAGATTAGGCGATTCTCGAATACCTGATCGACTGATCATTCAACTTTCTGAAACTTTGTGTAAGGCTTCAGCGCTGTATCATTATGATGTTCGAGTAAACGGAGGAACAACTGCACCTGCTATACCGGAATCTCAAGAGGATTTACGTTATTGGGCATTGGACGTATTAGTATCGTTGTCAGTTCGAAAAGAAGGTGATAGTGATAAAGAAAGAAGAATAGCTTCGTTAGCTGCACCTGCGCTTATCAAACGATTTGATCAAACTCTGAGAAGATGGTTAGATGATCAGAAATTGAGAGGTAGTCTACCATTTGGACGGTGAGTTCTGTTTTTTTTTTTTGGCGTGTATACACGTACTTTCAACCATTCTTTCCGGCCGACCATGTCGTAAAGCTGTGTATCACAGAAGCTGATATATCTTACATGACATAGTGTGAGGGAAGAAGAAATCTTATTTGTACTTCGTCATTTAGCTACAATGCAAATTTGGGAAGGTTCTCTTAATATTGAAAACAAAGGTAGGTTTGGGATTTGATATAATATCATTATGGATAATACATGAGCTGATATTTGAATCTCAAACAGGCACAGAAACGCTTTCAGCCATATATAAAAACTCCACAAAATCTCATTTATTCCATTTTTATCCTTTATTATTGAATTTTAGCTTTTTACCTTATACTCCTTCAATGTGGATTTTCCCTTCTGAACATGCTCATTTATTTGGATTAGACCCTTCTATTGAGCTAAACGATAATTCAGTCTTAATAACGACCGAAAATGAAGAGCGAGAAACGAATGGTAAAGATGAAGATGATGATGATCAACATATTAATGCAGGTGATGGAAGAGATCTCATTGAAGTGAATGCGAGTGAATTAGCTAAAAGATGTTTAGAGTTGATAGGGGAAGAATTGGGTTTGACATGATAAGATTTTTCATACTAATACAGATAGATTTGTTAGAGATCTTGTACATCACATCTACAATGCATAATCTACATGATTCAAATGTACGGGGTTAGACGGTGTTCAGTATGTGATTGTGAGAACAGATACTGATTGAATGAGAGTTGTCTTGAACGAGCAGACAGTGTACATACCCGCTAGTGAGCTAGAATGTCAGTAGACGAACGGAAGTTCATAGACGTCAGAACCAAGTGACATTGAGTAAGTAAACACAGCAATCGTAACATCTTTGTCTCATTGAGAGATGATTTGAGAAAATGATGCGTCTGCTGGACAAAGGTTGCCTGTAGTCTGAATTAAGTTGTAAGAGTCAAGTGACATGCAAATAGTATAGATCGGCATGTTAACGATCATATGTACACCTGTACATTCCTCATCTCCTCAAATTCCAATTCCTAAATCCCAAATCAAAAGCCTTTTTTCTACCATTAGATTAAAAAGCTTAGAATCTGAGTTTGGAGAAGACTAAGAAAATACAATCGTAAATGATCAGCATTTTATCCAACAGTCCGAGATCTCGCAAATTTGCAAAGGGATGAATACTTACACCATCGGTTGTTACCCTTAGCGTATCGTTCCTCGAAAGCCTTCTTGATGGCTTTTTTAGCATCTTCACGTTGAGTAGGTTCTTTGAAAGTTTCGTTGGAGACTGAACCTTTCAATGATTCGAGTTCGAGTTGGTATCGGGTAGGGAGAAGGTGAGAGTAGTTGATAACTTTGATGAAAGGCTTAACCTTTGATCGTCTGGCAATTCTCTTTTTACCCATGTTCTTGGTTACTTTGAGTGGGTATCTAGGACAAGTCACATTAATCAGCAGCTGTCTTTGATTATCAATGTTCCCCTGTCGATATGGCGAGATTGGAGACCCTCTTAATGCAGCGAAGCGACATGTAGATGTAGACATGTGAAGGCAGCGAAGCTGAAATAGCAAACTCACCTCTCGATACCAGCAACAACGGCGTGAGGGTAAGGTCTCTCCTTGGTTCCTTCATCAGATTGTTTGATGACGACAACCTTTTTACCGGCTTGTCGACCAGAGAGGACGACAGCGACTTTTCCGGGCTTGTAGACTGTTATGGGAGTAAATCTAGATCAGCATCATCCTAAACCCATTACATCTATCCATTCCTATCCTATCAAGCTCTTCGAGACCTAGCGTCGATGGTCATATATCTCTTCTTTGCTAATATATCCACATCCATGGCATAGTGTCTTCTGTTGAGCGTCACCAGCCCCATATTCCCCACTTCCACAAACACAACCTCCCCCTCAATACTTTGCTCAAAACATCACACAATCCTCTAATTTCTCTTTGTACCGCTTTCCATCATTTCACAATACGTCCAAACTTCAGATATCTAAGACTGAACCATTGGATGAAAATAATACTCACCTATGAAGAAGAATAAATCAGCATGACAGTCAACGACTTAGATTCATAATGGATGACAACTTACTCTTGACCATCTGAACGATTAAAACGCAACAATGAAAGCGATAAATCAGTTCTATATCCTTCTTTCCTTGCTTGATGTTGGCTAGACTATCACTCACTTTAAATACCTGTGAAGAACCCGTTAGTGATTGAAGGAAAAGACTAAGCTATAAAAGTTGAAGGATTTTTTTTGACAGATTCAAATGTCGAATTTGCAGCACAAGCTTGTGGTCTGGCATCAAACTCCAACAATACCCCCTACAGCGTAATGCAGCCAATTCTCTTCTCATTCTACTAAACAGGGCATTTACAGACGGAATCAAATTGATATGCATTTTGGAACGGAGTTTCTCGGTGTTTTCGCTATCAGATGTGGCATTCGATGAATATTTGTTTACGGATATCACCGCCTATTGAACGATCTCTATTTGCTCCAAAACAAGCAGCACAAAGCTAATCCTCGAAGCGGGCTTTCTTCGTCTTCACGCTGCCAGTCGAGTCCCAAACACGCAATTTCAGCGGAGCAGAGGAAGATCCCCTGGGAGATACAATGAATATGTGGATCATCTGTATGTCATATTATCGTTCGAAAGAAATATCATAACGTCTGGCTGGTGAGAAATACAAAATGATAAACTTACGTAAGATATGTTCCCTTCTCCTGTGCAGAAAAAGGAAGGCAAAGTATCCGTTCATTGGCAAGAAGATATGGGAATTCACCTCGAAGGTATGGATAGGAGACCTGGGCTCATCATGACACATATGGTGCAAATGCATATAAGTTACATTGTCCTAAATATGACTAATATAAATCACTTTGGTTTATCGGTCGTTTTGATTTCATTGTTGATCGTGAACAACATTATTCATTGTGCCATTCTATCAGCCTTCAACGACGTACGAGCTCCAATCATGAGCACCTTCGCTGAACTTCTTGAGAATGATGATTTTTCATGGGTTCCCACGGCTAACCACAGCTCGAATGTGTCATAATACGCTAGTACGGCGTTAAGGAAGTCATAGATAAGGAAGGACGGAGATGCGCGGTTCTAGAACTATACATATATATATACCGAACACTGTATCTAAGTTACTACTATTTCTCCCTAAGAAATGTATATCTCGTGAACCTCGTCTCGAACTCTACTTAGCAACCTTCGTACTCGCTTTCCGGTCCTGCTCAGGGGATATCGGTGTATCGTCTCGACCTCTTATCACAGAATGTCCCCAAGACGAAAAGCCCTGGTCCTACAATTGCCACTACAACTCGTCACCTGGATGACGACCCTTTTGGCGTCTCCATGTCTTTCGTCGATAGAACAGATTGGAACGTCAGATATCCAGAACATTGCGACAAATCAGAATCAATCGCAAGTTCCGATTGCCCAAATTATACTTTGGTGAGCTGCCCATATGATTCTACATGTTATTGTATAGCTGAGGCGTTGGTTTGCGCCACTACCACTGTAGCCTCACCAATCGCACACTGTGACCGATCACAACAATTGGGTTACCCATGAAGAATTGTGTGAGTCACTTACCTATGGCCGGATCGGAACTTTGCTTGGACAGACTGCTAACTAATGGGCAACAGACGCTCTACAATACACAGACCAAGAAAAGGTGATTTCATATTCAGACGATGAAAAAGCATGGAGACAGTGGTGTGAGGAACTTGGAAGTGAAAATAAGAGCTTGGAGAGACAAGTGGATATTTTGAAGCAAAAGGTAGCCGAGCTAGAGAAGCTTAGTAGTGAGAACCAGAGCTTGAAGACACAAGTGAACACCTTGGAAAAAAGGGTTGCCGAGCTAGAGGGATTTAGATATGTTGGCCAGTGGTATCAGAAAAGGCATTTGGGGGAACCGTTGAATTGACCTGTCTCCACACTCACGAATTAAAGGTACAATGGTTATAAATTATACTCTACTGCATGAATAAGAATATCGTGATCTAAGTCTAGGGATCTTGCTCTGACTTCAATTGATGGTACACGAAGGAGTGTCCGCCAAGCGCATCCTAGCGCTTGGACTGCCCAAGGAGGAAATAGCCCTTGAATTGAAAGAGAGCCTTCATGTCAACCCTCGTTGTATAGCGCTTTCACCTGATAGGCGGATCGTCTTAATGCTAGACAAGATGATGTTGTTCCTTACTGTGATCACGTTGTTCCATTGGAACCATTTACATCACTGACGTCGAGAGTCCTCGACAAAACGAGTGAAGGTGTGCATCCTTTGGAGAATAAGACATACTCAGAAGAAAGGACCCTTCTTGTACTACACCGTTTTTAATACCTTCGCGACTCGGCTCACAAATTATGATATGACCAACTTGCTTGCATGTAGCCTCCTTCTTCCAACATATACACCAGTCTAACTTTATTTCGTTTCAAGCAGCCTCTCTCAACACTATGACTGATTGGGTCAGAGAGTTCCAAGAATCAGGCCTCATCGCGTTTGTGTATGGTGCAGATGCTATTCCGGATTCATACTGTAGTCCTTCAACAGTGCCTGCTACGGATAAAATCACTGTTGATTCAAATTTCGATCCTTCGTCCGCAAATTCCCAATGTCTTGTCCCAAGTACCAGTAGCTCGACTGACCCGAGTCAATCTAGCACTAGAGGACCGGCATCAAGAGAATATTCATTAGTGAGCTGAGTTGCCTCCCACGACCATTCTTGGCCATTTATTTCTGTTACTCATCCTTTCTCGCTAGGTGTCGATACAGGACCCCACGGAGTCCGTGATAAACTCAAGTAAGCAGCTGAATATATCTTTCAATGCATCGACTCTGGTGAATGATAGGCTGATTGATTTCGATAACGACAGAGCGTGAGGCAGCGAAACGAGCGAAAAGTTACAGAGACCGAAAGAAGAGCCAGATTGGCGAACTGGAGTCCACGTTAGAAAAGCTTGCAGAAGATAACAGGATCTTATCAGAGCAAAACCGTCGATTAGAATCTGAAAACTCCACTCTGCGAGACCTGATCATAAGGTTGAGTTCTCAATCAGAAGAATTGAGCCAACGATCAGGACAGTACTGAAGAACTTGTGATGAACCGTAAGGTTCACTTTATAGCTAAAATGTCAGAGCCCGATCATTATGTTTCTCATATGCAGCGTTCTTATATCGATTCCGAATACCTGACGCAGACTTGACTGAATTTTCGAATGCGCCTGTACCTACCTGTCGCTGTTTAATTCACCGGGGCCGGCGTGGCGAAGAAAAAAAACAAGGATAGATAGAACGGTCTTACATAGGAACTCCTTAGTGTAATTTAGTCCTTTCATGTTATTGCGCTAGACGAATGCGAGAGACATCATGAAGGGTCATAGACGCATTTTGAGTCTCGCTAATAGTAGACAACCGTCATATGTCGCTCCCCGCCCCGATCCTTTTTCCTCGTTCCTTTGGTTGGTCTCATTGGCATATACATAATCAAATCGACCGAGACCTACATATAGTTCCTGGATGTAACGAGTAGGAGCTGATATGCGCTCATGAATTGCATATTCTATAGGATCCTGATCACCGGGTAGTTTCAGTCAAGCTTTTGATAGTCATCACAAATGTCTAGTTTTACCCCCATCAACCGGAGAGCCTCTGAGGATGATACCTGTCGTCAAACAACTTCATCGGAAGGTAGGACCACCACATATCAACAACTTCCTCACGACGAGAATACCACACAAGAACAACTTCCTCAAGACGAAGACACCACATACCGACAATCCCCTCGAGACGACAAGATCTCCCCAACTGCCTCTTCTGGTCCCACATCTCGCGGGTGGACTTTGCCCCCTCGTGGCGGAACTCAACGGCGAGGCGACTCCAATGTTTCTCAACGGGACACTGCCGCTGTTTCCAGAAGTGAAGACTCGAAATTGACTCAGTGTAGGAGTGCTTCGAAATGTAAGCACAATACTCTTCTTTCAAAGCTCATGTCATGGAGCCATTTGCATCATCTGCACTATGACATCGAAGAATATTGATCTACAGATGCTGATGATATCGCTATTTATTTCCCCGTCAGCTGCACGAAACTCAGCGCTCTGGAGGCAAAAGCAAAAGGAAAAGTTGAAAAAGCTTGAAACTTGTACAGAAAATCAGGCAGTTAGAATACAGGACCTCGAGAAGAAGGTCCTCGATCTAGAAGAAATAATCAAGTCAAACAAACTTACGATTGAATCATGCAATGAGCCATCCGATGACGAGAGGAAGACCTCATCAACAACTCAGAGTAGCCAATAGGATCTCTCTTTACTTAGTGTTTTCAGAAAAAAAACGATGCTTAACCTTGCAATACCACATAACAAATCCGCGTCTCTTCAAGGTATCTGCTCTCGTTTTGATCCTCGATATAATTCCGTAATGTTCTCGCTCCCGTACAAAGCAGAGAATTGATGTTCAGTACGATTCAATCCCGTTCATACTATGACATATGTATCACACATGAGTTCCGACGTGTCCTTTGCTTTCTGTATACTTTGTCGCTTCTACTTCTTTGGGATACTGTGCTCAGGACTAAGCCACACTGAGCTTTCTGCCAGTTCGGGCAAGATCCAGAATAACAGAGCAAAGTCGCCACTACTCTACAAAGTCGCTCTCGTCTAAGTAGTACAACGATACACAACAAGTCCGATATTGTAGAACAAAGGTTCTGATGGATTTGTTCTCGTAAGAAAGCTCGTCATCAGCTAGCGTGAGTCATGTATTTACTAAGCCTTCCCTTTGTAGTGTGGCAGAGAAAGGTGCATGTGTGCTCTTTTCAAAAGTCTTCAACTTGTCACTCGTAGCTTATTCCGTCTTAATCGGACATGAAGTCATAAGCTTCAAATCGTCACAACTGAGGTCATTCCTCTGGTCGGAAGGCCCTTTGTGTTGCAAACCTTTATCCTACTAATGCGGAATGCGAATTCGTACGTTGGAAGACCAGTTTACGAAAAGATATATATATATATATATATCATAATAAATGCTAATCTGATTTATCCCCTTTAAATTACCCATTCCAGCTTGAACGTTTGGAGATCTATTGAAAATCTTACATGATGTCAAGTCTTACTCCTACCAATCTATCAAATAAGCCAACATATTCACATGAAGAGACTGATCCCTCCCATTATACAGCCGGTTCAAAGGATGTATCTTCCTCAGATCAGGGATACAATCCCTCAATGAATCCTTCCGAACCTGATTCGCCAGATTCGATGCGAGCAGACAAAGAGGAAAGACGTAAAATGTCAAGTGGGTTTACCTTTCAATCCGCCTCTAACTACAATGAGAGGCACTGTGTTGAACCCAGATGATTGACTTGCATTTCTGCAATCCAGATAGAGCATCGGCAGCGAAATACAGAACTACTAAAAAGGCCGAGTCAAAGGAGCGTGATGATCGCATCGATACTTTGACCCGAAGAATTGATGAAAAGGATGCAACAATTGCTAGTCAGGCAACGGTAATTGATGGGTTGAACACAGAACTCGATCGATACAAAAGTTGGTATGATTGGTTGATACGAGACCTGAACTCGCGTGGGATCCCCATTTCAAGGTTTATCGATCAGTCTGCTGATCAAACTTCCAGCTCACCCGCTACATATAGCAATATCCATTGATTAGTTTTACGTTCTTTGAAGTATCTACCGTATTATGAGTAGCCTTAATTCATGCATTTCGAATTGTGACTTTATACTTCCGGATTTCGAACTTGATTATTGTGGATTGCTCTGAGGCAAAAGGATCGCTAGCAAGTTGTAATATCTGACACGAGCTCCAGCTTTACAATTTGACCATTTATTGTATCGGATAAATGGATGCTTCTTGCAGCCCACATGTCTGTGTGAATTATGGTATAGAGGACTCTATCATTTACCTGTGAGATCACACGCCAAAATTGGGTGATGCAGACTATTGAATTATTGTCTATAGTTTTGCATCCGTAATTTGATTGATTATCATGATACTGGCATAAATATGTAGCTGGACTATTTTGGACCGCACAGCACAGAAAATAAAATACCACACAAGCAAGAAGTTGAAAGATAAATAAGAATAAAATATGATAAAATGTGATCGTCGAAAATAAACAGACCAGAATACCAAGAAAGGGCAGACTGAAATCCATAAAGACCGGACAGGTTTCAGATCAAATGAGAAATGAACAAACCCTATCCGCTGCTCGTACGTTGCAGGCAGGTATAGTATTCAATATTGAGTTTTTTTGGCGCCTTTCGATTTTCGCGCAAGGTTAAGGATTTATAGTGGGTTGAAAATGGGAGGTGAGAAGATGTTTAGGGAATCGATATGGTCTGTTGATGATGATGGTAAAGATGTTTACTCTCGAGAGACATCACTGCGGGAGAAGGGCTTGTCAGCGATGACAGACATATCCCGTTTCGGGAAAGGAATAGAGCTATTAGTATAGGGAGTTGTTTCTCACCGACCGAAGATCTTGACCTTCAACCAATCAGCCAATACCAAAGTTCTGTTTCTGACAGAGTATAGAGTAGACTGTGGACAGTGCGAGGTTAGCTATGACCAGCAGGTATTGTTAGGGGTATTCGAAGATGACATACGACGTAAGCAGATCTCCAGAACAACATGGCGGCACCACCACCTGAAGCGACGTTACCGTTGAATAATGGCAAGTCGGCAATGGCTTTCTCGGAACCAATGTATGCGAGAGATCCCTAAGATGACGTACATTAGCGGGCATACCTTCACTACGAAAAGGAACGCTAGATGTTGATATTGCACATTGATGCGGCTACACTCACTTGGTGGGAATAGTGGAAAGGTGTAAGCTTAGCGGCTCTGTTCAACTTCTTTACAGTAGCTTCGATTTCTTCAGGAGCAGCGGCAGTAGCTCTCAATTCGCTCAATTGTCTCTCGAATTTAGCCTTTTGACCAAGTTTTTGGAAGATACCGGCCAAGTAGATACCTTGTTGAGAAGCTACTTGGGCGGTTGGGGCGTATGATGTGGCAGTACAATCTCCGACAGCGTAAACTCCCTCAGCACCCAATAAGTTCAAGTAGTCATCTACAAGTAAACCTCTTCGTTGAGTTTGGACACTGGACAATTTGCTCATCAAGTCTCTGGTGATTTCTCTAGAAGTGTTACCGGTAGCCCATACCAAAAGACCATAAGGAATTTCCCTGATTTGTTTGTTGGCATCTTGAACTACGACTGCTGATTCCTTGACATCTTTGACCATTGTTCGGGTCAAAACGTCGATCTTGTTCTCCGCGAACGTAGACTCGGTGTATTGGATAAGTTGTTTAGAAAAGGCAGGTAATACGTTGGGGAGAGCTTCAATCAAGGTGATTCGAAGTCTCTCAGCGACTTCTGGGTACCACTTCTTGAGATCATCCTGGTAGCGAGATTGAGCAAATTAGCAATGCCAAGGGTAAAACAATTGCGATTTGACTTACGATCAAGAAATCGTGAAGTTCACCAGCGTACTCTACACCAGTTGGTCCACCACCAACGACGACCATATGCATCAGTCGGTCAACTTCGTCTTGGGGTTGATCTCTGAATGCGGCGGTTTCGATACCTATTTTCGGAGTTGTTTCGAAGTCAGCTAGACCGCTCTAATGATGCTGTGAAGGACAGCTCACAATCTAAAAGTTTAGTTCTAATCTTATCGGCATCGGATAATTCTTTGAGGAAACACGCGTGTTCATTGACACCCTTGATACCGAATGTTTGGTTCTCGCAACCGACGGCGTAGACAAGGTAGTCGTAAGGGATAGTGACTGATCCAGCGGCACCTCGAACATCGGAGAGATCTGAGAAGAGTAGTAAGATTCATGTCAGCTTTCATCTGTAGTCTAGATAGACTTGCAAAATCCTCATCCAGCCATATGAACTTTATATTTCGCTCAGTCTGGCAAATCCGAAGGGAAATAAAGCTCACCTTGGAAGGTAACGGTCTTTTTCACGGGATCAACTTCTTGAGCTTCAGCTTCGTAGACATCTACCTTTCTCTTTTTGTGTCGAGTGATGTATCTGGTAGGTTGGATAATGGATCTAGGTTCAAGAGTTCCGACAGTAACGGAAGGAAGTAAAGGGGTGAACAAGAAGTAGTTTCGGGGAGAGATAACAACGACGTTGAATTCTTCGGTATCAAGGGATTTGAGGAAAGATGTAGCACCCCATCCTGAACCCAAGACTACCAAAGTGGGTTTCTTAGTGTCGACTGGGAGTTGATCGGGAGGAGAATTCTGGGATTGAGTAACTATTTGACCACGATTTATTTAGCATTCGTTCCGTTTGGATTGATTCGATTTTTGCATTGAGTACTGCAGAAGGAAGGCCTGCCGATACTCACCATAGATGAAGGCTCCAGTGGCTGTAAGAAGGACGACTAGAGTTACACGTCCGAAAGTTTTGGCGAATTTACTGGCTCGAGCGGAGAAAGATGGCTAAATTCCGAGAAATCGGTAAAGATCGGCTGAGTTCAACAAAAAGAAAAACGATAAAGATGTGCTTACTTTTGGTTTCTGATTCTTTGGAGGAATTGGACCTTCACTTGGAGGGATTTGGTAGGCTTGAGGAGGAACATCCAGTCTCTTAGGGGTGGAGGTGAACGAAGCGGATAATCGAGGAGCAAGGAAAGCTGATCTAGGAGCGATCGCAGGTCGAGCAAGAAGGGGTCGAGCCCGAACTATATGTCATGCAAAGTCATCAGTCAGTCTAAGCTAATGGCTATGAGGACCTGACAAACGACATGCAAGGAATTGTAATGAATGACTGAATATCAAACGGACATACCTAATTGACGAAGAGCCATTTTTACGATATTCTATTGCTCCTTGAAGAAAAGACGAGTGATAGAGATAAAGCGCGTTGATAAGATTGCGACTCGGAATGAATCGAAATATTCGAAAAAGATGAGATCAAAGATCTTGTCCCAAGTCTTTCAAGATTCGAAATAATCGAAATAAAATGATAAAAGTTCGAAATCAATGAAGCGGTGATATGGTGTTGAATGGAAAAAAAAGTCAAATACGAGTAATGTAATTTAGGGAAATGATTAATATAGGATTTTGGAAAGAGTGATCGAAATTACCGATTTAGGCAAAACACAATCAATGCCGACGGTAGCAATCAAGCAAAGTTTGTTATATATCAAAGTCTTAAGCGGATTTCCTTAACCGCCCTATAACCCTATCATCGCGTTCCAGATCTAGTAAGCGAACGCGATACCAGTTTCGTTTAACTTGATAACGTGTTCTCGTCAGTAAGAAAGGGTTTGACGCCTTACAATCTTGAAAGGCGATAGAAAGACAACATGCTCAGAGGACTGGGCTGGATGTATGACCACGATCCAAAATATTGCTGCTTAGGCAATCCTTCCTTCCCATCTCCTATGTTATCCTTGGCCACCTTGCGACATTCTAGCCGCAGCATTCAGAATGTCATGTTTTTTGGAGCCGAGAACCGGAGTTATATTGACCTTCGTCGGTCCTCACGGAGTTATTACTCTCACGCCCAATAATGATGTCCGGATCGATAACCTATCTCTGAACCTCGATAAAGAGTGATGATTATCTAACGCATGATACCTCCGAATATCGCAAGAACCACCAATTCCTCAATTTACCGGCGTCTCAGCCAGGCGGGGAAGAGGTTGTTGGGTGTTGGTTCATGGTTCAGATATGCTTTCTCTTCCTCACAGCTGATACATCGTCATCTATCGGGGGTCAGTTTTTGGGCGCCAGTATATATGGCTGGACTTCATTGTCACATATCCTTCATCGGACCTTGCTTGAAGCCAAAATGTTAATGCCTCTTGTCAGACAAAAGCCCGCGAAGGATGTCACTCAGCACAATTTTAAAGCGGTGACCACCGATCACTCCCAAGGAAGTGATGAGGTCACACCAATCGTGCCATCAGCGCCAATCACAAAGGCAACATAGCTTAATTGGAACTGTAAACATGAGATATATTATTACTTGATTGTCAAATTGTATATAGCATAGACCATAGACAATAATCAGATCAAGCAAACATGGCATATTTGGTAGACGCAGTACGATTTCTTTTCCCAGCTGCACCAATCGGCAGACACGCTTCGCCTGAAGTTCCTCTATATACACGCAACGAATCACCTGTAAAGCGATTCAAAAGCTTGCAAAAGGAAGATGATGAGCATGGTAGAGTCAAAATCAGTTTGAAGACTGTCATCGCTAGCTATGCACCTGATTGGATATTCACTTTGCTGTTATGGTACGTGTTCATCTTCGTAGGAAACAGAAGAACAACCTAGACTGATTTAACAAAGAGTATGACAAGCTGATTAAATCATTTGAACCGATTTGTAGGGGTCTATTAGCCATTTTAAATAGATCAGGAGGACACAAAAGAGAATTCTCTTTGAACGAGATAACAATACAACATTCATTTGCTGTACATGAGAGAGTCCCTCCCTAGTAAATTACCTTTTCTCGTCATTCCGCCGAATTATCGTCAATATTGTGCAACAGACAATGCTGACGCTTGAACCGTTTGCGCAGTCTCCTAGCTTTCATATCAGTTGGCATACCATTACTCGTCCTTGTACCTATCAGCTTGTTCGTTTCCAGAAATGGATGGGATGTACACAACTCGGTGTTGGGTGAGTTTATCTTTTATACATTCAAGAAATATCCTGAGGGGAAGCATACGAGAAGCGTGAAATCTCGAGTTTGACCGAGTATAGCCATACTGATCAGGTATCGTTGTTCCTTATAGGTCTCGTGATGTCGTACACTATGACCGGCGTGGTAACACAAGTAGTCAAGATGTCAGTCGGTAGACCAAGACCCGATTTAATTGCTAGATGTCTTCCTGCTCCTGGATCAGTCGATCATCCAGTCTTTGGACTAAGCACGGTTGATATATGCACCAACACGAATCTTCTGATTCTGAATGATGGATTCAAGGTGAGAAAGGTTATTTGGATATCTTATGTAGTGCTTGGCTGATATTCCGTATTCGTAGAGTTTCCCAAGTGGGCATAGTTCTTGTGAGTAATCATCAAGATTTTATTATTCTGAACAACAGCTAATATCGGAATAACATAGTATCTTTTGCTGGTCTTGGGTTTTTGAGCTTTTACTTAGCTGGAAAAATGCATCTTGGTGATGTAAGAGGACATCGAGTGAGTTTCCACCATCCTCTTAAATTGTTATTGATGACGAATGAGCGTACCGAGCTAACGTATACTTATTTGCAATAGACTAGAGCTTGGTTCGCCCTTTCTCCTTTATTGGGAGGTACGATGGTAGCTATCAGTCGAACCGAGGATAACAGACGTGAGTAATATACATATAAGACTTAGCGTACAACACCGCTCTGTCAATTGCCCTTCTTCTTGATGCCACAGACGAATGAACGCTAATCGTAACGGGCTTCAGACCACTGGCAAGATGTTTTGGTCGGTTCAATACTTGGTTTATCTATTGCTTGGGTATCTTATAGGACATATTATCGTGAGTGATCGCTCTTTGTTATCTTCGCCCAATACGCTGATGGCCATTGTAATTTTAGCACGATTATCTCACAAACAATGTCATCTCCCTCTAGCTCCTCGATGTGATCCTGATCCTGAGACTGAAGATGATTTGGACAATGTTGAAGAAGGTAGACGGAGACAAGATGGGGTCAGATTGTTGGAGACGGATGATGAGAGGCGAGAAAGTGAGGAGGAAGTCGCATGGCGGAGGTAGGGCAGTCACGTTGTCAGGCTTACACGATACTACGACCAAGCGTTGTCAGGAATAGGAGTAGACGAAGTACATGGGGAGTAGGAGGTGAATTGGGGGTTTGACAAGCTAGATGTAGGCTTATAAAAGATTATGCAATAATCATCGCTATGCATGTGCAACCCGCTTTGAGGATAGCTCCGTACGCAGCCAGCCTATTAGGTAATAGGAAACGATTTATGAATAAGATCCGTTTCCTGGTTATTTAGTTATGTTATTACTCCTCTGTTTCACCCTCTTGTAGTCTTGTCACTTCTATCAAAACTTCAGTATTTTCTTTTCCACCTTTCTTGAAACTAACTTTTAAAGGAGTTGAAATTAATTCTTTTATTCTCGAACCTGATTCTCTATTTAACCAATTTAATTCAATTTCAGAACTTGGCAATCCAAATTCATTTTCTAATTTACTTTGAATATCAGATAAAGTTAAAGAACCATGTAAAGTTGGATAATCAGGTGAAATTGTTCTTCTTTTGAACGTCAATATATTTGGTAATAAATGTAAAGAATTAAGTAATTCTTGTGAAGTATTTGAGTCTTCTGTTAGATTTGAATTAGGTTGTATTCCAGTAGAAGATGATTGTTCTTCTATTAATAAAGATGACGAAGATCTATCTGCGTCCTATTCATCATTGTACCACTTTAGCGAGACGATAGATTCACGAAATGTGATTATGATATGACTTACAGTAGCTCGATATATTTGCCTTTGACCGTTATTTTTGAATGGTACAAATCTGGCTTTTCGAGTTGGAACTAGATCATTCCTCGCTCTACCTGGTGCTACGAACAGACGATCGACTATATGTTACGAGCCAGGTAAACGTGTGAGCATTATGAGCCATCCGAAATTCCTTCACTAAGGTCTCATTTCAAAACAGAGACCACCTACACGTTCTTCCTAAACCTGGCACATCCTGTAAAAGCTCTACAAAAGTTTCACGTCGTGCTGCTGATGGAACTGAAGACTATTCAATCAATCAGAAACAAAATCAGCCAGCCTGCATGAATAGCTTCGGACGACCCCATTTGCAACTGTATTGTCGATTCCCACGAACGATGAGATGTTTAACGTATACTTACGGAAAAAGATCTTGATGTCCGAAGACTAGTTTGAACCAAAACTCTAGAACTTGAAGCGTACATGTTGAAAGGCCAATTTTGTAACTTTTCTAGCTTCGAGTTTCTCCGTCAGTTGAGCCTGCTTATAGCTGTATGGTAGTAGATAGCGAGGAATAGATGTATTGTGGATTGAAGAATAGTCGAGGATTGAGCAATTGGCTTTTCGCTCTTCTGTAACGCAGCGAACAACCAGAAAAGTCCGAATCACGTGACAAGATATTTTGGATTAGAAATGTTGATCTGCTTAATTGACAATAGGTATTTTAACGAATCTCAAATGATTTCACTTAATAAAATAGCTAATCAATCAATTGATTTTAATTCACATCAGGAGTTATAGCATTCACGATGGATAGAGGTGCAGCGAGAAGTAAGAAAAGAGCTTCTAAGCCTACAATTCCAGCTCAGGTTTCACCTTCTACGGAACCCCAAGCAGGTCCATCATTTTCAAAATCTCGAAATATAAAATCGCAAGTTAGTCAAGATGAATCAGAAAAACCAAAACCAAAACGAAAAGAACGATTTAATCGAGATTCTCAATCTAAAGATCCTAGCTTATATGTTCCTAAAGCAATACGTACTTCTGCAGCTTTAATTTATTCTCAATCCCCATTTTCAATACCTCCTACCCCAGAAATATTGGCCAGTGTAAGACGAGTAGATTTGAATGGAAGTGGAGTAACGGATGTTAGATGGTTGAAAGGTACTGGAGTGACTTGGTTGAGTTTGAATGGGTGTAAAATCGAGCATGGGTGGGAAGAAGTAGGAGATTTGCAGGAATTAACAGGTACATTTTTCAAATATGAGATATCGTCCCCTCCCTATTGACGTTCGAGCAATGTGTTCGCAGTCCTTAATATCAATGAATGTGGCTTGAAAACATTACCTAAAAGCTTAGGTAGATTAGCGAAAGTAAAAGCTATTGTAGCTATGAATAACGACTGGACTGAGCTTGATGAGGAAGTAGTATCAGGCTGGAAAGATCTGAACTCATTGAGTGAGTATCGTCTACTGTAACCCTAACATTTTTTGGTCGATCCAGTTACACTCGCTAACATGTTTATGGACAGTTATCTCACATTCCCCAAATCTCATTTCATTGCCTAATACGTTATCTGAATTGTATCATCTATCTAAACTCACCTTCTCTCATTGTCCCAAACTTACTTCCAATTCTTTACCTGATCTTACAAATTTACCACTTCTACGAGATGTAAA
The DNA here is from genome assembly GCF_000512605.2 of Kwoniella pini CBS 10737. NCBI lineage: Eukaryota > Fungi > Basidiomycota > Tremellomycetes > Tremellales > Cryptococcaceae > Kwoniella > Kwoniella pini. The sequence goes on along the minus strand of NC_091724.1, from coordinate 454,424 downwards.
AATGAACAATTTACCTCAATTAACAAATCTACCGAAACACATTATAACATGGGGTAAAGGAAATTTAAATTTAGCTGGGAAAGGTACAGAAGATAATGTAAAATATGGAGATGGATTAGAAGTTTTAGATTTAGGTAATTGTTCATTACCTTTTGATATCTTTTCTTCTATATTTGGTTTAAATTCAAATCAACAAATAAGTGGGAAAAGCAAGAAGAATGGAATTTTATGGAAACAATTAAGATCATTATCAATACATTCTAATCCTTTAACAACTACCAATCCAGATTATGTAGATTTATTACAATTAAATAATGAAATTTTACCAAATTTACAAATTATAGATGCTAAACGTGTTGTAGAGAGAAAGAGAAAAGGAGAAATACAAGAATCTAAAATTGATAGAAGAAGAAGAGAAAAAAAGGAAAGAAAGATGAAACCTTCTGGAACTAATGAAAGTGGAAAAAATGTTAAAATGAGAACTTGGGGTAATAAAGAAGAAAATACCTCTGACAAAAATTCTGCGGAAAAAATGGAAGATGAAGATGTGGATATGAAAGATGCCGATGTTGATGCTAAGAAATCCGAGAAGCAACAAGTCAAGGTAAAAGATGATAAGACGAATAAAAAACGTAAACACCAAGAAGAAAAGGGAGAAAAAACGAAAAAGAGAAAACATAATGATCAACCACCTAACACTATAATTACATCTTCTACCTCCGCAAGTAAAGATCGATCAACAACTAAATCCAAGGAAGAGCGGGATCATAAGAAACATAGAAAAGCCTCACCACCACCTTCGAAAACTCAAGATATCATTGTACAGTCAAATGATGTCACTGATTCAAAGAGGATTTCAGATCTGAGTGGAGAGAAAGAACTTAAATCTAGGGATAGAGATAAGTCAGGTAAACATCGTGATGCCGTTGTAGGATTGATTGAGATAAATGAAAAGGGTCAAGAAGTAGAGATGAATTCTAAGAAGAAGAAGAAACTAAAAGCTAAGCTTAAAAAGAATGACGAGGTTAAAGGTGGTATCGATCTACGTGAAGTCTTTGGTAAGACGACTGTGAATGATACGGATGCAGTAAAAGAAGGTCCAACAAGTGATCGAGAAGGAGACGATGAATTAGGTCTGGGTCTTGGTGGTTGGTAAATATGTAGCAATGTAACAAGACAATATCTCGATTTCGTACTATAGCTGCATGATGTATCGTATGTGATGGTTTGAAGTTATGTTTACAAGCCGTGAATTACATGAATGATGTCTACCCTTTCCATCTATGCGTTAAACCTTATACATCTGCTTGTATTCCCATACAAATTATTCACCTGTCTTCCTCCCACTTGACTCTACTCGGTCCATCATCGTCATCTGCAATCTCACCTCTACTATCTTCATTCGACCAATTATCAACCATTTGCCCAGGGGGAGAATTGCTGTAGGTTATACCTGATCGTCTAATAATATGTTCCAGATGGGCTATATGAGAGACAGCTTTTCGAAGTATGATAGCTTTAGAATCTGTAGGCAAAGAAGATGGTAATGCTTGTCTCAAAGCTTGGAATCCTGAATTTATAGATCTAAAGTCATAAATATCGAATGATCAGCTCCAGTGCTGAATTTTGCATGGTCCAACTCTACATAGATCAATAGAGAGAAAAGGAACAGACGTTGGGACTTACTCTCTTCTCTTTTGCTCTGACATCAAGTGAGCCAATCTTCTAGATTGACCAGGCGTAGGAACGACTGTTCCAGATACCTCATCGCCTTCTATTCCGTTGGGCCTTGCAAATCCAGACGCAGTAGAATGGCTTCGAGACCTAGCTGAACCGGCATCTCCTCTTTGACCGTACGGAACTCCATAAGCCATTGGGGGCATAGCAGAAGGTGGCAAAGCTCGCAAAGGTGGTGATGGCATATCGTACCCGTGTGCGGTGTGTTGTTGAGGATATTGCGCATGGTATTGAGAATGATGCCGCGGAAGAACTGAAGAAGAGTGATTTGGCATAGGTACGGTTGAAGACCTACGATGCATATCGTAGATCTCTTCTCTAGAAGGTTCATGGTACCTTTCTTGCTTTTGACGATGTCGTTCTCTTGCGATTTCTTCTTCTTGTCGTTGTTGATGATGATGATGATGCTGCTGCTGCTGCTGTTGCTGTTGCTGTTGCTGTTGCTGTTGCTGTTGCTGTTGCTGTTGCTGTTGCTGTTGCTGTTGCTGTTGCTGTTGCTGTTGCTGTTGCTGTTGCTGGTGCTGGTGCTGGTGCTGGTGCTGGTGCTGGTGCTGTACGTAATCACGTTCTCGCTCGTGCTCGAGGTCTCGAAGTTTCGACGGACCATTACTAGGCGATCTTCGCTGCGAGTGAAGACTATCGTAAGGGCTATAACCAGGTCTCGCATTTGGCGGGTACAATCTTGGACTACTCCTACCCGATGGACCAGAAGCAGAGTCCACCCCATGGGATGATAAGCTGTTCATTCCCAACGAAGGCGGAGGTAATTTGGGTGAACCAGATATTGAATGTAATGGTGGAAGGTGAACACCTCCGGATTTACCGGTCGAGCCATTAGAAGGTATTCGTTGGATTTGTGGCCTGTCGGATATCGTACCTCGCCAAGACGACTCATGTTGATTCGTTGACAAAGAAGGGAAGTCTCTCTCTATGGGAGAAAGTTGATGATTTGAGCTACTGTCGGACAGCTTGAAGGAAGCAATAGAACTAGGTGGTGGTAAGCGGATTTTAGGTAATCCTTCTCTATCTCTATCTCTTTCTCGTTCCTTTTCAGGTTGAGAGGTAGATGATGTTCTACGAGGATAAGGATGTGATCGATTATACGAATGAGAAATTGTAGGTGATCTCCCAGATGAAGGTGATTCACCTCTTCCTTCCTTCTCCCGCTCTCTTGTAGAAAATGAGTAAGAATGAAGTGGTCGTTCATACGATTCTCGAATCGGTATAGATGAGGAGGAGGATGGGATTTCCGAGGGATTTGAAGGTTGCATTCTTGGTATATTTATAGGTAATGACGCGGTCATGCTCTTCTCTTCAGGAGGCGAGTAGTAATGGGTTTTCCGCAGATCAATCGAATGATCAGAATTTCTAGGCGGGGAGATATCGATGGGTCTAGGAGAGGAGGTTGTGGGACCCAAAGGCGAAATCATGTGAAATGGATTTGTAAAGTTGTTATCAAAATTTCGGTTTCGAGCTTGACTTATATACGTTATTGATGAGCTCGAAATCTCAAGTACGACGGGAGATGAGTAGCCAAAATATTTTTTTATAATGATGAAACGCGTTTGAGTAGGCGATGAAGTTGTGTTATGGAATGTGGAAGTAAGATCAAATAACGCCCCCAGTGCCTTTGACTTGATTTGATGTGTGCGATATAGATATTTGGAGGAGCCGATAGGTCGTTTATTCCTCTCGTCACCGGTATGGAAGCGGTATGATTACCTCGATCAGCTGGACTTGTAAAGTCTTCCGAGAATGATTCAAAGATCAAAAGTAGGGCGAACGCCTGACTGTGCACCCGATCAACCAAGAATGGAGTAGCAAGGAACAGTTATCTCGTCAGCATGTCATCCCCTAAGAACGGTCTGTTTTCGATGCACAGAAGAAGCTGACTTACTCAATGTAAAACCACCAATACGAAAATAATCGATTGTCTTTCTTCAAGATCCGATATAACTAAATGTGCTGTGTGCTATTGTCTGATGAAGTCTACTAAGGTTGAAAAACAAGGCTGAGACTCTAACCTAAAGAAGGGCGTATGAGGGGTCTGATGGACTTTTCTCCGTCTCAGATCTTTATTCCTTACTTATCTTGCGTCGATACCTCCTTTGAAAGCGTGTGAGCAGGTTTGTGTGATGAGTAGGCAGGTGTATTGCACGGAACTATCCGATTCGACCAAAAGTCGTGTTTCTAAGGCGGGATCCTTCCAAAAAAAAAAGCAGGTCCTCGAAAACGTTGGCTTCCCGCTCTGCTTCGATTACACAATAATCCGCTGGCAGGGAGACGACGACGGCGTATACCGATAGACAGAACAAAAAGGATAGTTCTAATGGGTAGAATAGCGAAAGAGGAAGAGAAAAAATTTGACGGAGGTATGATTGACGTGTCGATCTAAGACTAAGAAAATAGTATACAAGCGCCAAACAAAGGTTGTTTTAAACCGATGAATGAGATATGACGTCTGTATCTGAAGTTGATCCTTCCCTTTCTTGTCGATGCTCCTTGATCCCTTGACAATCGTGATCCTAAGCTTGAGCGCCGGGACGAAAGATTAGGTCCTTGAAGTTCACTTTAGATGATCGTCCTTTCCAGTGCTGCGTGATACTGTCGCCCCTCAAAGCCTATTTAATCCCAGACTAAAGGAGGGTATTTGAGTAGCAAAGCTTCTCCCGGCGGCAGGCAATTGCAATATTTCCTTTATCAATGAATGAAGAAAGGAGAGTGGGACAGAGACGAATGGGATTTCTGTTGAATGGAGTGAATATGGAAAGTAGGAGTTGAGTTTTCCTTCCTTCTGTGACCGGTTGGTTGCAAAGTGTAAACAGTGAATAAGTCTATCAGGAAATTTGCGATCAGTCTGATCACCTCCTTTCGACTCCAACGGCCCGGCTGATGTTTCGTCCTCGTGTTATAGTTTTTAGATCTAAATGTATCTCACTTCGAACACTAAGACCGAAGTTATGCCCTGTCTGTGTGTTTCAAAACCCCCACTTTTGATCTAAATACGGCGGAACTTTAAAATACGATGTCTGTGTGTTGATCTGATTATATTTATGCTAGCGTAATGCCGTCCTGGAGCAATGAAAGAGGTCGCTTGCTTTGATGGTGTAGTTGTTGCGTGTTGTCAAGGAGTGGTTTGCTGATCCGTTGACGAAATTACGATCACACAGAACAATCTATTCCCTTCCGATGAATAATAGCCACACTCTTGCCTCAATTATGACGAATCTTATAACGCTCAGATCGCCCAGCGATTTTAGACTTTAAGCTTTTCAGTAGACGGTGTTTGGCGATAATTGATGCTTCTACGAGGTACTTCTTGCTTCGCGTGATCTGTCTTCGTCGTGATGAATGAGCTTGCCAGTGTGCTCGAAGGCGCACGTAGAGGAGGATGGATTGCTGAAGCGGTGTACAGAAGATAATCCGGTCAATCTTTTATTTCTCTGTTGCCAGATGGGCTGTGGTTGATTTCATAACCTAGAAGTATGAGCTATAAGAGACATATAATTGAGAGGCGTACGTTTGAGCTTTGTAGATATATATAAGGATTGCGCGATGACACTGAAGGGTAGTTGATAGCGAAATAAAGGAATCAAAGAACAGGTCCCGATTTGTCTCCCGGATGAAATATAAATAGTCACGCTAGTGAAGGTATGTCGGAAATAATAAAAGTGGTTCTTGAGTGGACACTAGATAAAGAGGAGAAAGAGCAAAAGCAAAGAAAACACGGAAAAAAGGACTCCGGAAATTATAAGAAGTTTAAGTCAATTTGCGATTTAAGTTTGATGATAAATTACCATAATTACGATTGATTTCCAAGATGTTTTCTATTATGGGTTCGTCACCTTTGATCAGACTTTAGTGTATTTTTCCATGATTCTCAAGGAGGTAACCCGAAGAAAGAATCGGCAAGTAAAAAGGGTAATAACTTCGGTGATCTTGCACGGGGTAAGGTCAATTGTTCTCTTAAATTACGTTGATATCTATTTTGCCGCGAAGCCATCGAAGGTCCAAGACAATTTTGTGATTCAATAACAACGATACCATATGCTTAACCCAGAAAAGTGATCTTGTATACATTATTACGGTATATAGTTTTTCCTTCTGTATATTCCACACTTCTGCTTCAGGATCGACCTTGATCTTAAGTTACACGCCACCATTGCTATCTGGAACGCGAAAGCAATAAGCATGTCCTCTTATTTCCCGCTGTTGTCTTAAAAGATTCCGTTACATCCTTCCGGCCTTATGTTGGGATATCCGATCGCACGGGCAACGGTAAAGTAAGGGTAAGAACCCTTGCAGATTCCATTCTTTTTCCTGAATTAGCCTTTAGGTTACAAAAGACTTTTTACGCTTTTCTATCCCTTATTTCCCCCAACTGGGAGCTCCGTCAGGAATTGTCACATTTACTTCGGCGCTTATTTCGAAGAATCTGGTCTTCCGACAGTTGTTATTCATCTGTTTCTTGATCCCCCTATCAGAGGTTCGGTTGGAACCCTTGTTTGCTCAAAAGGCCAGACGTTTTCCATCAGATGTCCAGCTAAATCGAGATCGGCGAAGTAGCTTTGACAGGGTTGATCTGGATTCTTCGTTCTACTTTTGTCCCTTCTTTTTTACCCTCCTGGCCATTGGCCCGACTAACACATCTGGGGATCATGTATAGGTAAATAAAGCAAATGATTGGCTTGCAATCGAACGGTAATTTGCGGATATGTCTCGAAAGCAGGAAGACCCAGGAGATCTATCTGACGTAAAGGATCCATCTGCTGGTATCTCGGGATGAGCTTACGACGAGCGGATCTTCGTTTCTATTTATGGCGTGGACTTTGAGCAAGATTTGAAAGAAAATTTAGTCACGGGCTTGAACCTTTTTTCTATTGATTCTTTCGGCAGATCTCTTCGTCCCTGAGTGTCTGATTATGATCGAGGTTTTACCCTTCGTGCCCAACTTCACCATCCTATTTGTACATGACATGCTATCTCGGGCTGAAAGCTTGTCGTCAACGTCCTATGGAATCAGGCGGCATGAGAAGGTAATGATGTACCGAACTAGACCAAATCTGAGACAGATTCGTTGTTTCGCGGCATAAATGCTCAAGACCGAGAAGCATCCTTCCCTCCTTGCTATACGGATAGCGGAACAGTGTACCTCGAAGCCGGCTACATTTAGCATTTTACTGTTAGATACACAAACCCGTTGCTCATCGAGGCTGGCATAGTGTGCTCTCTCGAAGGAGAGTTAATGACTTCCCTGAAAACCCCTTAATCTGTTGGACGACGAGAAACAATTGGCCGTGCATGCAGTTGTCATTGGGTAATGAAATACTCAACATATGACGAGTGGAGGTTGGTCTGAATAACGTATGAACAGCTGATCGACATGATGTATTTCTTTGAGCATATGGTCAAACTTTTGCCCTGATATAGATAAATAGGGTAAACATTCCTGAAATTAAACGCTGGCGTTGACGATAGGCGATCTCAATACATGTAACGTAATTAATCCGATCTGAATCGGGAATCGCAAAACTCGGGATTTTGATTTATATTTTAGGGGTTTTGACCGGGGTTTACAAATAAATAAATAACGGATAAAACAGACTCTAAATAAATGATCTACAGGGAAAGAGACTTGGCGTTATTCCTTTTTCTTCTTAATGGCGTTTTCCTTAATAAAGTTATGTAGTAGTCGTCATTCCGTTCACGTGAAACAGGTTAACTCCTACAATCTTTACAGAAAGGTAGGGCAAATAGTGTCGAATGATATTTGCGAAAATTGATCAAATAGTAAGGAGCATCTAAGCCAGTTCATCGAATCAGTACCCGTGAAATCAATGCTTCAACAACAGAATGAAGTGGTTATGATCAGCGTTATCAGTAAACGGAACCTCTGCTCCTAATTTCATATTGTGGCTTGAATTAGCGTTCATTTGAGCTCCGCAGGAAATCGAAGGCTAAGGCTTTAAATACATTGGTTCTAGGGGTTCTAAGGTGCAATCGTTTACATAATTATCACCGATACAAGCCAGAAAGACGTAGATCAAGCTTATTTCCCCAATTAAGCGAACTGACCCGTTAGTAGCGATCGTCTCGTTGCTTCTCTTTCTCCGATCTATTTTCTTTTGCTCTCACGCCTCCAACATGTGATCAGCCTTAGAGGCTTTCCTTCTATTCGGCTCGGGAAAACTCGAAAGTAATGTACTCTTGATGAATATATGTTTACCTTCATATCGCTACTCATTCCAGAATCATCCCAAGCTAGAGGAAATGCCGATCCGCCTTACTTGTTTTCTTCGTAATTCGTGACGCCATATGTACGAGCAGAAAAATTAGTAGGGGTCATTGATTACGTGTATGGAGGAGCGTGAGCTGATTGGGTACCCTGTTCATGGGGTTAATGCAGTTTCTCCGTATAAGCGACGACGGGGAGGAATTCCGAAAGCAAATTGGGTATGACCCTATTTCTCAAAGTTGGTCTGACCGCAACAAAGTGGCGAATTCCTTGCCCTGTCCTGTCGGCAGCGGTTTACATTTCCATATTGTAACTTTCTTTGACTCTAGAGAAGCATCCATTGGTATACAATTGTTACCCTGTCAGCCGCCTTCCTGTTGGCAAATGGACAGGACGAGGCGATAAAAGCTTCAAACAGCGGATAACAGATTTGGTCAGACAATACCGTGTAAGACAGGCAAGAAAAGACGGTTGGAAATGCCGGAAGGGGATCTCAAGGTGTATGTAATAGTTACGAATTGCGCAATAGGGGTTTCCTACTTGCGTTTCAATCATATGAACTACATAAGCTATCGCACTCGGTGCACAAATACAATATCGCTCCGTTACCTGAAGTTTAGATTCCTCCAATGAAATTAGACATGAGTCTAACTGGCTTGTCTTTGTCTTACAATTATCATGCATGCTTCTTACTTGTGAATCAGATCAGCCAATGATCTGCTGCTTGTTTCTCTAATCTTCCAGACAATAACCAATAATAGAAGGACTTGGACAGTCTATGCTTGATATGCCTTACCTCCACGTTTTCAGCAACCTAATCGGAATGATATAGAGAAACAGCTTTTATTCTCTCATGGAGTCTATTTTAGATTTACGGCCCAGTTAATCTTGAGTGAAATCCACGGAATATTGTTAAGCGTGACTACAAACCCTATAATACGATCGATCATCAAATCATAAGCTTATCGGCGGATGGAATAGTATCTAAGCAATTGAAGATAAAAGCGGGATAACTTGGGAAATCCCTAAGTGAGTACCCTTTTACTTAGGTATATTCAATGGTTCAGCATATGATTCACTGTTCAGTGGAGTGTAGGATATACATTCGCAATGATAATCATCTTCCCGACCCCTCCTTTTTCCGTTCTACCATTATAGCGGAATTATATTGCTCAATGGATTTTACTTTACACCGCATAGATCCAACTCCTTCACAGCACCATCCTTTTGTCCAATGCCATCTCTCCACCCATGATACATAAATTATGCAAAGTTGAATAAATACGAAAGATTTGAGCTTTATAGGAACTTGCAAAAATCGTTAGAATCTTAAAAGGAAGATAAGGGAAAAAGAGTACGTACTCCTCCTTTCATTTGGCTAAAAAGTGCCACCTTTCGAACTACCTCTGTATCGTTGCTATATAAGGTTATGAATATCAACGTCATGGAAAATCAAGGGAATGATAATATCATGAAGAAGGTATGAGGAGTCGATGATATACAATCTGAGCCTGCATATCTAGGAAGCATCGTTGGGAGAATTGTCAACGGGCCAATTTCAAGGAGAACGAAGATGGGTTATGAATGTCCTCTGTGATCTCATGGAGTTCAAGATCTACGCAGCATGCTATTTGGTGCATGTAGGCAGTATAGCCAATCTATAACGCATCAAGACTACGAAATATATATATGCAGAGCATCATGTCCATGCTTCTTCACTTCATTCCACCCATCGATCGATCTGACGACCAGCACAGCCAGATGTGAAAGATGCCAATCAATCATCTTTTTCTCCATCATCCTTCTCTTTCTTTTCCGCAGCTTTGTACAAATCTTTATATTTGCCCGATTTCTCACATAATGACTTGAAGAGCGAATCATCTTTTCGAAGGAGATTCTGCAAAATTCACATTGGGGTTTAGCCGTGTTCGTAGATTGCTAAGAACGGATCCCAATTTAAGATTGACTCACAATAGGCGTATCGAATTCGGCTACTCTACCATCTGAAAGTACTAATAATCTATCGTAATCAATTACGGAAGATAATCTATGTGCGATAGTGAGAAGAGTAGATGATTTGAATTCTGATCGAATTGCAGCTTGAATAGCTTCATCTGTGGCGAAATCTACCGATGCGGTAGCTTCATCCATAATCTAGTAGTCGGAAGATGTATTAGCATAAGGCCAAGTATCGAGGAAGAAGACTCACGATAAGATTACTCTTCCTCAATAGTGCTCTAGCCATAGCGACCAATTGACGTTGACCCTGAGAGAAATTGCTTCCTCCTGCAGAAACTTCCGTAGTGAGCGTAATGATTGATTTGCCTCCCAATCCAGTGGATCCAGAAGGCGCTGGCGAGGCCAATCGTTTCGCATCTTCTGCAGCAAGTGCGGCGAGTCTCTTCGATGAAGGTACACGAGAAGGAACTCTGCTTGATGGAGGTGTATCCGCAGGTCCCAAGTTGACTCGGGACAGGGCATCGAGCAGTTCTTCATCTGTATGTTCATTGAAGGGGTCGAGATTTTCTCGGACCGTGCCAGAAAATAACACGGCATCTATGAATATACAGTCAGTTCAGCTTGATTTACAAAAATTTCGACATATTTCTCAGCTGACCTTGCGGAATGTACGTTATTCGAGAACGCTATGAACGTGGAAGCAATCAGCACTCCACAGTGAAATCCATCAATCCAGGCCATATAGACCACTCACTAAATCGTCAACTCCTATTTTGGTAATGTCAATTCCGTCCAGCCAAATACTACCTCCATACGGTTCCGCGAATCTAAGTAAACTCATAGCAAGTGTAGATTTCCCACTTCCCGTTCTACCAATCAAACCAATTTTTTCTCCGGCTCTTATGTCGAAGGATCCTTTGAAGACAGAAGGTAAATCTGGAGCATACTTGATTTCAAGTTCTCTTACGCTCAAAAATTGGTCTTTGGTACTAGCGTTTGTAGATGGCCAATATGCTGGAGGTCGATTGCGAGGAATGACGGCAGGTGGTTCTTGAGGTAACGATAAGTATTCTTGGACTCGCTCTACAGAATTGAAGTCCATTTCCAATTGACCCCAAAATCTCGAAACCCAATAACAAGCCAATACGAATGATTGAGCCGATACTATCGCCATACCAGCTGAACCTGCCGGTACGGCGCCACTCAAAGCGAATAAGGTGGTCAAGAAAACCGAAATTGCTCCGAGTACGTCGAATCGGATCAGAAGCTGTGACGAAAGTCAGCAGGTGTAGTGAGATACGTTACACTCTTTGACCTAACTTACCCATCTGTTCATCATCTACATCACATGGAAAACCACCCGTCAGCACATTTCCAGCACAGCACTCTCAGACACTCACCCAGTAGTAGTAGTAAGCTTGATGCGTTTTGTCCACCTGCTCACACAGCTGGGTCATGAATCTTGCTTCAACCGAGAAGGCTCGGACGGAAATGACACCATCGAGGAGTTCAGCGAAGCCAGAGCTATGTCATTGTGAGTTGATCGTACCCGCACGAACAAGGCTGCCGAGTTCCAAACTTACAAGATAGGAGATTTCAGCTATGCATAAAACCCATAAGTCAGCTCCAAGCGATATTCAGGGTGCATTAACAAGCTTACGGTAGCTTCCAGCCTTCTTAAGCTTCTTCCCACTCTCAACTGTTTTATCAAATCCCGCTTAGCTCATCGATCCAGACAGGAGTCGTAAGCTTGAGTCACTCACGTAAACAATCGAATACTGATAATAGAGGTAACTGATTATAGCTGCTGGGAGAAGGAACCATGGTACAATTGCGGCGACTACAACCTGTTTGATGCATCACTGTCAGCCACACTAATATTTGTATAACCACATTCACGGAAAGAGATTGCTGGACACCCACGATTGCACCTATCAAACTGGCTATGTAAATAATGACCGTTCTCAAAGCGCCATTCAAGGACGAATCGATAGTTTCGACATCTAGTCAATCAAATAATCAGCATGCATTAAACCTATTCCGTAAGCCAACGCACCTCGAGAGAACCTGTTAATAATCCGACCAACAGGCGTAACACTGAAGAATCTAACGGTCGCTGCACAGCGGAGATCAGTATCGATGGTCCATCTCAGCGACAGCGTCCAGCTGACTTACATCGCATTACCCGCTCAAGCAGTCGGTCGTGTAGATGACTAGCAATAAAGAAACGGGATCAGCCGAAGCAGCTCCGATGTATAATTTGACTCACATGGCAGCTCTATAAGAACTCCAAGAACCGACGGCACTTGACCCCACGCCGAAGAGAGCGGCTCCAAGGACTAAAATTATTTTCATCAGCTTACACATTAGGTTCTTAATCTTCTCCGTTGATCAACTCACCGATACCGGTATAGACACTAAGGTAGAAGCCGGGATTCGTTTGGGCAGGTGGAAAATAAGACCTGAGACCTTTTATTGCGGTAGCACCGACAGTCATATTAGAAACCATAGCGCTGCTCGTATGATGTAAGACGTGTTGATGAAGATCAGTGTGGTGATAATGCTGAGCGTGGTCCACTATAGCTGGCCTGAAGACGGCGAACAAGGTAGTGTGGGACGTGAATTGAGTATTGTAAGCTGCGTCATTTTGATCGTTAGCTTGCTCCGATACGCTCCCTTCTGTTAGGAAAGCTTACCTTCTCCCCATACTTTCAGCCACCAACGTTCGCCGACAGTCAGACCTTGATTCAAGACTGTTGTGATACAACTATTAGCTGGATACACAACGACTGTCATGAATTGCACCCACGGAGCACAAGCAATGTCCAAACCCAGGTGACATATGTAGCGGCAACAATATATAGCTTATACGTCTCCCATTTGACATTTCCAACAGCCCTTTCTTCGTCTGTATAATCACAACGAGATTAGCAAATCTTCATAAATTATGCCATAGTAAGATGATTTCTCTGGAGTGGGACAATACATTCGGTTGAAGGGGCCACATACCTTGTATTAGCTTCTTGCCCGGACCTTTTTTCTTGACCTTCTTTTCAGCACTATCGACCACCTCAACTTCTTCCTCAACTTCCTCTTTCGCAACAATAGCTTCAGATTTAGTCACCTCAGCTTCTTCAAGAGCTACAAGTCCGTCAAGTTCACCGGCCGAACGCAATTCATCGGGTGTACCTTGAGCGTCAATTCGTCCGTCTAGTATTCGAACGAGGTAGTCTGATGAAGGAAGTAACAATTCAACGTGGTGAGAGACCAGTATCTGTAAACATGATTGGAGTTATTTGGGTGCTTCAGTGTCAGATGTGTGCAGGTAGCTTACAATCGTTCGATTCTTCAATATTGAGCCATTGAGGCATTTATCCGTCAGATGCTTAGCGGTATGGGAATCGACCGCCGCGAGAGGATCGTCGAGGAGGACATGTTGAGTGTAAGAGTATACTGCTCGAGCAAGAGCGACACGTGCTTTTTGTCCACCACTGCAATGAAGCGATCGTTGGTCAGTCCAGGCTTCCACAAACATCCCTAATCTCGAAACATACCTCAGAGAGACCTGAATACACGCCAACGCGTTAGCTCACTATTCTCCCACGAGTCAGCTTGAACGCAACCTACACCCTTAGCGCCAATCTCGGTTTGATCACCATCTTCTAACATATCTAGATCAGGGTTTCTGAATTCCAGCGCATCAGCATTAGCATCGGGGTTTCAGAGTCTTATATAAGCGAGGGTAATTTACAGAGCACAAGCATCCAGCACCATCTCATACCTAGCCTCGTCAAATGCTTCTCCGAACAAAATATTATCCTTGATACTCTTTTGTTGTAACCATGGTGTTTGAGCAGCATATGCAATCGAATTTCGTAGCCCATCTGAATTGATTTGAGTAGTATTTTTAGGCAAATAAGATTTTCCATTGAGCAATTCCATTTCTCCTAACAAAGCAGTAAGAATAGCCGTTTTTCCCGATCCGGTAGGTCCAGTGATGATCGTCAGTTTTCCAACAGGGAAAGAAACGTTCAAATCTGTTAAAGTGAAGAAGCTCTCTTCTCCGTCTTCATTACGGTCGTCTTGGGGTGAGGAGGAGGAGTCAACGGCAGTCGTGCTGGTACTTTGTGATGGTGAAGGAGGCTCGACTATTGTTTTGGGCTTCTTAGCTGCTTCTGTTGATGCACTGGCGTTTTGCTCAGATTGTTTGCCGGTGTTCCATCTGAAGCTTGCATTTGCAAATCCAATCTCATTTGGCGATGCATCTTTAGGATCGACTGATCTCTTCAGCGAAGATACCCAATCTGGAACCTCATCTTCGGCTAGGAAATCTTCGATTCTCTTAACCGATACGTGAGCTTGCAAGAGGATAACCGCGAAAGTCGGAATAACGTTTAAAGGCATCCTCAACATGGAGAAGAGGGAAATGGCAGTAAACGCAACGGAGACTGTCAACTCTCTCTTTGCGATGACGATGTAGCAGAAGAAGGAGACCAAGGTGACGAAGATTGGAGCAAGTGACCAGAGAAGCGAGAACCATATTCCGTTGATCAAGGCTGCGAATTGATACGTTGGTTAGACCAAGACTATCAGGCTGAATTACATGCGGGCGGTCACTTACACCTGACCATCTGTTTCATCTCCTTAGCTCTGGCTTCCGCAGCTCGGTTCTTCCATTGTTCTATCCAAGCGAAAAATTTAATGAACTGGATAGCACCGATAAGCTCGTTCATTACGCCAATTCTCTTATCTCTAGCTTTGAGCAAGTCCTGGGTGATCGCTATACTCCGTTTGGAGACGAATGAATTTAGCGGGGTAGCTACTACAAGGACCACCACACCTGCGAAAGCGGACCAGCCTAGAATACTGACAGATCGTTATCAGTGTTGTCAGTTGCAATCTCAAAAAATCCGGAATCTTCAACTAACTTGTAAAGGAAGACAGATGCAACGATGATCTCGAAAGGAGCCCCATAGATAAAGTATCCTCCGCTGACTGTGTTGCCGATTCGGTTGGTATCGCCAGCCATCAAGTTGACAACCTTTCCGCTATCGGCGTTACTCTTTTTCTCGGCTTTGCCACCTTCTTTGGCCTCCTTCTCTTCATCCTCTTTGGTTGTGACTATACCGGAGGCATCTTTTCTCCTAAGCGCTTTATCAAAGATAGCAGCGGTTAGTTCGGCCTTGATACGGAGTGCCGCCCTTCGTCCGTGCCACAAATGCAAGAGGTCGACCAACGCCTAATATACTTAAACATCAGCTCATCTTGGAGAGTCAATTCCTTTGACGCTGACCTACCTTGAGAGTTGAAGCTAAGAAAGCTAAGAAAGCGAAGATGTAGGCTTGAGACATAGCTCGTGCCGATTTGTTATCGATTCCATCTCTGAGGGGTATGGACAATCGATTCAATTCCAGCCACACGTCCGGCGAGAGAAAGTCAGACGACTTACAAGATTTTCTTCAGGAAATAAGGACCCGCATAATTGAAGACAACCGCCAAAAGGGTCAATGCAGCGTCTGATCCTAAGTCCAGCTTGTTCGCCAAGAAGATCTGTTTCAGTAAAGAGCTAGTCTTCAGCTGGTTGAAACGATCAAAAACAATAGCTGTTTGTTGTTTGAGTGAAAGTTTTGGTAAATCTTCAGGATCTAATTCCTTTGAAGCTCCAAATGCTATGAACTCGTTTACCCAGTTAAACGATAACCAGGAATAAAGGGTAACGTCGTCGTCCAGAGAAACTTCAGGCTACAGTAACATACAAATTCAGCCTAAAAACTCAGGTCGACTAATTGATCTATCTTATTTGGTGCAGAATATGCCAAGAACGGAGTCAGGAACTCACCAATCTGGAAAGGACCTCTGGAGACGTTATTTTTAGACCAAATAAAACTATTAGAATGATCGATATACCAGCAATATCACCGATCTCAAGTCCGTTCCTAGTCTTAGTCGCCCAGGAGGGAAATTCGTTGTTGATAGTTTTGAGATACCACGCATTTCCTAAGGAAAGTACCGATAATACAAGAAGGATAGAGAGTATCAAAATGGTAGTATATGAAGGGGTGTATAATGGTCTTATGGTGAATTGTAGTAAGAAATAAAGCTAAAAATTTTCACCAAGCC
The DNA here is from genome assembly GCF_000512605.2 of Kwoniella pini CBS 10737. NCBI lineage: Eukaryota > Fungi > Basidiomycota > Tremellomycetes > Tremellales > Cryptococcaceae > Kwoniella > Kwoniella pini. The sequence goes on along the minus strand of NC_091724.1, from coordinate 438,373 downwards.
TTGAATCAGCTTCACGTATCATGATTGTTTGCCCTTTTGAGCCCAGCTGTTCGACTCACCCATACTACAATCATTCCTGCAGATAGTAAGATATCCGTAACCTTATGACCATCTCTGTGGGCAAGTCCCATTATCTGCCAGCCAGTTATACCTGTCCATACCCCTATCTCAGCGATACTGATAAGCGATAAGATGATTTGTTTCCATATGGCGGGTCTCCGCTTGATTGCTTCATGACGCTGTCGTTCTGTGGGAGGTTCAGGAGGAACTAAGGATTCGAGAGGTACAAGATCTGATAACAACGAATGAAAGAATCGTCGGATCGGCTTGAAAGGAGGAAGGGATACGATGAATACGAGTATTAGAATGGAGAGAGAAGAGATTGTTCGTATTGAGGAGATGATGAGTGGAGAGAATGCCTGAAAGTTGGCTTCAGCGTTCATCCTTTTATTAGACTTTTTGAGGAATTCAGTAAGAATGAATGAGAAAGAAAAAGGGAATGGAAGAAAGCTTACTGAATCAATTACCATTATGAATATTTTCTTATTCCATTGATCATTTGAGGATATTGGTGAACAATGCGTTAAAGTAGATAAACTTGTCCAATTAGACAACTAAACTAAAAATATCACTCAACCTTCCAAATACAAATTATACGGTCAAGAAATGCGGCGAAACGCTTTTGAAAATAGCGTCTTTGATTCACCAACCAGTTTGACTGGACCACTGAACAAACAAACAAACAAACAAACAAACGACAGAAAGGAGATCACAAGATGTGTCTGCATGTATGCTATCAACAAAGATAAGCATACTCGATCATCTAATTATAGACCATACATACATATGAGTACATACCATCCGGTTGAGCGACAGTGTATGGGGCACCAAACGCGCCCACGCGACTACAAAATACAATTAATATTGCCGCCTAAAATTCATACGGCGTAAAGCGTAAAGATAGCACGCCTAAACAAAAAACCTTTGAAATCATCAGTAAAAGTCATGTTATTCTGATTAACCGACCATTTGATTTATTTTGACAATCTTCGAACATCAGACATCGTATAAACGCATTCAAAAAATCGCATTTACACACTACCATAATATATCACCACTAATCCAAGATTTGATACTCTCGACTATACCAACTCATTCTCAGCTTCGAAATCCTAGTCTTCAAATTATTCAACCACCATGTCTCACGAATCAGATAGAGAATTAGCTAGATTATGGAGAGTTTCAAGAACAGTTCATGAGATGGTACGAGATAGGGTATGTTAGAATAAACATTTTAATTATTGAACATTCTCATCAGAGAATGTTTCTTAGATATCATTTGAGTAAGGCTAATAAAGATCTTAACGAAATATAGGGTTACTTGGTAGCAGATTATGAAGTTGATGTATCATTTGATCAATTTAAAAATGATTTCGGAGCAACAGGATCAGTAGAGTAAGTCGGGTTTCATTTCCTCATATCACAAATAATTTTTGGTCTTTTTTAAATATTTTGAAAGCTGATTATTGATTATAAAAAAACGTAGTCGTGGACCAATGAGTTTTTCTGTAAAACATGCTGAAGATGAAGGAACTCTTTATGTTTATTTTTGTGCAGAAAAAAATGTTAGTAAAGCAGCAATGAAAACGTAAGTTTATAATTATTTAATTCTTCACATGATCTATCATTTCTTGTTACCAAAGAAATAAAAATCTTTTTCGAGGATGTTTGAGTTGATTTTATTATGAATATTTACTTTTTCTTTTAGATTTATAACATCAATGGATAAAATAGGTGCAAAAAGAGGAATAATAATTTGGTCAGAAAAAATGTCTCCAGCAGCAAAGAAGGTGAATTTATTATTTCTCCATTTTTTTAAATCTACTTTTGACATTTAGTCAAATTTATTGGGCAAATTGAAATTTTAATGGATATTTTTACTGATTTAAAACATTTTAAAATATCAATATATAGACATTACAAGAATTAGCATCTGAATATCATTTAGAAGATTTTCAAGAATCAGATTTATTAGTTAATATAACAAGACATTTTTTAGTTCCAAAACATCAAATAATGAGAAAAGATGAAAAAGATCAATTAATTAAACGATAGTGAGTATTTAGGAATTTGTATTATAAAATAATGGGTATTATAGTATAAATATATTGATTTAATCATTTTAATTTACTTAATTTTATATAGTCGTCTTAAAGAAACTCAATTACCACGTATAATGATAACTGATCCAGTTGCTAGATATTATGGTATGAAAAGAGGACAAGTTATGAGAATTGAAAGAGCTTCAGAAACTGCAGGAAGGTTAGTTAAAGACAAAATTCATTCATTCGAATAGCAAATAAAAGAAAAATATTACTGAAAGTTGAAAATTGATTATTGATTATTGATTATTGTTTTATAGGTATATCACTTATCGAATTTGCATGTAAATTTCAGATTTTCAGATTATTTTAGAAAAAAATCCAAAATCAAAATGAATGTAAATTGTTATTGAGGGTAAAGCATAATTACTCAAGCGAGGTAAATTACAATTTTGAGCGATAATTTTAGGTTAATCGTAAATTATCGTTTCTTTATGGGATATAGATATACTATTTATAAGTATATATATATATGTATGAATTAATTGTCACATACTATATTTATAGTTGATGAAGTTTCAAATTACCGATCATAGAAAGCTATGAATTGAGTTGAATCAGTATTACTCATTATGCTATTCACCAAAGCTTTTCGCTTTTCGCTTTTTATGCAAATCTTGATGTTATTTATAGAGAAGATATATATGCAAGATATCATAGTGATAATAATGAAAAAACCCCAATTGAAAAAACTCTATATAATTGTATATATGCGTATGACCATAATCTATAATTCCAAAAAGAATATACCCAAAAATTCTAAAACCTATGTATTCACAACTTTACTTTCTATCAATTCTTTTAATCGCAATTATTGCTATTGAAAAATCAATATAAATTCCCTATCCCTAATTTTCAACATTTAAAGAAATTTTAAAAAGTTTCATTTCTTTATTGTGGAACTTTTATTATTATTTTAAAATAATTAATGAATTGATGTACTTTCTATAAACTTCCCTTCCAGTTAAATTCAACTTGCAATTGTTTCTTGAGAATTTGAACTAATAATTGTATTTGGTTTTCTTCTTATTGCTTTATCATCTCTTTGTTTACGCATCCATGCTCCCTAACCGATTTAAAAAATATCAGCATCAATGAATTCGTTATTTTCATCTTCCATAGTGTTTAGGAATGTTTTCAAGCCCTTAAAATAGCAAAGTAATCTCAATTCAACCAAATATCCCTTCAAGCTATATTTTTTTTATTCTAGAAGATCCGTTTACTTGAAGCACATTTGCCTCAACTTACAAACCTTCTTTCCATTTTCTCACTCCTCCCTCTTATTGGAAATTATCATTCATAGCAGGATATACAATCCATCTTTTCACAAAGCAAAGCAAAGCAAAAATCGACAAAAAGTATAAAACTCACATCCTTAGGTCTCTTCTTTTTTGCCCAACTTTCTTCTAATGCTCTTTGTTCTGCAATTTTCCTTTCAAGACCTTTATGATCATCAAAAACAGGTCCACCAACTCTAAATTCAGGATTTGTAGTTTCAACAGATGTTGTAGGTATTGTAAGATCTATAGTTGGTTCATGATATCCTACTCCTGCTAATGCAGAGAAAAAAACTATTGTACAACTAAGATAAATCAAATAAGTATCAGTATTATAATTTTAAATCTTTTGATTTCAATTGATAGTTGTTATTTTTTTTAAAACAAAAAACATTTTCGAATTTCGGTACATTTTTTTAAAGATTCTAAATACCATTTTTATTTGATATATTCTTAATTCAATAATTCACTAATTCCAATTTAAATTGAAAAAGCAAAAACCAATAATACTTTCATTGTCAAATAGAAAAAAAAGAAAAAAAAAAAAAAAAAAAAAAAAAAGAAAAACCCTTTTTAAAACTCACCTAAAAAAAACTAATAAAAAAGGTAAATTACCTCTTTTAACAGCTTTCATAAATCTTGCTCCAATAGCTTTTCCAATTCTTTTAGGAGTTAATTTAACTTTCCATCCTCCTACTCCTACTCCTACTCCTGAATTTATTTGTTGTTCAAATTGTTGATTTGATAAAGATTTTTCAATATTTATAGATCCATTATTATTGTTAGTATTATTATTAAAATTAAAAGTTGATTTTGTAGGTGAAGGAGAAGGTGATCTTTGAATTAAATTTCTATTAGGTTCTAAATTTGATGTTGATGTTGATATTGATGTTGATGATGTAGGTTTACCTGCTTCTGCACTTATATATGTTGATGCATTTCTTGAATGACCTATTGTTGATGATGATGAAGTAGAAGTAGAAGAATTAATTATTGTATTTGAAAGTGGTATTGTTGACATGACGCGTCAATCAATTGTTTCTAAGAATATCCTTTTCGTTTTTAAAGTGAAATAAAGAGGAGTAAGAATAATATGTATAAGATTGATAATTGTGTGAACAAAGTTAAAAAAGAATGACAATGTTAAAAGATGTTTTGTATTTTTAAAGTAATCTACGCGCTATAATTATTAGAAGAAGAAGATCCTTCTTTGCTTAATACGAGTACTACTCATAATAAGATTCTAGATTTGATTGTTGAATAAGGGGTGGAGGGTTCTTCTTGTCACAACCCAGTTACAAGTTACAAGTTACCCACCATAGATAGTACTTTACTCTAAAAGTAGTAACTTAGTGGCGTTTTATCTTGGAATATATTACGTATTTAAAAACAAAGTTTACCCTGATACCCGTACACAAATTATTTCTTAATAGACTTACCATGTTGTAATCTGCGGTAATTTCAGTTAATACATATATATTCGGATAGCAGGAAAACAATGTTAAGCAGAGGAATAAAGTATTAATTTGAACCAAAAAAAGAGGGTTCTAACAGTCCAATCACATAATTCTTCTCTCGTATGCATAAATTCTTACTATCAATATCTCTCATTACCTACTACCTAAGCCTCGCCTTCTATTCCATCCATCTCAGGATCCCACTTTACAGCTTCGACACTTTTAATATCCAATTCAAAATATCCTTCTCTGTCATCTTGACCTTGTGATACTGAATTTAAAGTACTTGTTGATTCTCCAGAAGTATTTGTTGAAGGACTAGCCTCTGTAGCTCCTACTCTATGATACCCTCCAGTTGAAGGTGAACTAGCAGAACTTCTTCTAATCGGTTCTGAAACTTGATTAGGTGAATCTTTTTCAATAAGTGATCTTAATTCTTGATCATTTTCAATTTCTTCTTTTGATAAAGTTGATTTACCCCATCCACCAAGATTAAAATTACCTAATATACCTTTTGATCCTTCTGATGATAATAAGGGAGAAGGTTTAGAAGGTCCATCATCACCTCTATCTCTTCCTAATAATGCAAAACCTATTGTACGTATTGAAGATTTAGGTAAAGGTATAGAAGATGGTGAAATTACTCCTTTTTTAATTAAAACGAAAGATGATAATGGAAGATAAAGCGTTGAAAATGATTGTGGATTAGTTTGGAAGTTAAATGGATCAAGAGGGATTTTAGATGATGTTGAATTATCGGAAGGAGGTAATTCCAAACGATGTTGAAAAACGTCGGATCTGTAGATAATATGTTTCAGTTGATAATCCAATTTCCAAATGTCAGATAAAACACTTTTAAACTCACTTTGGTCTTCCGTCTATACCTATATTAACTACCCATCTATTTCTCCATCCTTCCCAACCTCTATATCCTACTACAATCTTTAAATGACTATATAATTCTAAATCCCAAGTGTCTTGTCCGAATAAGGTAGGTTTTGATGTATTCCTAAATCCTGCATATCCAGTTCTAATTTGACCTATTTTAGCTTGTGGTATTTTCGTACTTAAATATCCGTAGAATGACATATGAGAATATTGTTCTTTATCTTCTCCATCTTCTACAGTTTCATTCTTTGGATGAGCATTTGATGAAGAAGAAGCGAGCGAGGGTATGAGGGATAAACTACAGGTGGATAAACCACCAACTTCTATATCTGATCCTAAGCCAAATTGATCAATCTTATCCACCGGCGGATTCGTGGAATCGAAAGAAAATATCGTTGTTGGATGTGCTCTAGGTGTTGGTTCACTTTGAACAACTATGATACATATGTTGTATAAGCCAAGTCCGGTAACATTCAGAGGTAGCATTTAACAAACCTTCCACTTACTCCTTGCTGTATTTCGCCTGAGTAGATCGATTGATCGGCCGAGATATGACTTGAGTGGCGTTGTCATCTTGTATCGCAGGTGATTCACTCAGACTTGTTATGACGATAGTAGTAAGCTCTTCTGATCTGTCTTCTTGAGTGGATATCTTCAATTTCATCCGTATAAATAGATACCTTGCGTTTTACAGATGTAGCTTGATTTCCTCGAATAAAGTAGTTCAAAAGTCAACCTGGGATAGAAAGATGTTATGGAATTGATCGATTAAAAGTGGAGGTCACCGACAATGAGAGACCGCAGTAATGATCCGCATTACTACTAAGTATTCGTATTGAAATTGATTTGATTTGATTTACCCTGAATTAACCGTCATCCCCCCTTTTACTACTACTACTAGTATCATACATACGGTGACACATGGGTAAATTAAATATTACCCATTCAACATCGACATTTTCATTTTAATATTACTAGTATATCATTAAATTTATATCGTCAGTCATCATTCTGTCGTCATCAGATTGTTCCGACCTTACAACGCTCAAACCTTATTGAGTGAACATCTGATATCAATCGGTATTCGCCCATCGTTATCAATTGAGCGTAATCGTGAATATTTTCAGATTCACTTTACATATCTTACAACACCTACCTCTCTCCCTCTCTCTCCCTTCAACACATTTCAACTTTCCCATTACTTAGTCCTTAAAATTCTACTATTCCCATTAACTTTAGAGATGCTCTTATAGACCTAGTTATTAGGGAATCAATAAGCATCCTAAAATAGATTTAGCAAACAGTCGGAGAAAAGGAGTCCGAAAAACGCATCGCCAATCTGGACAATCATAAATAGCTTATCAATCGATAAAACGACTATCGAAACCATCTTTTTCACGATAATCGTACATCCTTTCATCTAATTCTCCCAATAATCCGCTTGAACTTCCTTTAATCGAATTTTATTTAGACCAACAAGTAAGGAAACGAGAACATCCATTCATTGGCGAAGTCAATACGGAAATACCTAAAACCTTAGTTAGCTTTCTCAAATTCTCTATTTCTCCTCTTCTACCCTTTCGACCTCTCTATACATATTTATACAAATTAGACCAAAATACTTTCCAGCACATTGAAGGAAACGTACACCATGTCGACATCTCAAGAACCCCCAACGTTAGATACGTTAAATTTAAAAGATAAAGAGAACGATAAGAGCAATAACAATACACCAGAAGTTAAATCTTTGGATTTTTCACCTAGACCACCTTCACCCATTGGCGACAACGAAGAACCAACAGCACCGACAACCTCTCATCCACCTCCTACCGAGAATGCAAAGCAAGTAAATGGCAATGTAGCAGCGTCATCACGTTCCCCATCGTCGTTGCCGCGTCCACCTCCTCCACAAAGTATCACCTCTGCTCCAGCCGTTCCTGGTGCCGCCACAGCATCTAGACCGTCCGGCGCTATGGCAGGGGCGAGAGCAGGCGTAGCAGGAAGAGGTGGTATGCCAATGCCAATGGGTATGAGAGGTGCTGCAGGTAGAGGAGGAGGTCAAATGCAGACTAAGATGTTACCGTCCTTGCAGGCAAAGATGGACAAAGTAAGTCTTCGGTATGCACTACTTTTCTTAGAGCTTGAAACTTACTTCTCCGCTCTCGTAGATCGCTGCATCACGACAAGGGCCACCTGGTGCTCAATCACCTAATGGTGGTCTTGGACCTGACCCAAATGCTACATCCATGGGAGCATTACTTCGATCTCAAGCATTAAGACCTCAACAGCAACAACAACAACAAGGTAGCTCCAGTGCTACACCTGCCGGGCCAAATTCTGGACCATTCGGATTAGCTGCTAGAAGAGCTGCAGGTGGAGGGGCTGGCCCACCAAGACCAAATTTGGGTATGATGGGTATGGGAGCTAGTTCGCCAGCTGGTTTAGGACGTGGAGCTGGTGTTGCCGGACGAAGAATGGGTCCACCAGGTGGATTGACGCTAAGTGGAATGAAAGGAGCACCTAAAGAGGAGAATAGTAAATTTAGTGATTTCAAGACTATCATGTGAGTGGACCGATCACCATTTTGTACTACAAATTGTCAAGACCCGCTTTCGATGAAACGCCTCCTAACATATCTTTTTAATTTTATTAGGGATCCTTCTGGTTCGCTTAGATTCTCTTCGAAAGCTGTACTGACTGCCAAAGGTGTGGATTTTGAAGACGGTGCATCTTTCAAGATTAATATGGATGAGATTGAAGTTCTAGGTGAATTGGGTAAAGGAAATTATGGGTCGGTACACAAGGTTTTCCACCGACCTACGAATGTCGAAATGGCAATGAAGGTCAGTACATGCCTCGTTTCGCTTCTCTGAACTTCGTGTTCCTTGCGAATTTTTTCATAGAGCCGATAAGTTTGTAGAATGAGCAATGGATCCAGCTACTAACAGTTTGCGTTGCTATAACAGGAAATACGATTGGAACTCGATGAATCGAAATTGAATGGGATTATCATGGAATTAGATATTTTACATCGAGCGGTCGCACCTGAGATTGTTGAATTCTTTGGAGCTTTCACGATTGAATCGTGTGTGTATTACTGTATGGAATACATGGATGCTGGATCATTAGATACTCTTACTGGAGGTGGAGTAGCAGCAAAGGATCAAACTTCGAATGAGAACGGGGATGAACCCACCGGAACAGCTCAAGAGAGAGTACCTGAAGATGTTCTGAGGCGAATAACAGCAGGCATGATTAGGGGTTTGAAATTCTTGAAAGATGAGCTGCAAATCATGCATCGAGGTGAGTTGCCGTTTGAAGTCAAGAGCCAGGGCTTGAAACGACCATACTTTGAGCGAAAGGGCCTGACTAACGTATCTTAACCTATTCAGACGTTAAACCAACGAACGTGCTGATCAACAAGAAGGGAGAAGTGAAATTATGCGATTTTGGAGTTTCAGGACAATTGGAAAAGAGTTTAGCAAAAACTAATATCGGTTGTCAAAGTTATATGGCTGTGAGTGAGAATTATTCTGGCTGGATTAACGAACCGTTGTTGATGGATATTGCCTTTTTGAAAATATAGCCCGAAAGAATTAAATCAGAAACTGTTAATCAAAATCCAACATATACAGTATCATCAGATGTATGGTCAGTTGGATTATCAATAATTGAATTAGCAAAAGGATGTTATCCATATCCACCTGAAACTTATTCAAACGTTTTCGCTCAATTACAAGCTATTGTAAATGGTGCTGCTCCAACATTACCACCAGGATATAGTAATGATGCGAATGATTTCGTTGCAAAATGTTTAATGAAAGATCCAAATCAAAGACCAACATATGCTCAATTATTACAACATCCTTTCTTAATTGCTGATAAAGAAGCTGAAGTAGATATGGTAGGATGGGTAAATGCTGCATTAGAAAGAAGAGCAGCTAGAGGTATAGCAACTTTGAATCCTATTCAAGCGTAATTTAAATCAAATCACCTTTAACCGAAATAAATAACACGACAAAGCCATACTGCACTATAAATATTTACAATCGAATTTTCACCTTAAATGTACCTATTAATTCCAGCAATATCTGGTCGCCTCGCCTTAAGATCTCTTCAATACGATATCCTCAATTGGCTGATCTTATGTAATTACTTAAAAATCAAATCTGTTAAATCTTATCTTATCCTACCATTATAATATATATTCAAACATAGCACACGATATTCTTGATCAATACAAAATAGGTTGATAAGTTGAAATCCTCTAGTATAGACTAAAGAAGAAAGTTGGGGATCAACATTAGGAGGAAAAGAAAGATTCATATAAATTTAGATTCCCAAATCATGGATAATGAGGTAATGATATAATAAAGAAGAAAAGACCAAATTATTGAGAAACGATGCGCATAGAATTATGTCAAATTAATAAAAAAGTTTATTTTCTTTTGGTTTTACAGATGTAATTTGATTTAATATGATTAAATATATGATAAAATTAAATTATTGACTTTTTTACTTTTTTACTTTTTTATATAAAATCAATTAAAAATGTAAATGTAAATATAAATATAAATATAAATATAAATACTTAAGAAAATGTCTATCATGCTTTTATAAGCTTGTTTTGATGAAAATGAAAGTTTGAATATGATAGTTATTTATTGCATAAATTCGATATTGATATTCAGAAGATACAAGATAAAAGAAAACGTATAAGATAAGACAAGATACATATATGTTAAGACTATTGATACTGAATTTATAAAAACTAGAAAAAGATTAATTTACAGCTTGTTATTCTTTAGATTTTTACATTTTTCATTTATTCTTGGGTATGTTCATTTTAAAACTAGATAAATACATTTTTTTTCGAGTGAGGGAAAGGAATTACGTTTAAAAATTCGTTAATTAATTTTTTGAATTTTTTTAGTTCGTTATAATATACAAATTCGATTTGATATTTGAAATTTATCGAAGGGAAAAAGTGAAATTGAAATTAGGTATTTGATTGATTAGAAAAAAGAGAAAAAAAACACATTATTGAGTTTGATTTAAAAGTATTTAACTGAAAAAGTTAATTTTGATTTATTTTTAAATCCAATTCCATAGTTTGAAATCAAATTATAAGATGATTAACTCTTTGACTAATAATTAAATTTACAACTTCTTCTTCTACGTCTTGATTATTATTTTCTTTTTCTTCTTCTTCTTCTTCGTAAAGATTATTGAAAAGTAAATCATGTGGAGTTGTAGGAGTTAAAATATTTGTATTATATGAAGAAGATCTTGATGAAAAATCATTTCGATTAATAGTTGATAAACAAGGTCTAGGTGGTGTTAAAGAAGGATGAATTTGAATTGTTGGTATATCATTAAAAGACTATTTAAAAAAGGAAAAGTGAAAAGTGAAAATTCAAAAATATCAGTTTAAAAAAAAAACACTATAAACCCATTTTAATTTGTTTTATAACTTACTTGATTAATATCTTTTTCACCTAGAATATTATTATTCTTTATAGTTGTAATATGATTAGAAGTGAAAGGTCTTTGCATTTGTTGATTTGAAGGAGAATGATTTCCTTTTAATCCTATTGAACTTATTGTTCTTTCTAATGGAGGAGCGATAAGAATTAATTTATCAGGTGAAAAATTAGAATGTGTTGTAGAAGATAAAGCATAAGTTGAATTTGAAGTTGATGCGCAAAAAGAATGTGATCTATGATTTAAATTTGGTCTTTTAGGTGATGATCTTTGTATACCATTTGAAGATGATGATGATGATATAGGTGATATAGGTGAAATTGGTGAAGGGATTTGATAAGGTGAAGATCTTGTTAAAGAACCATTTGAACTAATGTTAATATTTGATTGTAATGATGATAATCTTCTAGGAAGAGGTCTTGAAGTAGAATTAGGATTGGAAAATGAGAAATTCTTTGATTCAAATGGATTTGGAGTTAAAAATGGTGCAGGTGAAGCTGTAGGTGAATATGATTTTTGTCTTGAACTACCACTACCACTACTACTACCACTACCACTACCACTACTACTACCACTACCACTACCTCCTCCAAAAGATGGTGTTGGAGATACTGAACGTGATAATGTAATCGAAGACATGATGGTATCTGTTATTCTTGTGAGAAAGTGTCGTTCCTGTAAGAGATTATTTGAGGGTTAAAGGAATTTCTTTTGAATGATGTATTATTATTTCATTCAATATTGATTGATTCCAGTAAAATGATAACTTAATATTGATTCCAGCAAATTACTGGTAAAAAGTCGGGAATGTTGGGGAATAGATATGAATTGGAAGATCTGTTGCAGCGCAATTTATCAAGATGTATGAAAGCTACCTTGAGTGAGGCTGAATCTTTCTTTTCAATTGAGTTTCTACCTAAGCGATGAGCATGTGATGATTTACTAGGGTTGATCTCGGAATATAAGATTTGCCTTTGAGTTAAAAGCTTCTACGGACGAACGGAGATTGACTGAATCACATGAATTATTGATCCATAGATAAGGTAGATTGAAAACAAAGACGAAAAGTGCTGAAATACCAAAGATGATCAATTTGTTCCTCTTTATCTCTTCTTTTGAGATGGAACCAAGAGATGAAACAGGTATCGTTAGTAATTAATGGTTTTTTTTTTATCCTAACAAACCGATTTTACACGGAAAACTAATCTTGAATTAGTTTCACTCAAAATACCAATTACTCAAAGTTCTCCCGAATAGACGTTTGTCCTTAAGGTTATAACAGCTTACTATTACGAGTAATGGGCTTAGGCTTGAATTTGGGCTGATGTTTTTTTTATTATTATTTATTTTTTTCCCACGACCTGACTGATTTTTCTTTTCAAAGAAGATTGACGAAATTCAACCTTCGTTAGGCACTACCTGTTGATTCCCTAAAAATATGGCGATGTACAAGATTATACTTTTTATCTGACTAGAAATTCCGGTTCCGATACGATTACGAATACGTTTTTACCTAAAAAACAAAACAATACATTTCGCTCTATGAAATCATAGATTCCAGAGGATTTTCGCAGATATATTCTAATAGTTAGAGTATAACGTTTCATCAGGTTTAACAAAAATATGAACGTAACGATGATCATTAGCGTAATTATTCCTTTTTATTTAATTCTCCGAAAATTCACAATTGGGGTGGGGTGTTGTCTTTTTTTTATCGAGAAAGCAAAAAAGTTGTACCCCTTCTTCAGTTTGTTTTGTTTAATTTTACTTTGTTTCATAATTGATCTTTGAAGAAAAGAGTCCAGGTCTTTCGTTAGTCTTAATTTTTATTTGAATTACACTTTGGTTCCTGATCTACTTTTCATTTTCGGTTCAAGATAATCAGAGTAAATGCCCAAATATTCGTCACGTCACTTTGAATATGTTTAAAATGGTCTTGGCAATTAGCTATAGTTGGAATCCTTTCTTTCTCTCCTAAAGAATAGACTAGAGATTAGATACAGCCTTAGATCAGGTAGAATTCAGTTTTCCAAATGACAATTCTCAGAACAATTTTTCTGTCTAATTATTCCTTGTATGTATAAGAAGATGAAAGTCGTAACGCGTTTGATATTTCAACGCGACTGCGAGTCCTCTTCAGACTTAAGACGTAATTTTAGAGAAGCCATGCAATCGAGTGACGCTGACGCGAGATTTACGGGTTAACATCATCACTGTTCCTATTTGACGTGAAAATCACATCATCATAAGAGAGATCTTTAGGATGTACAGAGGCGTTTTATGATTTTGTTTGTGAAATAGTAACCCGCGGGTTGATTTACGGTATAACGAGAATCACGTTATGCTTTCTTTTCCTCGTGAATTATATCTCTCTCACATGTACAAACGTGACATCTAACTCGTAATTTTATAAGAAATGACGTTCAAATTTGACGTAATAACCGGTCTATGGAATATTATGATATTCGTACCTGTCATTTTGCTGGGTAAAATGCATACCGCAATAATATGATCGTAGGGATGGATAAGCGGACAACATCAGTCTGTTCTTTATCATATACTCGTAACCCTTGGAATCAATTCCAAGATGATTGGTAGTATCAAGATAAACTTGAAACTTACGGCGATAAGATATCCGAAATTAGCTCGAAATATCAAACTGTTTTAGACTGATTTTCTGAAAGTTCTCACCAAAAAAAAAGGAATAGATACCCCAAATCAACAATCAAAATGCGCTAACAATTTCCAACGGACGTGACTGTCTTTCTATTTTCTAGTGAAATCTCTCATGCATGCCTTAGTAACCAAATAAATGAACGAGTTATGCATATAGCTTATCATTTTTCACATCGAATCCTCATTATCCCCTCATATCGTATCTAAAAAGGTCTGAGTTCCAAACAAAGTCTTAGCGGAAGCAACGATCTGACATGAAGATTTTTACGAATATTTCAATCAGCCCATTATTCATAACAATGACATCTTTAAAATTAAACATAAACTTACCTCTTCAAGAATATTACAAACTTCTCCTAAAGCTTCATTTTCAGCCATAGCATATAAAATAGCCATTTCAGCTTGATAATCAATTTTTTGTTGACTACCTGATCTACTCATTGCTATATTAGGAGAAATACTTCGATTTCTACCTCTATTTCGTTCTTCATTAGAATAAGTATCTTTAAAACATCTAATATCTCTTGCATGTTGATCTGTAACTTCCATTAATTCTGATAATGGTGATCTAGGAGTAGGTAAAAATTGAGGTAAAGGTGATCTAGAATGAAAAGAATGTGCACATGCCCATAAATTAATCAAAACTGTCGAAATCTGTAAAGCAAAAGGGTTTTGATCAGCAAATGAAAATAGACCGAGATGTGAAGAATGAGCGAAGATACAAACTAATTCTCTACGAATAGGTAAAACGTCCAAAACAGTAGCTTTTCTCGGTACACTAAATCTCAATAATCTTATTTCCACCAAAGTTTCTAATAACCTTTCGCTTGCATCGATTATCTCGGAATACAACTTGACCGGTCTTGGTAGTAATGAAATTTCTTGCCTTTGTATTGATATTAACGTTCGTGAAAGAGCAAACTCCCTTCGAATCTTAGCTTCCAAGTCATCGTACTGCTTATCGTCTACCCTGTATACAAGTGATGAACGAACGAGATCCCTAAAATTCCAGTCAACTTTTGCCTACGTTAGTGATAACGGACCTAATACATACCTGCTCATTCTCAGATCTGTCAAAGGATGATTGATTAGCTCGATCCCAAGGAAATTAGGGGATGGTTGGGTAAAAATTTCACACTTACAAAACTCAGTGATCCTATCCATAGTCCCACCAACAGCTCTAAAATACTGTACTCTAGCATGAACAGGCCAAACAAAGGTCCCGAATAAAACTGCAGCGGCTGTACCGATCATAATGTCTACGAATCTGTTCCATGTTAGAGTGAAATACGATTGTCCATGAGATTCATTAAGGTAGGTGATGAATAGCAAAGGTGGTAGAGTGATTCCTATCGAGACCCCCAAACCTGGTGTAGAGGTGTTGAATAAAATGTGCCACGAAATGGGTATCGTACATGCTGTAGCTAATACAACGAGAGCGTATGGATTCTCCCGAGCTATTATTGCGCACTATGAAGCCCTCATGCGTTAGTATAAACAACTTACAAGGGCTAGAGATATTCAAATTCGACTGCTCACGACATAACCCACGACAGCTCCTATAAGACATCCTAAGCCCCGCAAAAATCCAACTTTCAGGATGGCTCCTGTCGTATCTTCCAAGACGAACATGTATGAAACGACCATCCACCCGCCTCGAGACGAATCATACCATTTTCGTCCTGCATGATCTGGGGGCAAGAATGCAGGAATGGAAAGGAGTGAAATACCTAAACCCATCTTGAGAGAAAATAAGACATGTCGGGAGTGTTTGGTCTGATGTAAAAATCGAGACAGCAGTATACGCGCTACGCCAAAGAATAACCATAGCGGTTCACGTCAGCCATAAGGATTCATCGTGAGAACGAAATGAGTTTTACATACATTTGACAATGCGATGATTATCCCATATCCGACGCCAAGCTCTGGCCAAGCCATCTCTCATATCTCCATGTTCGACAACGGGCGACCGCCTATGATGTAAAGTAGCAGTGACAAAATCCATATCTTGGTACTCCCTCGTTTCGTCTTTCGGCTGTTCCTGCTCCATCACTAGGTCGGTCTCATCTATTCGAATTCTCGGCTAAGTTTCATATACTCTGCAGAAGTCAAGCGTAAAGTCAGAAAAACTTACTAACGGCTTTGCCTTCCGGCTCTGCGTTGTCTTCATCTTTATCATGTCTCATCCAACCCAACCTAAAGATTGCCATCCAGCTAAAGGGTGTGATTTCTCTTTCGCCCATTCCAATGACCGTGTTTGTGATCCCATGAACGTCCCTAGCTAAATCTAGCAAAGCCGTCATGTAAAACGCCAGTCTAAACCTATCTTTATTCTGTAAGAGATCTGTTACATCCGTATTTTCTGAAAACGCAATGTGTGGATGAGTATGTGATATGAGCGTAGCTGACAAGGATGCTGTTTGAGAATGATCTGTCTCGAGTCCTTTCGTAGATCCACTAAGTAGAGTACCCAAAGCTCTTTGTACGTCAGAAAGCACGTCCTCGAGAGTAACTTTGGCATCGAACAAATCTTCTCGATTTTTTTCCGGCTTCGCGCCTTGAGGACCAGCTGACCAATGAAATTTTTCCATCAAAGTCAGGTTGACTATTTGAAGAGAAACAACAATAGCTTCTACGAGATGTTGACTTGCGATTTTAAGATCTGGTTTGGTATGTAAAGGGATACTCCTATTGGAATCGCTCGGTCTACCATAATCGCTTGTTAAATGTCTTAGTCTATGTCCTAGGTCATTGAGTGGGTACTCTCGATCAGCTGATATGGAAAGCCGAGATTGACGTCGAATTGAGCTTAAAGATCTGCGATGCTTCGGGGTCCCAGCTGCACTACTTGGTCTTGAGGGAGGGAAAGACTTTTGTAAAGCCGCTTGGATACGTTCGCCTGGCGCATGACTTGTTTGGCCAAGTAAAGGGTTTCTTTGCAGGCACTGAAGAGCTTTAATAACTGATAGCAAGGAAGCCGATTGCCTTTCCAATAATTTACTCTCTCTGACATAAGATGAACTTGAGATATGAAGATTTGCGACCTCATTCTTGAGCTGTTTTGCAAGTCTGTCTTGATGGGAAGCCTCGGACAATTGCGGTTGACCTTCCAGTTCGTTCTTCAAATTCGGAGGTATACCTTGTGTCGCTTGAGGGTTCTGGTGATCAATTTCTAAAAGACTTGATATTGACAACGGCAAAAGAGAACATATTGTTTCTACGGTATTGTTGATGTGGAGGCCCAACTGATCAGACGATTGATGGGGAGCCAGTATGAGTGTCGGTATCAAAGCGAATACAGCTGAAAAGATGATGACGTAGAGTTGTTGCAGGAAATGGGCCGGAGTGAGCTTCATTTCAAAAGTCAGTCATTCGGCTGCTTCGCATGGCTTAATCAGGAAATGCTCACATGCGTTATGGATTGTTGACTGGTCAACATGAAAATAGGAAAGAATATGGCAATCTTGGAAAAGGCATTCAGCCGGCGATATTTGTTTCGAATAAAGCCGACTGATGATGGGTTTACGTCAGTATAAGACCCAAGGTTGCAGGTAGAAAAAGATCAAACTGACCGATCAAAGCAAGTAATGCTAATCCCAGACCAAGTATAGCTCTACTTTCAGCCGAATCTGACCCATACTTCCTGCCACACCATGCTGCGATAGCGAGAGTCGCAGTTGACCAAGTAATACCAAGTATCCCTCCTATCGTACCAATGACTAACAACAACACGTCGTCAGCCATCGGCAGAATCAAATATCCTGGCAGCTGACTTACCGGTGGCTTCCAGCTGAAGACTGATTCTACCTCTCGGAAAAAAGAAGATCAGATTTGAAGTATATACCAGAAAAGCCCATCTATCACAAGCGGTCTGTCAATTCTGATTCGCATGTGAAGGGTTCGGAGATTTGATCGAAGTACTTACTGTCCAGCAATTTTTGACCAAGGTCTGATGACCACGAAGACAAAGCTCAAAAAGGCACATAGTGTCGGTATGGCTAATAATCGAAGCCGGTTGAGCCAATCCATCTCGTGCTTCGGGTTGTTATGGATTATATTTGTTATTTAAGGATTCATGATTCCTACCGAGACCTCCCACTCTCTTGCCTAATTCATCTATATAAATATACACATGTTATACAGTTTGGTTCGTCGATTTTGCTATCAGGTATTCAAAGCGACTTATAAAAAGTTTGAATATTCAACTTTATTTAATTATTTCGTCAAGTGGTCATTACAGAATCGGAACCAATCGTTAATCCCCGAATAAATCACGTGATCGGCAATCGCTGGAATGACGGAATCAAATTATCCCTGTTTTGATGTCGTCTTTGATCGAGTAAAGTTAGATTAAACCAAGAAAAGTATAAATCCAAAATAGATCACTTTTCTACTCGAACCAAAACAAACTTATCATTTACTTTACAACAGCGAAAGTCGGGGAAAGGAACTATTATGCCTCAACTCACATCACTCTTGAGAGATAGGATTACTCCTTTTCATACCTTCGAGTTCTTCCCGCCTAGGACAGAAGCAGGTTTAGTCAATCTATTAGATCGTATTCAAAGATTAGCTTCAGCACCTCTTCCTTCACCATTAGCAGTCTCAGTAACATGGGGAGCAGGAGGATCCACCGCGGATAAATCATTGGAACTAGCTGAGCAAGTCGTTAAATTGGGATTGGAAGTAATACTGCATTTGACATGCACGAATATGCCAAAGGAGAAAGTCGATCAAGCTTTAGAGGTAAGTTTGATGGCTATGCAAGAGATCACGTCTAGTCCAACGACTTTTAGCCTTTGTTGACGAACATGAATGACTCGACGCTTATTTTGATGTCTACGTGTAGAGATGTAAATCCCTTGGAGTTCGGAACATATTAGCCCTCCGTGGAGATGCACCTCGATCTGAAGAGTACTCCACCGAACCAAATCCTCAACCTGATTATTTTCAACATGCAGATGATCTCGTACGATACATCCGAAACAATTATAATGACTATTTCTGTATTGGTGTGGCTGGTTATCCGACACCTCATCCAGATAGCGAATCTTCTGATAAAGATCTAGAATACCTAAAGATTAAGTGTGACGCAGGAGCGGATTTTATCATTACCCAGCTGTTTTACGATGTTGAAGGATTCTTGGATTGGGTCAGGATATGTAGAGAGAAGGGTAAGCGTCTTTCGAAAAATCATGTCGTGACGGAGTACCGCTGACTTTGAGTGGATATACAGGTATTACCCAACCAATTATACCTGGAATCATGCCTATTCAGAACTTTGCCTCATTCAGGCGATTGGTAAACCTTACAAAATGTCCTGTACCTGAGGCCATCTCATCAGATCTTATACCAATCTCTTCCGATGATTCAGCGGTGAAAAGATACGGAGCAGAATTAGCTACAAAGATGGTCAAACAAGTCTTAGAGTCAAAATTAGTACCCGGTATTCATTTTTGCACTTTGAATTTGGAAAAATCCGTGCGAACAATCTTAGAGAATCTGAAATGGACAAGTACGAGTGCTCCTTCAATCGAAAAATCGCCTTTAGTTAGACACAATAGGTTGATAGAAGATGATCAACCGCAAACTAATGGTACAATCGCGATAAATGGACGTACTACTGTCAATGGATCGGGTTTGGGCCATCAAATATCCGAACTTTCGGTCAGTCCAAGTGAGGCTTCTCAACTCGCGCAATGGGGACTTCAACATAATTCTTTACCGCCTGTACCTAAGAAAGGGGGTATTCAAGGCGGAGCTACCTCGAATAGCGGTCAAGGCGCCGAAGATAGTTGGGATGAGTATCCTAATGGTCGATTTACGGATGTTAGGTCACCTGCGTATGGTGAGATTGACGGGTGGGGAAGCGGTTTGAAAATTACTGTGAGTCTGATCGTCACTCACTAGTTCATGCATCTTATGGCTCGATTTGATCTGTCATGTGATGTTCAGCTAAAGTGCATTCTCATTCATAGGCCGCTCAAGCCCTAAAGGAATGGGGTACACCAACGACTGTCCAAGAATTATCAGCATTCTTCACTTCCTACCTTCGTTCATCTCCTTCTACGCCAACCACCCCATTCTGCGATCTTCCACTATCTCCCGAATCACTTACCATTTTACCACATTTATTGGAACTAAACTCCGAAAAAATGCAATGTTGGACAGTTGGATCTCAACCATGTGTGGATGCTGTTAAGTCTGAAGATCCAATTCATGGTTGGGGACCAAGAGGAGGGTATGTATTTCAAAAAGCATTTGTAGAATTCTTCGTAAAAGAAGAAGAAGTTGAAAAATTAAAAGAAAAAGTTGAATTAAAAAGTCAAGGTAAAATTAGTTTTTATGCAGGAAATAAAAAAGGAAAATTTAAAACTAATACAGAAGAAGATACAGTTAATGCTGTAACTTGGGGTGTTTTTCCAGGACAAGAAATTGTACAATCAACTATTATTGAAACTGAATCTTTTTTAGCATGGAAAGAAGAAGCATTTGATATTTGGACAGAATGGTCACTTCTTTATCCAAGAAATTCAATTTCAAGAAAACTTTTAGAAAAAATTTCAAGTGAATGGTGGTTAGTTAGTTTAATTCATCATGATTATAAAGATAAAGAAGCTTTATGGAAATTTTTAATTGAAGAATAATCTATCACAATTCAATAGCGTTCAGAAACAAAGGTAAAAAAAATTAAAACAAAAATAAAACGTAGAATCTAAAAAAGGTAAATATTGTAAGCATTTATACAATCCAACTTGTATTTGAAATAAAAATATATCCAGCATTTTTGTATGATTTCAGTAATACATAGTCAAAGTAGCATAAATAAATAGTAAATAAAATCAAAACGGATGCTATGCAACCCGATCCAACTCGGCAAAAAATATTAGTTTTTTTGCGATTTTACTCGCTAAGCTACTTAATTCTAAATCTCAATAATCTGCAACTGCAACTAATAATACATACAATTCTATATTTATTACTTCGATTTAAATCAAAATTGAATTATATTAAACTCGCTTTATAGAAAATATACAATCTCTTTGTTTTTTCTTCTTCTTTTTATTCATCATCACTTTCATCATCATTTTCAACAAAATCATCTCTTTCATGTTCTTGTGCATTCATACTTGCTAATAAATCAATTTCACCTTTTTGTTCCTTTTTCATAGATTGTAAACGTTGACCTGAATTGTTTTGAAACGAAATAATTCGAATCAATTCTACAATACAAGATAATAATAGAAAAAGAATTTTAAGTACTTACGAAATAGGGTAGCAATAGATTCATTTGTTTTTCTATCTAGTTTTAACATTCTATTATTCATATCTCTCTTTAAATCCCAATTAGCTCTTTTAGGTTGTATATTGAATAAATCCTATATATATATTCAATAACGGAATTAGCTCCTTTAAATTTCCTTTAAGAATTAACAGAAATTAAAATCATTAACATACCAATTCTTCTTTCCTTTTTTCTTCATCCTCTTTTATGATTTGTTCAGCTAAACCTTCTACTGCTTTTTCAACTGTATCTTCATTTTCATCTTCTTGTCCTCTTTTTCTTAAAGTACGTGTTTCAGGATCATAATTTCTTTGTTTAAATGCAAAATGTGATCTGAAAGTTATTGGTTATGTATACTGTAAGCTTAATGACCTTTTTTTTACAAGGTTGTCTCATTGAAAAGGAAGGTAAAAGAATATGACAGGATGATAATAATGAAAGTTTAATTGAAACTTACGATTCTCCATTCCCATTTACATCTTTACCTTCTTTCCGCCTTCGCAGAGCTATTAATCTTTCTTTTCTCGCTGCTGAATTTGCCGCTAAATTATTGTCCATCTTAATGATTGCTTTTTGTAATATCCGTGTTTCCAATGTCAACAATGCAAATGAGAAATGTAGTTATGTTTAATCACTAGTCTTTCAACCATTAAGCTTTCGTTCGAATGATTCCTAATGTCATGTATGAGTTAATGATACCGTGGGAAAGTAAAAGTAAAAGGTTAATTTGCCACCGTTCCTTCTTGAAGTTGATTATGAAAAGTCCAAAAGTTAATTGGATGAACGACAATTTAACATATGCATTGATGAATACTTAATTTTACTTTGATTAATCCGACAGTGATAGTCAATATGGAAGCGACAGAAGGAATTGAGAAGCCCTCCATACCAAAAGCTTCAAGTAGTACGAATAAACCTCGAAAAAGATTTGTAGGAAGTTCAAAACCTTCTTCTTCAAGAACACCTTTACGAAAAGTTGCGAATCAAGTACCGGATGAGATTCTAAATGATCCTAATTTGAATGCAGCTATAAAAGGTATATCAGACTTTTCCTTGTTTATAATGCATGGCACTCATAAGCTAACATTAAGGCTTTTTTTACAGGTTTACCTGGAAATTATAATTTCGAAATTCATAAAACTATACATCATATACGTCGAGATGGTGTTAAGTCTGTTGCGCTACAAATGCCAGAAGGACTCATGATGTATGGATGTGCAATTGCTGATATTATCGAAACGTAACCTACATTTCTTCTTACCAGTATAAATGAGAGATTGAAGCTGATTCAAGGTCTTTGTCATTTAGGTTCACCGGAGCTCTACCTATGTTGCTTGCTGATGTGACTTATGGAGCATGCTGTCAGTGGTGTTTGGCTTGATCCGGTGCCGTGAGGGTCGATTCACTGATACACAAGGCAAACAGGCATAGACGATTATACAGCTAAAGAGATGGGTGCGGAGATGATTGTGCATTACGGTCACTCGTGCTTGAGTGAGTTTTACCTTTAAGTCATCCTTTCATAAGCTTTTATATCCAAATGATGACTCACATAAATCTCGCATAGTACCGGTATCGCAAACAACACTCAAAACACTATATGTTTTTGTGGAAATAGCAATTGACACAACCCATCTATGTCTTTCGGTACGGCGTAATTTCCCTTCAAGTAGAGAATCTTTCAAACGATTGGTTTTGGGTGCAGGAGAAGCAGAACCAGGTGCAGCTGTACCTATAACCCTAGAAGAGTCGGATCAACGTCAACAAAATGGGGCAATTCGGCAAGAAGAGGTGGAAGAAAAGGATTTACCAACTAGACTAGCGTTGGTATCCACAATTCAATTTGTAGCGTCGATCCAAAGTCTACGAGATGACTTAGACAAGGCAATGCCTCCATTAGAAAACGACGATACGGGAGCAGAAGAGAAAGATGGAGCGCTGTTGAAAGTTAAGAAAGGGGAAATTGGAGTATGGCGTGGGAAATATGAAGTAACCATACCTCAGGTTCGACCATTATCGCCTGGTGAGGTTTTAGGATGTACAGCTCCGAAATTGAAAGATGTAGATGGGTTGATGTAAGTGTTGTGCTGTTCCTTTCTTTCTTTCTGTAGACTCTGCTTCCCATATATAGCAGCTGATGATATTTGGCTGGCTCATAGATATGTTGGAGATGGTCGATTCCATTTAGAATCAATTATGATAGCTAATCCTACTGTACCTGCATTTCGATACGATCCATATTCTAAGAAATTCACAAGGGAGACATACGAACATAAAGAAATGAGAGGTATTCGAGGAGAAGCCGTGAAGACTGCTAGAAAAGGTTTAGTTGAAAAAGGTAGTGGAAGTTGGGCTGTCTTATTAGGTACATTAGGCAGACAAGGTAGTTTAAGCGTTTTGAAGGTTAGTCGCAATTTCTATTTTGATTCAGAATCGAAAGCTAATAAATTTAGTATTAGTCGATAACATCAAATTTACCTTCAGATTCAATACCACCTCTTCTCATTTTACTTTCGGAATTATCGCCTATAAAACTCTCATTATTCTCTCATGATGAAATATCAACATTTATTCAAACTTCTTGTCCTAGATTATCAATTGATTGGGGATATGCTTTTTCAAGACCTTTACTTAGTCCTTATGAAGCTAGTGTAGCTAGTGGAAGAATTAGAGGTTGGGAAGGTTTAGATCTTGCTCATGCTGTTCCTTCAAAGATAAGGGATGGAATAAATAAAGTAGAAGATAAAGGTCAAGGTGATTATCCCATGGACTTTTATAGTGATAATAGTTTAGGACCTTGGACACCTCGATATAAAGTAAAGGCATAAGTTGTTTCCAAAACTCGCAGACTCAACGAATATTCCATTGCTATTAAAAGTCAATTACATGATTATAACGATTGTATAAGGATGTATTATATTTCATATAAGCACTATAATGTAGCCGAAATCCTTCCCTTTATAGCCTGGGTATGGCGATTCGATTGACCATATCACTTTGGTGTTGTGCAACAATTGCGTCTATATTTTCCGAATAACATCCTTACAAAACGTATACCTATCGTCAATCTTCTTCTCCCTGATCTTCATGCTCATCTTCATCTGCATCCTCTTCATTATTGTCGTTATCAGGCGGCAGTGTAACGTATTCATTCAACCTTAAGTTGGGGTATAAGATAGACTTGTAAACAAAAAATATCGCACTAGATATATAAGACTTACAATCTAACAAATGGACGCATTACAACTAAAACATCATAAAGTTGTTCTTGAAAATCTTTAGCAATAACTTGTTCATCCTTAAAACTTTTCAAAACAAATTATAATCATTAATTCTCGAGACAGACGTAAAAACTCATTTTTAAAAGTTTTTAATTACTTACTAATGAACAACAGCAATACTACGTAATTTTAAAAGATCAATATCTTTATGATCTTTTTCAATACCTTTTGGAGCAACTTTTAAAGCATCATCATTTCCAAAAACATTTTGTCTTTTACCTGTTTTTTTATCTTCTTTTGGTTCACCAAATAATTTAATAAATTCAATATCACTTATACATTTTCTAAATTTTTTAGGATTTTTTAATAAATTTTGTCTAATAAGTGATAATTCATTTTTAAAAGGTTGCCAAATTCCACAAGCTAATAAACTTTTATTATTTGGTGAAATTGATAAATGATATGCTGCCCAAATTCCTTTTCTACCACCTCTTGAAGTTGACATTGAAAAATTTCTTTTATAAGGTGTTTTATCTGATGAAAATCTTACATCTCTATATATTCTATGCTAAAATTCCCATTCCCATTTCATTCATATCAGCTTAATGCTTAATAAAAATTTTTCCTTTTCCAAAATGTTAATACAAATGGAATTAAGCTTACAATAATATCTTTCGAAGGTAAAATTGGAATTTCATCATCTGCTTCATGAAATTTCATTTGAACAATTCCTACAAAAGCTTTCCATTCATTTTCCGCTTGTCTAAAAGCAGGTTCATGTGATCTGAACCATTCTCTATCATTTCGTTCAGGTATTTGTAAGTTTTTAAGGAAATTTAAAGTGTTTTGAGAAATCATACCGGGCGGTACTAAACATATACGAATTAACCCCATCGTAATTGTTCAGCAAGACAAACAGAGGGTATTCACCTTGACCAGATTTGGGAGCCGGATAAATTCGACCAGCAATCTCTTGACCTTCTTCCAATTCTATCTCCTCATCATCATCTTCATCTTCGTCCTCATACCCTTCTATCCTAGTTGTCGATTGTTTTCCATTTGTAAGTTTCGTTATCTTAGCTTTTTTAACGCTACTTTTATTCCGGCTATTTGAAGTTGATTTTCTTTTCTTACTATTACCTTCATCTATAAAATCAGAATCAACTGATCCATCTTCATCTGAATCTTCTTCTATAGGTTCATCTAATTCACTTTCTCCGAAAGCTATAAAATCATCTTCAGATCCTTCATCATCTGTTGAAGACTGTTCAGACTCAGTCAATCCACTTGGAGAATGTTCCCTTTCTTCGTCTTCGTCTTTTGCAAGTATTTTGGCTTTCCCTTTTGACTTTTGAGCTGGTTTTGAAGTTGTCTTTGATTTAGGGAAATAAGGTGAAGTCTTTGCTGATTTTTCGATCCACTTCCCTTTCGTCGGTGTTGAACTGATTGAGCTCTTCAATGGTGTAGATGTACTCGCTTGCTTACTTGATCTAGTTGGTGTCGATTTGGCTGAAGCAGCTGATATTCTTGGTGAAGCTCTAGCTTTGGGTTGTGTTGGTGTTGTTTTAGCTTTGACCATGGTAATTTATTCTTTAGGAGAACTCGATTATGTCTGTTTCCTTGCTTCGTTTGAGTCACGAGCAAGATCCTTGCAGATGATAATACTGTGCTGTCAGCTGCTGACCAGAATATTGTCAACCTATAAATCCGGTAATGATTATAGTCATATCGCTTTGCTCCATCTTATCTTACGGTATTTTAGGACGATCGATAAATCCACTCGTTAATTCATGTTCCCCCTCCACTACGCGTCCAAAACAAAGAGACATGACGACATAATCAACTTTCCCACGGTTACATTCAAGCTGGAATGTAAATCAGGCACACAGTCCCACGTGGTTTATTTTGATATTTTCATAGCTGCTCAACCTGCTTATTGCATTTTATTGCATTTCTACGTATTTTGAAAAATCTCATATATCATTCGTCCAGATCCCATATTACGGAAAGGCTTGAATCTCTATATACTTGGTCATCTACCTGCAGCCGATACTTTGATAATGGCTTTCGTCGACAACAAAGCTTCGTCCTCCAAGTCAGCTCAAGGATCGAAAGGGAAAGGCGGCAAGGGTAAACCCGCCCAACCTCGATTGAAGTCGAATCAAGCTAAACGACTGAGGATAGATGAAGAGCTGAAAGAGCTACAGGCTAAGGTCGATAGCTGGGTGAGCTTCCGTTCCACCTTATTCCATTGATAAATCAGCTTATGTTGCTTAAATAGGTACCTCCGGCAGAGATCACCGTCTTCAATGAACTGCCTCTGTCTGCTCGGACTCTCAAAGGTCAGAGACCTATCATTGGATGTGATTCCCAAAGACGATTGCTAACCTTCGAATTATCTATAGGTCTGAAATCGAGCCATTTCCTTAACCCTACTCCTATTCAACAACTTGCTATTCCGCCAGCTCTACGTGGTCAGGATCTTCTGGGCTCAGCAAAAACTGGATCTGGTAAAACTTTGGCATTCCTTATACCTATGTTAGAGAGGCTATACCTGGATAAATGGGGACCAATGGATGGACTAGGAGCTGTTGTCATTTCTCCTACCAGAGAATTAGCAGTACAAACCTTCAACCAATTAAGAGATATTGGGAAATACCATAATTTCTCCGCTGGTCTAGTTATTGGTGGTAAACCTTTGAAAGAGGAACAAGAAAGATTAGGAAGAATGAATATACTCATCGCTACACCTGGTAGACTTTTACAACATCTGGATAGTACAGTAGGATTTGAGTCTTCCGGAGTCAAAGTTTTAGGTGAGTATCATATGCTATCCTGCTCTTAACATTTAGTCGACGTAGCTAAAACTGATGATCTGCTTTAGTACTGGATGAAGCGGATAGGTTGCTTGATTTAGGATTCTTACCCGCTCTTCGAGCAATTATTGGACACTTTTCTTCTGGAACTCAATTGTCGAATACCAAACCTAATCGACAGACTTTACTATTCTCAGCTACCCAAACGAAAGATTTAGCTTCGTTAGCCAAATTATCGCTTTATCAACCCGAGTATATTAATTGTAACAAAGCTGGTGAAGAAGGTGTGGTACCTTCGAACCTAGAGCAATTTTACGCTGTCGTGGGGTTGGAGAAGAAATTGGACACTCTTTGGGGTTTCGTGAAGAGTCACTTAAAGATGAAAGGAATCGTTTTTGTGACTTCCGGTAAACAAGTGAGCTATTTTTACATACCCAACACATATCATCACTTTAACTCCCTTATGACAACGCTAGCTTGGATCTTGACTGATAATCTGTGCTATTTAGGTCCGATTCATATTTGAGACTTTCAGAAGACTGCATCCAGGTCTACCGTTAATGCATTTACACGGAAAACAAAAACAACCAACCAGATTATCAATCTTTCAAAAGTACTCGACCTCAAAACACGCTTTATTGATTTGCACGGATGTTGCTGCTAGGGGATTAGATTTCCCAGCTGTAGATTGGGTTATTCAATTAGATTGTCCGGACGATGTAGACACCTATATTCACAGGATTGGTAGAACAGCAAGATATCAAGCTGGAGGACATGCTTTGACTTTACTTTGCCCAAGTGAGGAAGAAGGTATGCTCAATCGATGGAAAGAGAAAATGATTGAAGTGAAGAAGATAAAAATCAAAGAGAGCAAGATGGGTAATTTGAAACAACAAATGCAAAATTTCGCATTTAGAGAACCTGAGATAAAGTACCTTGGTCAGAGAGTGAGTTCGCCATAAACCTCAATTTTACTTCAGAATCCGCATTATTGACTTGTGATATGATTAGGCATTCATCTCATACATGAAATCTGTACATATTCAGAAAGATAAGTCAATTTTCAAATTCTCCGATTTACCTGCCGAAGCTTTCGCGGAAAGTATGGGTCTCCCTGGTGCTCCTCAAATCAAATTCGCTGAGCAAAAAGCTGCTAAAGTCAGAGGTGGCGCGAAGAAGGATATGCCGCAAGAAGAAGAAGAGGCCAAAGCGATCGAAGAAGTCGAAGAAAGGGCTGTCGTTGGAAGCGACGAGGAGTCTGACGATGAGGATGACGAGGTCGAGGTTGATGAAGAAGAAAGTGAGGACGAAGAAGAAGCTGAAGAGACGGAAGCGGAGAACAGTCATAAAAGCGAAGCTAGTGAAAGTGATAGCGAATCTTCATCCGTTGAAAAAGTAAGTCAAGCCTGTAAGACCTTTAACACATTACGATGCTGATACGCTGCATAATTAGCCCAAATCTGCTCCAGCTGTTCGAACGAAATATGATCGAATGTTCGAAAGGAAAAATCAATCTATTCTAACACCTCATTATACCGCACTTATATCTCATAAAGATGGTGAAGATGATGATGAAGAAGAAGAAGAAAATGATGATGTATTTACATTAGCTCGAAGAGATCATGCTTTATCAGGAGATGAAATATCCGATAATGATAATGATAATAGTGATATTGAAGAATTATCAAAAGTAATAAAAGGTAAATCAAAAATACAAATTGAAGAACCATTAATATCATTAGAAGATTTATCAAAAAGAAAATTAAAATCATTAAGTTCTAAAAAAAATAAATTTAAAAATGGACCTTTAGGTGAAAAATTAATTTTTGATGAAAAAACTGGAGAATCTAGAAATTTTTATGAAACTGGAAAAGAATTTGAAAATACTTTTGCAAATGAAGAAAAAAGAAAAGAATTTTTAGAAATTCAAAGAGAAAAAATGAAATTAGCAAATGAAATTGATAAAGCAATTGCAAAAGAAAAGAAAATTGAATTAAAAAGAAAAAGAAAAGAACGTGAAAAAGAAGTGAGCTAAAATTTTATATTGTAGTTTAAAATAAAATTGCTGATTAATTTCTTTGAATTTTTTCATTTTAGGCTCGTCAAGAATTTATAAGTGATGATGAAGGAGGTGATGGACCAGTAGCTTATTTAGGTGGTGTTGAATATTCTGATGAAGAAAGGAGTCTTATCAATTCACCTGAACCTGAACCTGAAGTTAGGAATAAAAAGAAAAGGAAGAATAAATTTAAGAGTAATGATGATTCTGATAATGAACTTGTTGGTGGTGCTTTAGAAGATGATGAAGCTCTGGCTTTGAAATTATTACAAGGATCTTAATAATCGACTCAGTTTATGCATGCATTCTTATAGCTTCATTCTATACGTATATGAAGCGTAGTTCTGTGGGTGTCTAGTCAATCTTGATTGCATTCGCTATTATGATTTGAGGGCAGATAGAGTGATGTCATAATTAACACTAGATGAACAATATGAAAGCAGTGAACAAATCAATTTGTAAGGACGAAAACTAAAACAGTATAATCAAGACAACAATCATCTATAATATATATTTATATGAGAATATATGTTAGTGTGTATTCGAAAGAGGGTCTGGTTCTCTACATGAAGGATTATTGATAAGATTATTTCTTCCTTGATAATCCCATTCCAGTTAATTTCTCTTCTAATTCATCTAATTGTTCGTCAGTCGCAGATCTTATATCCTCCTCAGATAATCTAGTGATTCCACTTTCGCTTCCTACTCTGTGTCTTCTACCTCCTATTGCTCCTCCAACTTGTCCTACTGAAGCATGTATAATTTCATCATTATTTCTTCCAAGTGAAGAAGGTGCTGTCCGTTGAGCTCTAATTGCTCTATTCGAGTTTGAATTAGTCGTCGATAAACCTGGATAACCTGATATACCTTGACCATTTGTCGAGCTAAGATTAGCTGATCCACCAGTTGTCCCAATCGAATTGGAAGTAAAATTTGAGACGGCTGATAATCGTCTAGTAGCGTACGGTGATCTATAATTATTTCCTATTTGCTGTTCGACCTCGTCTATCATCCTTCCAGAGGGTGAAGATGATTCTTTGATACCTAAACCTACACCTTTACCCAATGTCACATCTCGTACAGGACTATGTGAAGGGCTCGAACGAGAAGTAGAAGGTCGACAAGACGGATCACCGAAACCTCCTCTAAGCAAGACAGGTCCTCTTCTCGATCTTGCAGAATCGGTGTTCCTGCTCGTAATTGTCGATGTTTCACCAGTAGTCTGAGGTGAAAGGACGCCTCCAACAGATCTAATGGGCATGGGTTCCTCATCGTGTACGACCACGTCTCTGCTGACACCTCTTCCAGGCAAGCTCCTGGCCGCTCCAGTCACCGCAGAGCTAGACGTAGGATGAGCGTGCTTGGTAATCTCGTCCGCGGATTTAAGACTTGTCATAGGCTTAGCAGTAGCAGGTGATATCGCTTTATATGCCAATCCGTTCGATGAGGCAGAAGCTGAACCGGGTCCTAACGGTGATTTCTCTCCGGAAGTCTGTCGTCGATACATCGGACGGCTGTTTCCGCTTGCATCATACTCTGACAAATTGGAGGGAATGGGTCTTCGAGTAGCCGAGCTGGGCCGGGATGCGCTGAGTAGACCGATAGATGAAGGGTGGGAGCCAGAAGATGCTCGAGCGGGAGACGATACGCCAGAATCGATTGCTGAGCCGGATGTTGCACCGCCTGTGAATGTTGGCGGGGTGTTGAGAGAGAATGAACCGGCCATACGTCGAAGCTCTTCATCTATATGCTGTTTCGTCATTGGTACTCTGCCACCATATGCAGCTCCGCCACTGTTTCCCGGAGAACCGGACGATGTCAATAGAGGAGACGGTGTTAGAGGAATTGATGGAGCTGATAGGGAAGAAGACGTTGATGGTAGATAGGATCTCGAAGCTTGAATAGCCTGTGCTGCTAGGGAAGGTGGTTGGGGTAAGGCATCAAGTGTCTTCAGGAAGGCTTGAATATCATCTTCATCTGGAGGAGGTAATCTCGCACTTGCAATAACACTTGCACTTGGTCCCTCCAAGCTATGTCTCAGCCCACTTTCCCTAGTACTTGTTCGCCTAAGTAACCCTTGTCCGGGCGAAGTACCTTCTCCAACGCTACTGCCTTGCGATCCGACAGCGGTACCGGTTGCACCGCCAGAACCGCTTATAGCTCGACCAGATCGCTGAGATAACGATGAAGAATATCGCTTGATGATCCCAGGCGGGCCAGTATGTGATGACAAGGAGGATTCGCGTTCAAGAGATTCAGGTATGAATGGTGACGATGCGCTTGGCGTCATATAATATGGTCTACCTGAGATACTTCTGGGAACTGGTTGCTTGGTAAAGCTAAGGGAAGACGGCGAAATTGGTGATTGCCCCGGAGGCGGAGAAGATGTCGGTATCTGCACGCTCACGCCCGACATCGCCCCAGTAACGGGCGGGGACGCTGAGCCAGCATACATGTTGGCTAATTGCGCGTGGGTGAAAGATCGTCCGGATTGAGACAGGAAAGAACTTGTTCTTCCGATGGAGGAGGGCCGCGAGCCGCCCATAACTGGTCGAGCTGATGATGAAGTGGGTACAGGGGATCCAACATACGCTTGAGGTGGGGTCGAGCGAAGAAGGGATGTCGATGGCGAAGCGGACGCGAATGGCTGGATAGAGTGACCAGATAGGCGTCGCGCAGCAACAATTGCAGCTGGTGTAGCCATACTAGGTGAAGGAGGCTCATGACCTGTCATGTCCCTTTGACTCGTCGATGAGCTTCCCGCAAACGGCAAGCCTTCTGCCAAAGCACCCCATTGACTCGTCGCTGGCCGCTTCTCCTGGCTTGACACGACTCTGCTTGCAGCCGGCCTGTTCGAGCTTGAGTACGAACCGGCAGGTAAAGCAGCTTGACGTTGAGGTATAGGTGAGGCATTCGATTGGATGGGAGTAGGCATGGAAGATTTCCTACTAGTTTCAGGCTTTATAGTGGGCGAATTATCCTGTGTATTCCGACGGGACACAGTAGGTGTGAACCAATCTTCATCCATATCGACGAATTTTTCACTTAAGACAGCTTCCATATCCTCTACACTGAAATCAACTTCTGGTCGAAAGTCCGTAGTAAGGGTATATTCGTTGCCAAACAGGTCAAGCTTCGGAAACTCATAGCGTTCGATCTCCTCAGGACGGGCAGTATCTTTGGCTGACAGTTGGTCCAATCCAGTATCCAAGCCTACTAATCCCCTTTCCATGACCTCCCAAGCCTCCTCCAAACCCTCCACTGAGTTCGGGTATCCTTCTGCGCCCCAGAGTTTCAATCCCATGCGAAGACCATTGTTGGATCGCCTCAGACGACGAAATAATCGATATGCTGGAAGGAGACGTATGAGGGAGAAAAGAGCGCGGAAGTGGATTATTCCCAACCGATAAGCTGTATGGGGAGCTAATTGAGAGGTAGATGGTGCATCGGGGGAGGGCAGTCTGGAATTGAAGCAAGATCCGCGTTAGGGCATTTGCTTCATGTTGAAGGAGTGATGGATTAAAACTCACTGAGCGGTGAAAGTCCATCTTTCAAGGATGATACCCGATCTGTTTTCCTTCTCTTTACCCTTACCTTTTCCCGCTAAACCTATATCAATCGGTATCTTGGCACCATCCTTGTGCCACAGTAACGCCTGTCCATTAGGTATATCTTTTGTATCAAGAATGAAAGCAATGAGCAATGGCGGTATAGTGCATGACTCTGGTGAAAGCGTAGATCCTGCTTCGGTATAAGGTTGATATGATGATATAGAACGGTAAATTCCTAGATCGGCTTTGTGTACATCGAGTTCAGGCAGTATCAGATTGAACTACAATAGGTGGTCAGTCAGTTGTTTCAAGGAAGGAAGGAATGAAGATAGTTGACTGACCCATTTATCGTACTTCTTCTCACCCGCTTGTTTTCCCGCATAATGAGTTAACCTTCCATCTACAAGTACACCAACAGTTTTGAGGTAAAATCGATACAATACCTGATCGGCTCTGCTCACTTGACCCGTGCCTATCTGGGAGGATGATGCTGAGGAAGAAGCGAGATTTCTTTCACCACTTTGCTGGGCTACGAGGGTGTTTGGATTGGGTGTCCTCGAGGAGGAAGATACGGTATGCTGAAGATATGGCTTGAGCGGTGATGGCGAATATGACATGATGAGGACGATAGTTGATTTACACGATGCACAAATGTATCATCATGTCGGAGATACCTCTAAAGCCGATCTGCGGTGGAGTATAAGGAGCTTGGAAAGATGGATTTGTTCAAATACGATGTGTGTCGTCTTGATGGGGAAGTTAACCAAGTCAGATCCGGACCCGATGGTGAATTAACGCGGAGGCATCAATCGTATCGTAAAGATTTTGAGATAACGCTAATGTAGCGATATGGGTTTGACTTGATAAGTTACTCGGACACAAAAAAGTAATTAATGGTCTCTCGAGGTCGTAAATGCAAGGAATAGTCACAGAAATGCAAAGATGCAGTCATGAGTGTGATGAGAATGAGTTGAATTTAGTCTTAAAGATAGCGTGATGCGGATGATGCTTAATATACGGCATAAAGTATACTCGAGTAAGCGGTCATTGCCGCGATCGTTCAATTACATTTTGACCAACACCTGACACCGCAGATAAATAGACCAGATGATCAGGAAGAATCATTATGCATAGGTTATATTACTAACGACCCATCAAATCAGGGATAGCAGGACAATATACCCTGCTCTATATCTATGAGCTGAGAGACTGTACTTTCATGATAATATGCACAGAGCTGCATATCGCCCTTATACGGAAATTCATGATTTGGTACCCTCAATCCCAATGCTTCTAGTGCACAGTAAGACGCTAGGCATGCTCAAGCCGCTTCCCACGATGAATCTAAGTCAAAAGACGGGCTCATCGCTCCACGAGAATCCAAAGTACTGCGGATAAACTTTGCCACTCTTCGACCTGCCTCTGGAGCTCCCGGATAGTTTCCTTTTGGCTTTCATTCTCATCTGCTAATTCATTCCTGTCAGTCGTCAACTTGGTATTCTCGCATTTCAGCTGAGTGTTTGCTTCCTCTAGCTGAGAATTTACTTTTTCTAGCTGAGAATTTGCTTCTTCTAGCTGCTTCGATTGGTTTTTTCTCTTAAGGTAAAACCTCTTCTGAGATTTTGCCTCTTTCGTTGAGGCAAGCTATCAGCTTTCCTAATATCTATTGTAGTTGAGCTCTCAATAGCACGCTGAACTCACTCTCAGCCTGTCGTTTCGACTCACGACCGCGTACATCTTCAGTCGGCTCGATGATCTGCAATGTCCAGATAAGCTTCTCGCAAATCCAGAACTATGGAATGCACTTACTTCTGCTGGACCTTCACCAGAAGTGGCGGATGATCCTCCAGCAAAATCGGAACTTGGTACAGTCTCAATAGTTCCGAATGAACGAGTATATTCCTCCAAGAATGTCCTTGGGTCGGACAATGTAGAATTGTAATCGTATCAATTTCATCGGTAAGAAATTGAACAAAACGATTCGTTAGAAATTATCTTGGAAAGGTAAATGTCGACAGAAGTAACATCGGATACAGTGCGGGTCCTGCAACGATCCATGATAGATAGTCCAGTCTTTGCTGAGCCTCAAATCTTGAAACGATTATCATACCTAACGCGAAGCTCGAGTAAATCCTTTATTCCTGCAAGTCAAAGGTAAGGTCAAACTGTAACATTTCATTGGCAGAGAATGGATGAGCGGATAGACCATTGACGTCGATATTATGTTAATATCGACCACGAAATCTACATTAAGCTCACTTCTGAAAACATCCAAGAAAACTTTCGCAATGCGATAATACGAGGAAAGAAATAACTTTGTGAACACGCTGAAAATCCTAATCTGATTAAAAATGGAAACATATAAAATATGTGCATCGCAAAAGTCTCGATTCCATCCTGAACCCTCATAATCCTTCGCTCAGTGCTTCAGAGAACCCCACTTCCCTTTAAGCCATGAATACAAATCGTTCAGTGCTTCATTCAGATAATGAAGAACGGCTCGGCGAAACGTCAGTTCGAGCGGCACTCATATCTTGCTCTTCGAATGAGATATTTTGACTCTTGAGTAGACTTTCCAAATATTGTACATAACGATGTTTTCTTTCCAGAGTTCCTTCTAATTCTGCATTTCTGGATTTCAATTCAGTAATACTATTTTGTAAATCTCTTTGTTCTTTTTCTTTCTTTTCCCTGAATGTCTTTTGAGCTGCTCTATCTTTTTATGGCGAACCGATAAGCGATCGTAACAAAATCAGCGTAGAAGCTTTAAAATAAGGATAGGCTATCATACATACTTTGCGCCAGTCTTCTTTCGCGGGTAGTACTTTGCGCCAGTCTTCTTTCGCGAGTAGAAGGGGTACGAGAAGCCATTGAGTACTGCCGATTCTGACACATTAGTGGTGACCTGCTCGAAAAGTATTTCATCATTCATTTGGACATACCTCATCTTGAGTATTACCTTTCTTTTTATCAACTTGAGCTTCGTCAGATGTTCGAGGTACGAACTGCGAAGCCTCAGAATAATCGTTTGAGTGTTCAGAAATAGTTGAGGAACCCTGGTAATTTGGAAGAGTGTCGCTCCCACTTGCGATACTATGTGATGCAAATCCGGTCAGTGAGCCTGCGTAGGGATCATCGGTAGGCGGTAATAGTGTCATTTGTGGAGGGATGGGTTGGGTATCAAATTTTGGGAGGTCAAAGGACGAAGGATCCATTGGCGTTTGATCATAAAAGCTTGTTTCATCGTATTGTCCCTCCTGAATAGAATCAGCTGTATTTTGATAGTATGTACTAGGTTGTCCTTGGGAAAAGTTGTAATTGTTCATATTGTATGATAGATCAACAGTGTTACGAATTGATTTACCTAAAAGAAAAAAAAGAAGAAATGATAGGACATCCTCTTAGACCATAATTTATTATTCATTTTACAGAAGAATCTGGCCAATACCTGCTATACGTCACTGACTATTGAAGTCCCGCTTGAATGGAAAAGATAAGTGTGAAAGGATAATTCGCTTCTTCATGAGCTATACGACCTTTGTTATTGCTTTGTTGAAAAAGGAGTTATACTGTATACATGACACACTGAGAGTATTGCACGAAACGATGAGAGTGACAGTCGTTTTCATTCAAAAATTATGGTATCTTGGACATACAAAATACCCAGTACTGCTGGTGACATCAAAATCAACTTACTGTACCACTTGAACATAATATCGGAGAGGTTGGAAGATCTGAGATCAGTGACATTTAACGCAAAGTCAAACAATGCAGAAAGGCTCTGTATATTTTCATCTTACTGAGGTCAATTCCGGCCACAGCACGTGATTCAAACAGAAGATCGTAACATCCCTTTAGGTGATCATAATTGCGCCACATCATTTCATAAAGGACAATGACCGTCTTTGGAAAATTCAGAAATATAGCTTGCATCCCAAAAATGATCATGCCAAATGCGTTAATCCAATTCTACCTATATGTTTATATAAATATTGGTGTGGGATATGATATACGTTTTGATATTTTTTGATTGATTGTGCATTGAAATTCTATATACATCTTCATCTAAATTCCGACCTATTTAAAAAATCAAAAATTCAAATTATCAATTAATTAATATCCCATTAAAGCCAAAATTAAAACCAAAAAAAAATGAAAACTCACCTCATTTTGTAATAAAAATCCAACTCTTCTTTGAGATTTAGGTGCAGTTCTACCACCAGTTGTTCTCATTTCTTGACAAACAAAAGAATCAGGTGGACCTGCCCAATCTTCTAAAACGTAATTACCTGCATTATGTGCAGGATCTTCTCCATGTGGTCCACCAAATAAATCTAATGCAAGTTGTGTATGACTTACACCTCCATAAGTTGTTATACATCTTGGATTAACTAATATTCTTGCAGGTGTAAATGCTGAATTTGGAATTAAAAATGCTGATGCAGGTAATTCTTGTGGTTTTAAAGGTTCTGGTGCAGGATTTGAAGCATCTTCTGCCATTGCATCTACATCTGTTCCTGAATCTTCATCTGAATCAGCTCTTTCTTTTACTTCTGAATCTCCTTCAGGATTTCTTTTTTCAATTTTTTGAATTGTAGATTCAGGTTCTAAATCATCTTGTGGAGAGAAATAATCTGATAAATCTCTTTTATGTGATCCACTTAATTTTTGATGTCCCTTTTTACCACCCTTTAATCCACCTCTAGCAGCGTCTGTCCAAAGATCTCTACAGAACCACATTTGAGTAGAATCCATACATGGCATTTCAGGATCCCAATTTGGCTGTTCTTGCGTTGTTGACAGATTGTGCGAGAGGGGCGAAGCTCGATATGAGATATCTCGATAGTACGATTGTTCAGGATCAACAACGTGAGTACCTGATTCACAACAGAAAGTTTGGAATGGTAAGTGATGTGTGAATCGCTCAGTACCGGTCTTATCTCTTGGTGGACCAGCTTCGGGTTTCGAGTTGGATTTGGCTTGTCGGAAGAGGTTTCCCTCGATATCTCTTGTTCTCCATCTATGTGCAAGGTGGTTGATCAGCATATAACGAGTATAGAATGAAGCATAACTACAGTTCAAGGTGTATCAAGAAGAAAGAGCGAAATGTCGACTTACCTATCGGAGAAGATAAAGAATCCATTATGTTCTGCCCAATCCATTCCACATACCATAGCGGCATTATTAGCCTCACTAACTCTCAAACTTTCTAATACATCATTAGGACAAGTGAAACCTTTTAACCAAAGAACTTTATGAAATTTGATTGATCTTCTATTCCATAATTCATGTAAAGGTTCTAAAGCTAAATTTCTAGCTTCTGCTTCTTCTAAAGGATAATAAGTTGCAGCAGGATCAACAGTCATAGGTGGAACTCTTCTAATTCTAAATGCAATTCCTAAAATCGTCATTACAGCTTCACATAAATCTGCTAAAGTTGGTGTTGAATCTGTTGAAGCTTGATCTAACATTGAAACAAAAATATTTCTAGTTCCTAATCTTCTTGCTAATTGAACTATAATTGCTAATTGATCAACTAAAAAATGATCCGCGGAATGAACTACAATTGCGATATAATATAAATGATCTTTTAATGCTAAATCTTCATAATGATCATCTCTATTATTTTGTCCAAAAGGTCTAACTAATGTTGGACAAGCAGAAGCTACCCAACCATTGAATTGAAGTAAATCATCTACAACTGTTCTCATTACTTGTGTATCTAAATGAGCAGTATCTTTTCCTGTAATAAAAGGTTTCTGAAATCTTGTCCAAAAATCTAATAAACCTGCTGATACTTCTGTATCAAACATATCTGGTCTATCATCTCTACCTTGACGTGATTGTAAGAAAGGATATTTTGATACATCTAAGTATTTATCATTTCCAATTACCCTTTCTAAAACACCATGAGCTTGAATTTCCTCAGCTGGAGGAGAAGATGAGAAAAATAATGCTCGCAGTAGTAAGAATCCGAAGAAGGCTAATGCTCCTCGGATGGCTAATCGCTGAGTATGGGGTGTGAAGGAAAGAGAAGGAGTAGAAGAGGGATTCATGTTGGCGGATGGCGTTGAAGGAGATAAAGGTCGACGTCGACGAGATTCACCAATCCCCAGATTGGGGAAGATGGGCGACGAGGCTGTATACGAGAATGTATTAGCTGAAGCTACTTCGAAATATGTCCAAGTCAAAGGGAAGGTTAAACTAAGGCTCTGACTATATGGGAAAAATTGATGTGAGAAGGATTAGGTAGAAATCCACGTACAAGATATTTTGTCGGCTGATCACGAGCTACAATAGGTAGCTCGATCAGATCAAGCGATTATTTCGCACCTTGAGGATCCGAGTGGAACACAGAAGTGTCGATCGATGTATTATTTGATTGAGCGGTATAAGGCGTTTGGCAAGTCGAGTTCTATCGTCGTAACGGTCGTGAAGAAGCAAGATGAGTGGAAATTGTTGATGATTCTAGTTGTCGTCCGACCCGAATATTCCCAATACGACAATGAGATTGCTTAGCAACCTCGATACTCAATACCTGGTTGTGAGTGTGTAATTTATGTGTAGTGATCTTAGATATAACATTGATAAAATATTGGATACTATCTAGCTGTTCATGAGGAATGATCCGCGTGAAGGTAGGGTGAGACAGAGGAGTAACACGAGGATGAGCTCGGCGCGTCTTACTTTTATTAAGTTAATTACTACTATTCAATTGATATATCCCCGAAAGTGGCGAGATACTATTTAATAAGACGATTGTGCTGATAGATAAGATTGACATAATTATCCAAGATACAACATGTACAACGTTGACATACTTTCCAATATCATACAGGACAAGAAGACAAGAGACCAAGAGGCCTATGTACAAAGGTGCGCTTTTGAGCCAAGTCGAATTGATGATCCCCTCGGGAATCTCAGAAATGGCCTCAATCCTCAATCCTCCATCATTAACCATTCCATGGTCTTCTTGGCATCCCTAGCGGCTCTCTTACTCCCATCTTCATCTTCGCTCCCGTTCTCATCCTCTTCTTCCTCATCCGAATCAATTTTCTTTTTTTGAGGCTTTTTAGGAGCAGGCGGTGGAGCTTTGACAGCCGGACCTATCTTTTGATGTAATGGTATGATTTTGACCTTTGTCGTCAATCCTGATCTTTTGGTCCCTCCAAATTTGGCTAGTACCGATGATAAGTCATTTCGCGCTAAAGGATGAATAACGTTAGTTTTGGCGACAGATGATCACTTCAAAATGCGGTGTCATAGCGGAGAAAATGCACTGACGTGCTTTCCACTTGATACCTCCTGAGGCGGACGGCGTACCGTCTCTAGCAAATGGTCCGGGTGACGGTCGATGACTAAGCGAAGGAGCGGATGGTGTAGATGTAATACTTGACGTTGCTCGCAATGGAGGCCGTATGGGAGAAGCGGGCTTGGCAGGCGGGGGAGGCGTCGGTGACTTAATTGGCTAAATATAGTTCTGCTCAGCCAGAATATCACGAAGCAGTCGGGATCGCTGGCTCGCGGCGACTTACTACTGTAACTTCTGCCATGATTTCCTCCTCCACTACTGTTTCCTTTACCTGCTCAACCTCATCCTCTTCCATCTTCTCGTTTTCTTCCTCGTTTGGCTCTCCGAAGTCTTCGATTACCGATTTTGATTCCAAATCGAGCTCAGGTACAGGCGGCTTAACAGCCTTCTGCGCATTCTTGCCTTTCTTTCCAACTGGTGGCTTCTCCTTTTTGGCCTTTTTGGCCTTTGCTTTTGCAGTTGACTTTGGATCGAAGTCTTGGTCCGCATCATCATCACCTAATAAAGCTACATCTGATTTCCTCTTTCTACCCTTCGGTGCCGGCGCAGGCGCAGGCGGAAGCGCAGGTATCGCTTCAGCTGAGGGAAGATTCTGAGGCATTAAAGAATCATCAATGTCAATAGGTTCATCTAAAGTTCCTTTTCCTTTTATTGGTGATTTCGCTTTTGAGGGTGAATCGAGTTTGACTGGTGATTTCTCTTTGATAGATGCGTTGGGTCTTGCCTCTTCACTCGCTTTCTGCCTCTCTTTTTCTTCTCGTCTTTTACGTCGTCTTTCTTCTTTCTCAGCGACTTCTTTCGCCTTATTATCAGCCACTCTACTTGATGCTCTTCTCGAGCTACCCCCTTCAATTGTTGAAGACGTTATAGCAGATGATGACGGTTGATAGTTCTTTGCAGGGGTATCACCACTTCCTTCTAAGCTATCCAGTGGATCAGGCGAATGATGTCTATATTTCTTCGTCTGTTCCTCCTCCGACTTGGTTCTACTAGCTGATGGCGGTCTCGATTTAGGTAAAACAATTTCGACTCTTGATTTCGATATTGGTCCATTGACAATTGGCGCAGACGAGCGAACCTCGATAGGTTCTTCCTCTTCTTCTTCATCTGAAAGTATGGTATTCTGCCTTTTTTTTATTGGTGATTTGCTTCGTAGTCTCGCTGACAAATGATGTGGTTCGGAAGTTGGAGAAGAAGACAGTTCAACTCGTGTAGGTAGTTTTTCTGGCGAGGGTGTGATCTTACTTGTTTTACCATATGTGGTTCTGACTGGCGGTCTGGTGTCAGGCGTTATAGGAGGAGGTATGCCAGACCCTTCGGTTGATGAGAACAACGGCCGGTTAGATGATGCCTCTGTACTGCTGAGGTGTAATGACCGAGTAGGTGGTAAAGGCGATGACCATGCTGGACTGGGAATGGTAGTTGACGAAGTTGGTTGTTTTAGATGAGGGAAGGACGTGGGAATAGGAGGGTTCGAGCTATTTCCCGAGGATGATGACGGTTGATTAAGAGCAGGACTACCTGTAAGCCCATTCACAGTTTGAGGATTGTTAACAGAAGGCGAGGGGAATGATTGGATAGACGGATTATATGCTGCTACAGTGAATCTAACATATGAGCATTTCTAATCCCTGTTCGAAGAGCAAGGGCAAGACAGCTTACAAGAGAGATTTGGACCACTGGGATTGCTAGAGTTATCATTGATACTTTCCATTGCTTTACTACTTCCACTATGACTGTTGCTATTTGTAGAGACAGTAGGTGCTTTCATGATATCTTCAGGTCTCACTGTACCTATACTAGGCGGTAAACCGTGTCCATATCCAATACCAGTATGTACGTCATTCATAGTCCCATCAGGTGGTAGATAAGGTCTTAATTCCATATCTTTTGAATCTTGCGTTGTATTTCCGGAGCTAGTATCGAATTTGTATGGCGTATTTACGGATTTGCGACCTGCCTCTTGTGTAGAGAGGGATAAAGCGAATGCTAATTCAGCTGCTTCTCTTCGTCTGATAGGCGATACGATGATAATTAGTAAAGTGTCTCATTTGATAGCAAAGACAGACTGAATGACTGACCTGGACATGAATTGTTCCTGATAGTATTGATGAATCGTTCTTGCAGTCGAGCTCGGGTAATTTTGTTTGAAATTTAGGTGATATAACAAGATCGAATTAGGGTCAAAGCTTTCAGTCGAACAACGCTACGCTACAATGTGATTTGAGATATAGCGATAGTGTTGATCAATATCTCGAAATTGAAGGGTGAGCGAGTTGATGATTCGATGATTATATAGTCAACTAAACTGTATTTCGTTTTTTCTATACTTTTATTTTTGTTTTTATCTTTTGATTTTGCCGCTGATTAGATGAATATGTGATCATGACCTATAAGTTGATGTGGATCATTTAAAAGACGCGTCCGAGTAAAGTAAAAACACGGGCATCAGTCGTCTGTCCGTACCATAATGGCATTACGTAAGATCCTTCGATACGATGAATTGGAATGTTGCTTTCGATGTTACTGATTGATATTAACATTGACAATACTACTTATTACTTTCCTCTTATCCCAGAAACATAAACAAGATATACATTGAGAAAAGAAAAAACGTTCAGCCAAAATGGACGAAGCCGCTAATTCAGGTATATCAGAACCATTAGATTTGGTAAAATTGTCTTTAGGAGAGTGAGTAATTTCGGAAATACTTTTGTAGCAAAATAATGAATAAATTGATTTATTTCGGTTAATTTTCCAGACGAGTATTTATAAAATTAAGAGGAGATAGAACAATAACGGGTATACTTCATGTTAGTATTTTCTGCTTTATCAATTCTCCTTTTCCATAATTTAACTTTCTTTTTCAAGCTGAATGTATATGATCAATTTAAATGTTTAGGCATATGACGCACATATGAATGTTGTTTTATCACAAGTTGAGGAAACTATACATTTAGTAGATGTAACAGAAGATGGAAATCCATTACCACCTAGAGTGAGTTATAATTTGTATATCATTTATACTTTTATTGCTTAATTCTATCGATTTGAGTTAATCGATCCCATATTCTTTCAGGTTGAACGACGTAATGTTGAAATGTTATTTGTAAGAGGAGATGGTGTTATCCTTGTACGTAATTAAACCATACTCTAAACCATAATTTACTATCCACATCACATATTGTTTTTGACGCAAGTTACTGATATGATATTCATAATCTAGATTTCACCTACAGGACAATAATATCATTCACTTTCCCTTCGTTCTTCATCAAATAAATTCAATTAGATTGTATAACCCATATATGAATTATCAAAATGCAAAACCCATATACCCGTTAAAAATTCAGTTTGAACCGTACTCAATCAAGATAGGACGTTAAGATAGTGCTTGAGTCGAATAACCATTTTCATTATAGCTACAATTTGAAAGTATTTGTACAAAGGTATATATATTCGCAGGGTAAACATGAGGAAATCCCGTATAATCTAAGTGAAATTTGAATGAGTAATATGACAACACTTCATTTTAGCTTTCTATTCGCCGTTTTTCCGTTAAAAGATTATTTATCGTTTGTCTAATACATCAAATCAGCTTGAATGCTAAATGATTCTTCGTATTATTAGGCGAACAACCAATAGAAGTGAACTTGACTCACGCATCTTACTAGTTACTCTACTCAAAACACCATGCCAATGATGACTCTTCACAGGATCTTTCAAAGTAACATCATTTTTATTCGAATTCTTACTGTCTATTCGCTTTAACGTGTTCTTACCATTCATAGACCATATTTTTCTATCATTATCTGATTTTCTGTTGTGCGTTGCATTCTCTTTCGTAATATCGACTTCATCCTCCTCTGTCCCATCCAGTAGATTTGTGCGTTCTAACGAAGTATTGACATTCTCATCAACCAAACTCTGTTTCATATTTGCTGTACCATCCCTGATTGCAACGTCGATGGTCCGTCCTTCTTGAATTTTAGGCTTTCTCAGCTGCGATTCATCTGCAACGTTCTCCTGCTCAACGCCCATAATCTTCTGATGACGTATCACGGGCGTAATCTCAATAGGTCTTCCAAGATCAAAGACATCTTCAGGACTCTCCGATAATGCAGAAACGTTCATCTGCGTTTGCCCTGTCGTTATATCTTGGTTCTGTGCTTCTGCCGACCTGGATGTATGACCTCCTTCCAAAATTGTACGTCTTGCGTTCGATATTCCTAATCCGTTCAAATCTAGATGCTCAACATTCGAGTTTTTAGATCGTGTTATTTCCATCACTGGGCTCATAAGTCCTAAAGTAGATTGACCATTCAGACTTTCTTTCTTCTCTTCATGTGATTCTTGCGTGACAACGGTTGATTGAGGTATGACTTCTAAAGAATTAGAAGCTTTCACCTGATTTATTTTTGAG
The DNA here is from genome assembly GCF_000512605.2 of Kwoniella pini CBS 10737. Taxonomy (NCBI): domain Eukaryota; kingdom Fungi; phylum Basidiomycota; class Tremellomycetes; order Tremellales; family Cryptococcaceae; genus Kwoniella; species Kwoniella pini. The sequence goes on along the minus strand of NC_091724.1, from coordinate 393,762 downwards.
TTATCAAAATTTACACTTTTACCTCTTCTCAAGAGATCAGACGCCATCAAACTATTTCTCTTTCTACCTCTTTCACTACCACCTGCCCTTAGACTCAAACTCAAGCTTGAATTGAGGTTATGATTATAAGCATACGTATCATCCGCCCATTGTTTCAGTGAAATTCTTGGACTAGGAGGTTGAATTGAGAAACTTGAATTCCTAGAATGAGTTCTCCCAACCGAGCTGAAGTATTCTAAATGGCTCGCTATAGATGGCGATCTGGCAGATGGAATACCTAGTACAGATTTGACAGGTGAAGAAGGTAAAGATGGATTAGGAGTATTCGGGAAATCCCAAGAGGATGTATGGGACAGCAAGGATGACATTGTAGGAACACGACCTGAAAGAGCTACGTATTATTTATAATTCATTCGATGGAAGTTTGAGCAGACTTACGGAGTTCTTGACGCTGGGTCAGTGGAGGTACCTCGGCTGTGGAAGGGACACCATGAGCCGGTGGCGAGCAAGAGATACGATACATTTCGCTTACTAAGTAACGATTGAGCCAAGAATGAAGGCTTTTTCGCATTCCTCAACCAATGGTGTTCCATGAGCATCTGAGCAGTCGGTCTGGAATGAAAATCGTATATCAGAAACTCTGTCGCCAGTGATAAAACGCATGATTGATCACCTCAATGCTGGATCCTTATATAAACAAATATCAATAAATTCTTTCATCGATCTGCTAAATCCTCCAAGTGACCGATCGAGAGTAGGAGAAGGATCAGAAATGATATGTGAAAGAGCTTTGCTAGTTTGATATCTCGCGCCGGGTACTGTCCCGTGTGCTAATTCTACAACATGTACAATATGAAATATTCGTAAGCGCAACTTTTCATCTCGTTGGGAAGCATTCGCATGGAGGATAAAGAGACTAACCAAGTAGCGTTATACCCAAACTCCATATATCAGCTTTCTGATCATATTTTTGTCCCGAAACAACCTCAGGTGCCATCCAATTTGGCTTAAGATTTTGTAAGATCAGCTGTTATACATATTTCCGAGCATTGGGATCTTGAATGCTCATCTGACTCACGGTACCAACAAAACTCTTCCGCTTTCTTAAGTCATCTCCACCGACAAAACCTTTTTCATTCGCCTTACCTGGTCCGAATCCATTTTGCCGTATCCCTATTGTTGATTGATTATCAAACCGTAATTCGTCCGCCGCTAATCTTGTTTTCCGTTTGCTAATGGGAGAAGGAGGTGTATTCAAATCACCACCAACGCCGAAATCAGCTAAGAGAATCGTACCATCCTCGTCGATGAGGAGGTTCCCAGCTTTAATATCGCGCTGAGCCATAAATGAATATCAGCTACTGCACATGAAGATAAAATTACGGGGAGATTGGTATTTTTGTGGATGGCTTACGTGCAAAAACCCATTTTGGTGGAGGTAGCCCAATCCATCCAAAACCTGCTTAGCTATGCATTTAATTTCCTCTTCATCTAGCCTTCCTTTCTGTTCGTTACCCTCATCTTCAGCATCTTGACGTTTTTTCGGACCTCTCCTGAAAGGTAGACGGTGATGCTTAGGCGAAGTCACAAGCCGTGATCTCCATTTTAAAATACCTGCTAATGATCCACCAGGTATAAGGGGAGTAACGAGACATATACGCTGATGATCTGGTGGTAAAGTGAAAGTTGATAAAATCCTATCTCATACATTAATCAATAGCGTTCATCATTGTGATTATTGCCAAAAGCCAAGCGTACAAGTTGCAAGCCGAATTAACTTACCTCAAAACATTAGGATGTCTACATAAACCCAATAATCTGATCTCTTTACTCAGAAGCTCCACATCAGGATGAGAGCTAGATACTTTGATCGCACATATTCTCTCTCCTATATCAACTTTATTGTTTTCCGGCAATGTTATTGACAAGTTTGGTCTAATTTTTCCTCCTGTAGTTGGGGTAACTATTGTCGAATATGCATCTGTCGAGTGAATAGCTTGAGAAGGTGTAAAGATAGCTTCATATACTGTTGAAGAAGCTCCAAAACCTATAGCAGGTCCTAATTCATATTGACTGAAATTTGAAGTGAAATCTCCCCAACACTCATCTTTCATCATTCCTCGTGAGGAGTCTTGATTTGAAAGAGAAGAGGTCATTGTAAAGGGTCACTCATGTTCAATGAAATTTAGCGGGTTTGGACCAAATATTTCTTCTTATGGAGTCACTGGTGATGACATGTTGAAGTCGTACTCTGCCTATGATCTTGGGATAATTCTGACCCTATGTGATATGGTTTTTACTGTATGATCAATGTCCTGTGCGTTAATTAAATGCTCAACGTCTCAACGTAGCTCAATCAAAACAAAGCGAGTATACACCATATCCACGTGGTCAATACACACTACTCGTATTACTTAACCCGATGTAACCGGCGGTAAAACAATAACCCCGGAATGATCAGATGTTAGAGTGGGGCACATTCTCTTTATACACGTGCCCGATATGTCATCTGGGAGAGATCATTTGTAGTCAAGAAGTTAGTTGTTAAAGGTTGGTGAATGAAGGACTGAATTCACATTTCGTTATTGTAATTGTAATTTTAAATTCGTTGCATTTCATATTCGTTAATACTTTTATACATTGTAATTTCTTCTTTTCTACTTTATTTTTTCGTCAATTTCCCCACTGCCACTCTCTTGTCTTCTGCTTTTAAATCAATTTGAAAGACCTAATCCCATCAAATTTGAATTTGTTTCCGATATCCTACTTATTGTGCTTTGATGATCATTTTCACTACTCATCATGAGTGCCAAAGAAGGTTTACTAGGCACAAAGTCCATCATTTCGATTTTCTTTTCACCCAAATTTAATCCTAAACCATGGCATACTCCTTCTTGAGCATTGTTACTTTGATGATTATACTCAATTTCCATTTCGTATTCACCATCTAAGTCATCATCAGGGAAAGATAAATCATCCTCGAAGAATGGTGTATACGCTTGCATAGGCGCTCTAGGTACAGGAGCATTGATAGGTAAAGGAGGTGAATCTTGATGGTCATATGATTCGTGGCGGTAGTCATGAAGCGGAGACGTAGTGAAGTAATTATATGAGGATGAGGGCTGTTCTGGTCCACCTCGATGACTCAATGTCAATCTAGGAGACACGTATGGATTTTGGGGCTGCCCAAAAGTCTGATAGGGAGGAAGATCCGAAACGACGGGTAATTCACGAGAACGAAGTAACCCGGCTGTGGGAGGTGGTGAAGGCATATACGTCGTTTGATCAAGCTCCATCATGAAAGCCTTCGCTGAATCTTTCAGATTCAAAGAAGGTGGTTTAGCTTTACGAGTTAGGGCTACATTCTTATGAAATTGATAATGTCAGCCACATTTCACTCGAACATCTTGTCAACTGTAGGATAATTTACTTACAGAATCTTTGAAACACTTATTTGCCAAGACTGGCCGTTGTCGACTTGTAGGTACTTTTGTGTCTTTAGGTACTTTGATTTTTTTCGACTTGGGTTCTTTTCTGCCGGTCTCGAAAATGAAGGAGAATTCCCTCTGTGGAGTTTGGGAGTAAGAGATGACTTGTGGCTGAGGTTGAGCGAACGATGGATGAGTCAATATTGCCCCCGGGGGAGGGTAGGATAATGGTTGGCTGGTAAATGGTGCCAAGTCGTAGCCCGATGACCTTCTTGAAGGTATCATTGTACTGCCTTCGCCATGGTATGGTCGAAGAGGTTCTTGTGCAGGGTTTAAAGGGGATGGTAAAGGTTGAATATGAGAAAAAGGTGAATATTGAGGGGTTTGATCATCCATACATGGGTAAGACCGTTTACTTATCTTTGGTCTGCAGGTCGATTTGATTGTCGAGTCGAATTGATTATGAGAAGTCATTATATCTTACAGATTTTGAGTGAGGTGTGCTGCGTAATGCGTAAAGATCTGAGCAGGAAATGTAAAGGAAGAAATGCAGTTGGTTGAATAGATTACTTCAGCAGCCAAGGAGTTTTATCACACTAAAAGATGAGTAACGGAAGATGAGATTCCCACAAAAGATAAATGTCAGCTAAATAAGGGATCTACTCTCTCCTGAATGGAGAAATTACGATTCGATAGGGAAGGAGAGAGTAAAAGCTTACCTAATTTAAGAATGATCGACTTGAGGGGAGATTTCTTTCCCTTATCTTGTTTTTATAATGACGTTATATAAAAGAGGAGAAACAAGGGTCGTTCGTATGTAAGTCTTTAGGCTTTTAGTTTGACTCTCGTCTTACAATATCGGGTCAAATTCGTCGGGATGGTTTTTTTTTTTCTCCTAAAAAGAAAAAACAAAAAATCGTCGTAATCTAATCTTGTTTGCCTCTGAAGGTTCCTTTTGCACTGAGTCTTTACTTTAATCTCCGAATTTACTTTTTGAAACAGGGCCTTGGAATCAAGTAGATCTTTTAAAGTTTCAGTTACAATTTCTAGTTTTTATGTGTTTGATTCTGATAAAATTTGTACCGTTTTTGCTGTTATATAAGAACGGGACAATGTTGATTTTATGTTTCGTAAAGGCGTTGATCAGTCGTTATCGTAAAATGATATCGTTAAAATGCAAATCGTTCGTTTGATATTAAATATGTGGAGAAAAGAGAGAGCCAAAAGATTATAAAAGCTAAAGTAAAGTACGTAAATTATAGATATAAAAGGCCCGAATAAATGAAGTAATACTATTAAATGAAGTTATTGCAATATGCATAGAAAGATATATATGTTCAAAAGATCGTTACGCCACATAGTCATGTCGATCTTAGTGGTAAGAATCCATTCAATCGTTTCAAAGCCACTTTTTAACATGGCGGTGGATTGTAAGCTTCTTTTTTCGGACTTGACGATTGTAAGGATTAGTCAGAATTTGAATTGAAATCCCAATTATCAAGGTTACTTTTTGTGAATGTTTCATATTATTTCGATCACGCCTCTTTCTCCGACCCTTTTTCCTGTCAAGCTTCAGTCTTTTCTGTATCTACCGGAATTTACATCATTCTCAGGACCTATATCAAAGAAAAAGATCACTAACGGCACCATTTCCCAATAAAACAGAAAAAAAAGGAAAAGCCACACTTTAAAAAAGCTGATTTCTAGCATCTCCTTTTCGTTATACGACGTTTTTTTTTTTTTTCCAAATCAAGGGAGTATATTCGGGATCTGACGCTGCCGGAAGATAACACGAGTTGATATGATGCTGGATTCCCGCATTTTCGAAATCACATGATAATTTCAATCAAGATGGTTAGATACAGATCTCGGCGATCATACGAATGCTTCGCCACATCTAGAGAGGAATGACCCAACAAGTGATATAATCATTTACGAGAAATCTTATGTAGACATTAGATTCCAGCTTCGTTCCTCTTGCTGCTGTATAATGTTAAACACCGAGGCACTTCTCGCCCTATGACTACTAGTGATGAGACAAAAGAGGGAGAAAAACATTAAGATTCGTGGAAAAAGGCACAAGTTCCCATGTGGGGTGAAGGCCGAAGCTTTTCATCCAACCAAAAAGAAAATAAGGTTCACATGCCGATAATGTCTTTTATTCGGGATCCAACAATCCTTCATCATCAGTTTAACCCAAAATGGGAATCATGAGTCATGCTTAGATTCCCGTAACAGTGATTCCAGTGAAATTGCCACACAAAACTTCAGGTATATAGCAAAATATGTGGATATATACCCCGTGTATCACTATTTAAGCTAAATGATGTCTTCCATTCTTACACCCAAATTCTTATTGACGTCTAAACCCATTTGTCGTCTTTTTGCAATCTCTGTACGTTCAGCTTCAACTCTTCGCAATTCTGCTATCTTCTCTTTTGATAGATAAGTGTCTTTCTCTTTTGGTGCTGAAGTCTAAATGTCACAAAAGGCACGTTAGACATCATGCGGCTCAATTCGGAGATAGCGGGTGAAGTTAGGCAGTAGAGCGGATGTGAAGGTCATCGTCATGTGAGACAAGAGGGGTGGAAATACGAAGGAACAAGGGAACGTACTCTTAAACTCGAAGTATGCGCTTTCATATCGGCCAACGGATCGTATTCTCCACTTTCATCAGGTAAAGTTTGACCTGAGCGTATCATATTCATCTTTCTCTCGAATTTGGCCATATCATAATACTAATTCTGAGAGTCAGCACAATGGTGATGGGCAGTAGAGAGTGTTCGGAGGCAATTTGCCACTCACTTTATCATGCGGTAGAGTCGCTATTTCAAATAGAAATTCGATTAGCGCCGGCTACCTTGAGTTCAGGGAGTTCAACGACCAACCTGTATTGTAATCTTCTACAAAGATAGCAAATTCTTTCTTAGTACGCTCTTTTGATACTGTCTCAGGATTGATTTTGCGTTCTTCTACTAGCCATGCTCGAAATTCCTACAAATAGTCACATAAATTCAAGTCAGCACATTTGAACAGAGATACTCTGCGGCAAAAAACTTGATATACAGAGTCTTTTTTTGGTAGACTGTGATTAGTTGGGGGTCATGTCAGCTGTGTTCAACGCGTTCTGATCTTCGCAATCGCAAATACTCTAATCACTCACTCAATTTCAGATATCAAACCATATTGTCCCCACTGAGCCGTAGAGGAGGCCGTTCCCCTTCGCTTCTGTACATCATGGACGCACATCAGCATCCATCGCACGTTTCATCGTGCAAACCGCATCATTGCTCACCTTGTCTTTCTTAGCTCGTTTTTTCTCCTTTCTACGTCTGCGTTCCTGCAAAACTCGCTAATCAGCACGAAAAACCCTTCTGTTCCTCTAATAATTTGATACGAGCATACATCTTTATCTTCTTTTTCTCGCCTACGCTCTTTCTCCTTTCGTCTTCTTCTCCTTCGCTCATCCTCACTTTCAGTTTCACTATGACTTTCAGAGCTTGAGGAGGTCGAACTTGATGAACGTGATCTTCTACGTCGATGTTTCGATTTTTTATCTTCTCTGTCTTTTCCATCTTTATGATGTCGACGAGAAGGTGATCGCGATCGAGAGCGAGAACGACTTGCAGATATCAGCTTGACTTTTCATTGAGTCAAAAACACAACAAAGGAGTAAACTATCCAGAAACAGCACAGTATACAGCATCATCGCTGAAAAGCGAGACTCACCTGTAGCTATCGCGACGAGATGTACGTTGCTCCCTACTCCTGTCGTGTTCTCTATTCCTACCTCCGTCTCTATCTCTATCACGTCTATCGTAGTCGCGATCTCGATGGTCTGTGCGCAAATGATGTCGGTCTTCTCCTCTCCTCGAATTTTGAGTACGATCTCGACTTTCACCTCGGCTTTTTCGCTCCAATTCTTGCGTACCTCCCATATTGCCTGTGTGCGATCTACGTAAAGCCGCACAAAAGTGCTAGCGTGTGTAGGGAATGAGCAATACCTTGGAATCAGAGACAAGAAGAGATATAGAATAGATGCGTTTTGTATTGGCGACGGGATCAAATCCATGGCATCATTCAAGCTAGAAAGTGGAGGGCTGTCAGTCCAATGTTGACAATAATATATCACTGAATTCTTTTCTTGATTTCAAATTAGTTCTACAGTCCTTCAGCGCATATTTATCGATACTCCAACAGGCTTCCCAGCAACGAGAATTGATGCTCGTGGATTCTCAAGCACGGTAACTCTCAAGGAAGACCTATTGAAGCACATACGTCGAAGATGGATTACGATTCTTCGTCTCAAGCTGGACCTTCGACATACAATGCAACGCCCTTTTCAGCGTCATCCGATGCGCTATATTCAGTGGATCACTCTTCTGCATTACCTACTATAGGAGAAAGCGTCACATATTCTGCAGCAGGATCAGCAAATGGATATCTACATACGAACGATATACCTACAAGCGGGAGGGGATCTAGGGGAAGAGGTCGCGGTAGAGGTAGAGGAAGGGGATCCAGAGGCGGCAGAGGTTCAAGAGGATCAAGAGGAGGAGGAGGAGGGGGAGGAGGTATGAGATCTTCAACGAGAATATCGGAAAGAACAGTAGCAGAAGGTGAAAGAGCAAGTCAAATTAAAACAAAATTAAAATTAAGTTTTAATAAATTATCAAAAGGAAATACAGGAGAAAGTAGTAATGGAAGATTTAATTCATTTTTAGGTGAATATGATAGAGAATTAGATGAAAATCCTGATGATCCCATAAATTTCGAAGAACATTTCATACTTCGTGTACCTAAAGATATAGCGGAAGGAAATGCAAAACATGGAATACCTATAGGATTAAAAGAAATGATTAAAGGAAAAGGAAAAGATCTTGAGAATGTAGAATTCAAATTTTTGGGTGAGTTAGCTTTTTTTTATCACTTTAATTTACTTATTGCTAAGATGACTTGTTTCGCAAATTGTAGACTCTCGTAGAGCTGCATTCAAATTCAACAATAATATATATTCAGCCAAGCTTGTCGATCTACCTAACATAATAGAATCTCAAAAAACCTTTGATAATCGCCATTTATTCAAAATTGGCGATATCTCTCAAATGCTGGTCATTGACCCAAGTGCTAAACCTTTAAAAGATGAAAATGAGATCATATCTATCCCTCTCAAGATTGACGAGTATATTTGGCCGCATGGTATCACTCCGCCAATGAGACATGTACGGAAACGGAGATTCAGGAAACGGTTGAGCCGACGAGCAATTGAGGTTGTTGAGGAACAGGTGGAAGACTTGTTAAAGAAGGATGCCGAAAGTGAAGAACACAATTATGGTAAGTCTTCCGTATCCTAAACTCACCTTTGACTGACAATTGGGTCACATAGATCTGATCGACATGCATCCTGATCCAGAGATAGCAGATCAATATTACATAGATTACGATCCGAATGCTACTCAGTGGTATAATCAAGAATCAGGATCGGAATTCGGCTATGGAGAAGGTGCTTATGACGATCCTGGTTCAGTGACTGCTTCTCAGATGGAAGATTGGGAAGGCGATTACGGGACTGATATGGGTGAAGAAGGTGAAGGCGATGACGGAGAAGATGATGGCGAGGATGGTGAAGAAGATGGAACACTAGATCAGTATGTTATCCTCCTCATTTGCTTCTCATGCTGGTGCCAAGTAGCTGATGGTCGTGTACAGGGAATTGGCCGCGGCTCTCATGGAGGAGATGGAAGGTGTAAGTTCAGACTTCTTTCAGAAGAACCAATTTCAGTTCAGTAACTGATTTGGTCATTTTTGATTGTTTGCAGTCTGATGGATCGGAGCATTCTGTAGATGAAGATCGTTCCGGATCGGAAGACGATGACGAAGACGACGGAGATAAGTCTGAGGAAGATGACGAAACGATTGAGAAGCGTGCGAAGATTAAGCAGTTCACCAATGAAATCAAGGCACTTGAAGCTGCTATCGAAAAGAAACGAGCTGGATTCGTTGGCGGCAATCCAATCATGATGGTGAATTTCTTTCTATCAGATCTTTTAAGATTGTCAAAGCTAGTAAGCTGACGCGCACGGATTCTCATAGAAACGTTTCGAAGAGACTATCTCGGGCTTACAAGCTGATGTTCAAGCTAAGATTGCTTCAAGGCAAATATTGCAAGATGATTTGGGCAAAAACGAGGATACTCTGCAATTCAGCAACGGAACTGCTGCGGGTGAAGGTGGAATCAATAAAGATGTGGACATGGAAAATCACGATGCCGATGCAGAAGTTGAGGAAGATGAAGTTGATAATGAAGGCGATGGAGAAGGAAGTACACCAATGGCTAAACGTACAGATGAAAGAGGATCCTCAATTCCTTATTCGGATGAAGATGACTTATTTGGAGATGATGATGATGATGTAGATGAAGATAATCAACAAGATGGAGAAGGAGATGTAGATGAGGAAGGTCAAGAAGATATGAATGAAAATGATGAAAATGATCTAGAACAAGTTGAAGTTGATGAAATGGAAGATGAAATGTCACGTTTATTAGCTGCTGAATTAGATACATTAGATCAAAATACTTTAAATCAAATTCCAAAAACACCTGATGCTCAAGCTGCAGAATTAGAATATGATCAAAATACACAAGATTTATTAAATAATCAAGTTGCTTCAAATGCTTTAAATGATCTTTCAGATTCAAATTTTGATCAAGATCAAGATCAAATTGATAATAATAATAATGATAATGATGATTTTACACAATTTAATTTTGATTTAAATAATAATCAAAATCAAAATCAACCTCAACCAAATGGTGGTTTCATAGAAGGTGGTGTAGGTAGAAGAAGACTAGCAAGTGGAATAGGTCAAGATGAAGTTAGTAGTGATGATTCTTCAGATGAAAGTGATGATTAGTAGAAATCTAGCTACGCTAGAACCCCTAATATATTGGTCAATAGGATGAAATTTCTCTGTTTCTCCAAGATTGCCTTACGCTGTAATTTTATTGACCTTCATGATGTGTCCTTTTGTATTTGGTCATCAAGCTGTAAAGCGCGACAATGTACAAGCAATATATAGCAACGATGCTCTCAAGTCTTTCGTATCGTCATATCATTTCATCCCCGTGCAGTCCGGAAGGCATGTTCACTACTCAAAGTTTCGCACAGAAAACATGTTGACCAATGTTCAAACCAGCCTGGAATAGCTTGATTAATGGGAATCAATGATACATGCTCGTCTATTTTTGTATAATCTATGACCATATCTAAGAGTTTCTTGTGTTCCCATGAGTTTTATTCAGCATCTAAATGATTGAATATAAACCGCGTTTCGTCTCAACCACCCCCGCCGATTGCCTCTTTTTGTATACGACTAAGCTTCTAAGTCCTTCTCAGCTTTCTCAACTTGTTTAGGTTTAGCGTTCTGTAAAGATAAGAAAGCGTTCCATGGAATGTTTACAGCGTTAATAGCTAAAAGTCGGTATTGGAAGGGGATAAACTATGTACAGTTAGGTATTGTTAGCTCTACATTTGAAATCGCTAAATTACCAACAGGCAGAGAAGATTGAAGAACGAGGCATTCTTGGAAGGGTATAAAAGAAAATTACTTACACCCTATTTGAAGTGGCGCAGAAGGTTACAAGGGGCATCAAATCAGCTTATGTACGGCATCACTGGTAGTGGACGATATCTGACATACCATGTTAAGAGTTTGGAAAGGGACAAATCTGTACGAATCATCAGCTTTCATGTCATTCGAAGGAGTACAGGTAGATCAACGTGACTTACAACATCCAATTCGCTTTCAAAGTAGGTACGAAAGCCTAATAAACGGAAATGTCAGTGTATAAACATTTATCGCAAAATGATTAAGCGGAATGGACTGCGAAAATAAACCCAACTCACCTCTTGCCATTTAGCTCTGGCGTCAGCAAGAGTTTTGCCTTCCATAAGGGTCATAGCGTGGAAGAAGCCTATTTGTACCATAAATCAGCGTTGTTCTGATATTGGGATATCTTTGAATTGATCTGCATATATTTGCGTCAAATACTCACCAGTCAAAACGAAAGGAGCAAAGACAAATTGATCTAATCCTACTCTAGCGAAAGTAGCGGGCCATTTAGATTTGATAGGTAATCTTTCCAATGCTCTAAACCATACTGTTACTGCGGGGGCAAAAATACCTCCTCCCCAAACTACGATTCGGCTGATTATTCAAGTTTGTTTTCCATCACGTCGAATTAGAGGAGATGATGAGCCCGGAATTGGGTATCGTAGGAGAAAAAGAAACAAAGGAGTACTTGTATCAGCCTAGACGACTTTCACTGCAACTCGAGAATACTCACGCAGTCCTGACGAAATCATGCTTGGATCCCTTCTTTTCTATCAATTGCTGAGCTACGACTGTAAGGCAGAAGATCTCAGCCACGTCCTTCCCCAGTAAGTGGGTTGGATGCCATCAGAAGTAGGACTTCGCGAAAATTCTGACGCGTCATTCGAAGAGAATTGACAAAGACTTACCATCACCAGTAGCGAAGAGGACCTATAAAGCTCATGTCGGTCAGTATGGTCTTATATGATATGCTGTACTCATCTGGCAGAACCGTAAAAAGGAGTATCGAGGTCCGAATTTGAGATTGTAATTTCCGAACTCACAGCTGAAGAAGCCATACCTCCTATCAAAGGTCTTCGACTCAAGAAAGTGGAATAAGCACCTAATAATCCAGCCATTTTGTCGCCTTCTCTAATCCTGTTCCGTCAAAGTTGAAGAATGATAACTGAGATACAAAAGAATTTTATACTCTAGGTAGGAAAGCAAAGTATGATTAAGTGGATACTCAAAAATGACTCTTGATGTTGAAGAACGAACAAAGTTTTGGAGCGAACAAAGAAAGGGGGTCCCGCGGGGTGTTCAATTTTGGATTTGAAACCCAAGAATTTTCTGTCTAGGTCGCTTTAAAGAGAATACAGGCGATCAATCGGTCTGAACAGGGGAACTATGAATGGCCTTGTCTAATATACGCGGAAATGATCTACGAAGCAAGGATATGAGGTTAGAGCTATGCTCATGATATAGAATTAGTCACATTCAAAACTTTAATAGCTTTTAGCGTTTAGCCGGGAGTTAAGCTCCATTACGTCATCTATTCATCTCTGCTGGTGCAATGCTTGCTAGAGAATTCATAGAGTTTACCCAGACGATGTTCATAGATAAGAAAAAAGGAAAAACACCAACGATATCTACGCTTCACGGACACATCCTTGCTGATATTTTGCATTCTATAACAGACCTTCATCGATATATAGAAAAAGAATTGTATAATGTATTAACGTGAAAGATCAAATTCACCTGAATGTCCGATAAATCAAATACGTCGTTTATCATACTCTCTTCGGCACGTGGATTTGATCCAGGTCGGCAGAGTAGGAGATGCGAAAGTAAAAGTCAAGTGAAAGAGAGATAATGAATAATACTATAAAAGAATGAAAAAAGGGCAGAAAGATCTAAATATATAGTTATATACGTAAAAGAAATGAAAGAAATTAATTGTCCGATACATTCCGTCTAATTCCAATCTTATACACAGCTAGCCAATTAAGCAAGATAATGTCCTTTTTGGTTTGCCAAGCTGAACTTGGAGCAAAGGTTATACAGCAACGCAGGAAGTTCCGTTGGCTTGGAATCCTTGTTTACAGGTGTAGACTATCGACAAAAGTCAGTCAAGTATATAATCCAAGAGGGAGCAAGATTGTGACTGTATATACAATAGCTTCCTTCTTCGGGATTGAAGGTGAATATAGTTACTCACCTGCACAAGTACCAATCTCACATCCTACTGCAAGGGAGTGTGGAATTTGAGTACAATCCTGACCACCTGATCCTACACAACCACCACAAGCTTCAAGTTCAGTAGCGAAATCAACACATTCGTAAGCCCATTCACCACCTCCAGCGGTAGGTACGGTACTATCAACAATCATCGAAACATAATTAGCCATGCCAATAGTAAGCGATAGGAGAAAAGGATGAGCTCACCAAGCATGAAGAGAACCAGGGCAATACATTTTATCAAGATCAGTTTGAGGGAAGCTTAAAGTTTGTTGTTGTTGGATATCATTACGTTTCCATCCCCATTTATTACCACCGTTATTACCTTTTGAATCGAATTTAGACCACCAATTTTCAAAGTCAGCTTGATTGAAATTGTTGCCTCCCCAAGGATACTTGCCACCTTTATGATTTGACTGACCTTGATTACCTTTTCCTGGTCCTTGAGATGGTCCAGTATGTCCACCACAACAGTCTACGTATACTTATCGTTAATGGATTGCCTTTTGACAACAGTAAAAGTAATTAACTTACGGTTGTGTTCATCCCAATCATCACAATCTGGTTCAGGTGATCTTGGACCATTGGGTCTACATTTCTTGTCGTTTTTGTGCCAGAACCAACCTATTAACCCGTATCGTATCGATTAACCCCCTGGAACTGCCTCCTCAAGAGGCGCAACAAACAGTTGTACTTACCAGAAGGACACTTGATACCACTTGGACAATCACCTTTAGGTGGATTGTGTTGCCAAGAATCATCACAACATGTGACCGATCGATCATGCCACCATTGACCACCATGACATTTACCAGTGTTTTTTACACATTTGTGAGTATTTTTATCATAAGTATATCCTTCACCACAATCACATGGAGAAACTTCTTGAGGTGGAATGCAACTGAATTATGTGCGAACGGATTGAAAATTAGTGGAGGAGACACGGAGATGGATCGTTGAAATTAGCTCACCATCCGGCTTTGAAATGTTGAGACCAGCCAAATGGACAAGTAATTCCATTTGATGGACTATTTTCCAAAAAGGAAAAATACAACCCCATCAGCTAACTTTGTAAGAGGATTATAATTTGGAACAGTAGCTTACGGTGTTCTAGTATGATCTGAACAACATAGAGGACTACCTTTATAATCAGTGAAGAAACTTCCAGAAGATGAGCACCAATCTTTTTGTTCATGAGTTGCTTTTTGTTTGATTGAAGAACCACAACCGAAGTTGAATGAACTTCCTCTTGAGAATCCTCCAAATCCACCTGCTGATACTGAACTGGCCAATGAGATAAGAGTTAGGAAGATAGTTGTCGATTTCAACATTTTGTCAGTAAGGTCAAAGATGGTGGCGAGATGAAGATACGAGACAGAGAGAGAGGAAGGAATTAGGTGATAACGATCAGGAATCAGATGAAAGACGATGTGAAGTGGAACGTGCTGTTGAGTTCAGGGGAATAAGAGGATAGATAGAAAGATAGATAGATATATCAATTATCTGATTCGATTGAAAGATGGTGTTAATTCAATAAAGATAGGTATTTGGATAAAGGAGTGCGGTTATAATATGAGAAGAATAAATGTGGGAATATGGGAATGAGATGCGCAGAGCAGGGAAATTAGAATGTAGAATGAAGATCAGAAAAAGGAGAAGAAGAAGACTGTTGAATGAGTATATATCTTTATGACAAAGGGAACAAAGAGTCAGTATGAGCTAAGAAGTCTAAAACGTGAGAACGATTTGACCAGTATCTTCCTTTAGGTTTATTTTCGACATCCCTTGTTGTTTAGTAAACAGTGAGTCAGTAAGTCAGAGCTAGGTGCAATCAAAAGGGAACCCCTTTTCACGATCAACCAACTGAACCAACAACAATTTCACCCTCGAGTTCTACTTGTTTTATGTTGCCCATAAACTTTAGAGACGGTAGAACGTCCAAAGGTCCAAAGGTCAATAGATTAAAACGCACATAATGCGTTGACGGTAAACTAAAAAGTCCGTGTGTATAAAGGATACATATACCCGTTACTCCATCCTTCTCAGATGGCGTCGTCCTCTTTTATACAAAGCTCGTTTTGTCCAAATCCAGTGATCCGTTAACAACGATGAAGGTTGCTTTGAGCGGCTGAAAGTGTAAGATTGAGGGTATCGTCAGTATCCATTCTGACGATGTTTTAAACCTAATGACAACGAAAGAGTACAATGTTTCGAGTGTTCCTACGGAGATTTGATTTTGTATAGATTGTGAAAAGGTCGTGTTTCAGGTTACGCATTGATCCATTTTACATCGCCTCTGACGTTAAACAAAAGCGTTTCGGCGCCCGATATATCAGAGTTGAAAGATTTGTTGATTTTTGGTTCCCGGGCTTGATACACACACAAGCTGATCCTTCAAAGCTGTCTTTTGTTGTTTTCTGCGAAGTTTCATCCTGTGTAAATCTCAACAATTCTGTCTCAACTGAAATTATGAGCCTCGGATACATTCGCGAGGAACGGAGATCGTCCATCACTGACTGTCCTGAGACTAATAATCCCATAGAAGGGACTTGATCCTCAACCCTTGTCGTTCAGATGATCACAAAGGAGCGTGCGGTGGCTCTGAGCTTGAGCAAAAAGTGCGTATTCGAAGAGTGATTCGATCTCTCCTTATCATTTTAAGCCAGAACAAGATTGGCGATAACCAGATTGGCCTAACCGAGAAACCGATCGAGAATCGTTCTATTACTGGGGAGATGTCGTCAAGCCAATTGAAAGAACGGCCGGGTCAAGTCTTTCCCTCTGATGTACGGGAGGAGAGTCAAAATCATCTCGGTGGACCGTGCGTCATTTTACGCCTGGCTCCGATGTTCCCCAACATATGAGCGCAATTGAAAATCGTTACATCCAGCTAGCACCCACTACAGGAGGTACACGAGAGTCGATCCTTTTAGCTTCTTCATATAGAGCTACGAGTCAAGCTCGATGAATGGTTGATGTCAGACTCTCATTGTTTGTTTGGTTCTTGACATGAGTATTTATTTAGACTTCATGGAGATCGATGGACGGAATCAAATCTATCAAAGCCAAATATCAGGTTATATAACACGTGTAAATATGGAGAATATCATATCGCCACCATCAAGCATTGTTGATTTCTAGAGATATAGCGACAATAGTCATTAGTTACTAAACTGCTTATCGTCTTCTCTCAAGGATTCTTTCTGTCCGCTGTCGAGGGTTATCAAGATGCCAGCCAAACACGACATCAATGTGGGTGTATACACTTATTCTCTCCCGCAAATCCGGGGTCTACCTCGGGTAAGATCATATTGCTGACAACTCAATGTTCATGAATTATAGAAAATAGGAGTGGAAAGTTCAGATTTCCCAATATTGTAAGTCCGTCATGTGACTCTCAGCTGAAATTAGTAGCTGACAAATGGGACGATCAGGTGCGAAACATGTACGTCAAAACGTAGACTGAAAGCTGGTTGTATAGATCTCAATAAGCTGATTGATTTGCTCTTAATAATAGGTCTGGGGCCAAATCCATATGTGCGGATGGTGAGTACAACAAATCCCATATATCTCAACATATATAATCGGAACCAAGACCGAACTGACAACAGCTCATTCTGCCTCGGTCTTATTCGTAGTCGAAGCAAGAATTCGGAAACGAATGTAAGATTTGTAATCGACCATTCACAGTTTTCAGGTGGAATCCAGGAGCTGGAGCCAGATATAAAAAGACTGAGGTTTGTAACACTTGCGCCAAAATAAAGGGTGTATGTCAGACTTGTCTACTGGACCTGTATGTCTATCTCTTTGAATATATAGATTGAATGCGGAAAGAGCTAATATTCGCGCAAATTAGTGAATATGGATTACCTGTACAAGTTCGAGATGCAGCTTTAGGACGAAAAGCTCAAGCACCAACATCAGATATCAATAAGCGTGAGTTTCGAAACCCAGCATCCCATCAAATTTATCGAAACGAGAGATCAAGTACTGATAGATAACTCCGAAAACGTAGAATACTACATACAGAATTTAGAAGCTCAAATGGCAGATTCACCTGATGGCCAAACTTTCGATTCTGAAGTAGCCAATCGAGCAGGAAGAGAAATGTTGAAAGGTCTTGCAAGGTCTGATCCATTCTATAAACGAAATAGACCTCATATATGTAGTTTCTTCGTTAAAGGTGATTGTAAGCGTGGCGGAGAATGTCCTTTCAGGTGAGCAATCATTCATATTGTGATTTCAGCGAGGAATGAGAATAAAAATACTGATGTGGGTTGATTCGTTCTTTTTAAAGGCATGAAATACCGAAAGAAGGAGAATTGTCTAAACAAAATATGGTGGATAGGTATTATGGAAAAAATGATCCAGTAGCTAAAAAAATGTTGAGAGAATCAGCTGAGAGTAAAGGAATGAAAGCGCCTGATGACAAATCCATCGTAAGTTAATACTTTCATATATGATAATTTCATTCTCACGTTGTACTGACATGATCTATTGTTTGGGATTATTTAGACAACATTATTATTCCTTGGTTTACCTCAAACTACCGAATCAGAAGTGAGAGCTGCATTAGTAGCTTATTGTCCATTCGTAAAACCTATTGAAATTAAATCAATAACGATTGTTGAAGCTTCTCGTAAGTCTTTTATCACATTGTATCAATCTTGAGCAGTATGAGACTTACGTTTTCGTATGATATAGATTGCGCATTCATAAATTTTAAATTACGTTCACTTGCTGAAAGAGTTGCAGAAGCTTTATCTGCTCAAGGTGGAATAGAAGTTGGTGGGAAAAAGGCTAAAGTAGTTTGGGGTAGATCTAGGCCACAAAAAGGCAAACCAGCTACTACAGCTATAACGGATAGTAGTGAAGCTTCTGGCAGTGGGACAGTTGCTATAACTAGTGAAAGCGCTTAAGATGATGTAGAGTGAAAATATTCAATCATATATAAGGTAATATTATTTTGTAACAATGGTTAATGTATACATTATAAGACTATATTACAATTACTATTGAGATAATCCGCTTGACGAGCAAAATCAGGAATATGTAAGTCCGAATGCCTGAAATACTAGAAGTTTACGAGTCCAATTCAGAAACTAATTTTTTGATCACTCGACAAACCATCTTCACCTGCTCCAAGAGCTTTCCAATCTATACCTCCTTCTGGACCATATTTAACTTGTAACCATTCATTTGCTTTTTTGAAATGATTATTACCTAAAAATCCTCTACTTGCAGATAAAGGTGAAGGATGAGCAGATTTTAAAATAAGATGAGTTTTCTATATTAAGAAATTCAATGAGATTATATTCAATATACACGATTCTTTTTACAAATAGGAAAAAGGATTTGAAAATAGGAAACATACATTATCTACACCTGCACACATTTTTGCTGCATGTGCACCCCAAGCCATAAATACAACTCCTTTTCCACCTGGTACTTTTTCACTCGTTGTTGTAGAAGCGATTGAAGGTCCAGGTGAAAGTCTTGAAGTAACTACTTTCAAGACTGCAGCTGTAAATTGATCCCATCCTTTATTGGCGTGTGAACCAGCCTGAGTAGAAAGATGTTTACGATTAGGCTCATTTTATCAGGTATGACCAGACTGATCAGGGAGACAATGTGTTAAACTCACTTCATGAGCTCGTACAGTCAAAGAAGTATTCAAAAGTAATACACCATGTTTAGCCCATTCTGTAAGATCGCTACAATCAAATCAATTCAGTTATGCTTATTGTCTGAAATAATACAACTAAAAATCCAAAAATTACTAACCCATGTTTGGGAATAATGAATTCAGGTATTTCATCGTGCATTTCTTTGTACATATTTCTAAGCGATGGTGGAATCCGAACTCCTTTTCTTACCGAGAATGCTAAACCCTATTGTACGGTAGAATCGTAAGTACAGCTTAGGTCGTGAGCTTCATCAAAGTCAAATCTCTCACGTGCGCTTGTCCATCGTCCTATAACAACGTAGGGTTTAGGCGGTCAGCTGCCGCTCTCGGTACGTATTTCATCTTGACCTCCTTTGAGGATGACTCACGTGGTACGGATCTTGTCCTACCAAACGACAAGCATTTTGCAATGAGCTGAAAGATGTCCAAGTATACGAGATCATGGTAGCTCACCTATTATAACCACTCTAACATCTTTCAAAGGGCAAAATCGGGACCACGAATAGATATCCTCGGCTGAAGACCCGTCAGCTGATCATTTCATATGACGCTTTAGGCAAGCTTACCAGGCGGGAAAACTTTCTTTGTCTTTTGCTCATTCGTTACAAATTCCTTCAACTGCAACCATAACTTCAGCATTAGCATAGAATTCAGGTCCAAAAGATCAGACATGGCATCCGAGAAGAACACCAACACGAGTGGGGGAAGATTGAAAATAAACGATAAGCTCACATTGAGGAAATAAGATTTTGTGAATTCATCTTGTAAAGCCAATAACCAATCTTCACCCATAGTATCCACTTCTAAACTCAATTTACTTATCCATTCTGGTTTTTCAGCTATTCGAGCTTTTAGTTCTTCTCGACTTTTTGATCTAACAATAGGTAATTTTGATGGAGAAGTAGTTGGTCTTGAAAAGATATCTGCTACTTCTAATTGAATACCTGAATGTCAGATTTCCCTTCATACCATATCGGAATGATCGAGTGAAAGCTAAATAGTCTGACTTACTACCTGCAGGTCTACTATCTATTTTTTGCTTTTTCGCAGATGGTTCTCCCGTTGTTTCAGATTCTTCCTTAGCAGCTGCTGCTCCTTCCACTATAGCTCTTTTGGCTGCTTCACTTAATGTACTTTTCTTTTGTTTTTCCGGTGTTGACAAAGTAGAGGTTACAGCTCCGTTAGCTGTAGCAGCAACGTTTGTCGGTTTGAAGTAAGATGAAATCGATTTTGCTTGAGGAGGCATGTCGTTGGGCTCGTAAAGAATAGTCCAGAAATAGTAATTTCAATGTAAATTGGTCCAAGAGTCAATCGATGATGATGGCTAGGTAGTTACTCTTTCTTTGGATTTTACCTGGACGCGACTGACATTCAGTTATTAACAAAGCAAAAGATCTGATCCCGATAATAATAAGAAATATCTTCCGATCAGTGCGTCATCAACACGTGGTAAGATCATTCTCATTCGGTTATTTTAGTGCTGTTATCGTATTCGAGTACTTGTTATCAGATGCTTTTGAGGGGATGCTTTGAAATTATTGATTGATATTTACCCGTCATCCCTTTTGAAGTCTGTATCCCGGTGCATTTTAACCCAGCAAGGCCCTTGATTCATAGTTCTACTTCACGCATTGCCAAAATGCCTCCTTCACCTACAGCTAGCGCACCTACCAATCTCGAGGAACTTAAGGAATTGTTGAAGAATGACAATAAAGTCAAAGTAGCAGGTAAGGGAATTGATCACAATGGACAATCATATCAAGCTGGTATATACTGATGCATTAGCCTATCTCATTAGGAGTTGACGTTGATGGAGTATTGAGAGGAAAGATCATGTCAAAAGACAAATTCCTAAGTTCAGTCAAAGGCGATGGATTTGGATTTTGTTCTACAATATATGGATGGGACAGTAGGTCTATATTCCCTACATGCCCGCATCAACAGTACTCTCCAGCCATGACTTCCTTCCAGATTATGCGACAGCTGGACTCAGCTAATCTACTCGACGTTTTAGTACACGACCTGGCATATGGCAAAGAACTTTTAGTAGCAAATTGGTCAAATGGTTATCGTGATTTATGGGCAACCATTGATCTATCTACATATAGAAGATTGACATGGGAAAAGAATATACCCTTCTTCCTATGTAGTTTCATTGTTCCCGAAACCAACAAGCCTTTGGTTGTTGATCCTCGAAGTTTGTTACGTACTGTGTTGGAAGATGGAGCGGGTCAAGAGTTAGGTTTCCAAGCGATGGCTGGAGCTGAATTTGAGGTATGTGTTCAGTCAATGTATATGTGCTTCCACACATAAGGTATGCTTAAGACTAATTCACGTGGCATTCTAGTATTTCCAATACAAGGAGACTGCTCAATCGTTAGCAGATAAGAACTTTCACAATCTCAAATCTCTAACTCCGGGAAGTAAGTTAACCAAATCTCAGTGAACTGATGCTTCAGACCAGCTTATGAACCTTGTAGTGCACGGATACTCGGTGTTACGCCCCACACTCAATCAGGATTATTTCCATGATCTGTATGACATGGCTGTTGACTTTGGAATAGAAGTCGAGGGACATCGTTAGTCAGAAGGGTCCTTGATCACGCTCGAGATTATACTGCTGAGTATCGAATTTACACTTAGATACCGAGACTGGTCCTGGAGTATTTGAGACTGCTTTGGCATATACCGACGCAGCTCGAATGGCGGACAATGCATGTCTCTTCAAGCTCGTAGCGAAATCAGTGGGCATGAAATATGACATCATGCCCACATTCATGGCTAAACCTTGGGGAGATGTTCGTTAGCTTGACATTGATAGAGACAAACAACCGCTGATCACTGATTTGTATATAGCTTCCAGGTTGTTCTGGGTGAGCTCTTTGGACCACGTCGAGGTAAATCAAGCTGACTCATATCTTACAGGCATATACACGTCTCTTTACGCGACAAGAACGGAAAAAACATTTTTGCTGTTTCAGAAGAAGAAGAAAAGTCTGGAGGAAGGAAAGACGCGGAATATGACGACGTGAAATACCTGAGCAAGGAAGCTGAGTGGTTCTTGGCTGGTTTGTTGGAGGGAATGCCGGATGGTAAGTTTTTATCACAGTCTGCATATACACGCACTTAAAGGTAACTAAATCTTCCATTGCAGTTATGCCGATGTTCTGCCCAACGATAAACTCGTATAAGCGATTACAAGGTGGTCAAGTGAGCTCTCGATGCTTTCACGACGCGAGGTCTTGGCTGATGAGACTAATGATCAGGCAATGTGGGCTCCCGATACTGCTTCTTATGGGTACGATTCACGTGCTGCTTCCGTAAGAATATTGAGTGGACCTGGAGTTAAGGGATATGCTACGAGATTTGAGGTCAGGGTACCTGGTGCGGATGTACGTCAAACCTTTCTTATCATTTCACGGCGATGTGCAAGCTTGATTGAAAGCAGGAATTCTATTAATGACAAGATACCCTCCAGATGAACCCATATTATGCCCTTTCGGCAATTTTCGCTCTCGGATTCAGGGGTATGAAGAACAAGACCAAGCTTCCGTATGGTCCTCTCAATTCACCTGGAGTCACGAGAGATACAGTCAAACACTTGCCCACCTCCTTAGAAGGCGCGGTATCATCATTCATGAGGAAAGATAGTGTAGCTAGAGAGGTATTGGGGGATTACTTTGTAGATCATTATGGAGGTACGAGGGAACATGAATTAGATGTTTGGAAAAAGGCTGTAACAGATTGGGAGGGTGAGCCTATCCTTTGACCAAAAATTATGTGACAAGAAGCTGACCCCAATGGACTACATTTAGTCGCCAGGTACTTCGAGTTGGTGTAAAGGATTGAAGCGATATGCTCTAGAATAGTATATTGACAACTCCAGCTTTCTCTTGGGTTTTCAGAGAGTCAAACATGCATAAATTATAGACTTATACTCGTGCGCACGAAACCGAATAAACTCCTTTCATTCGACCCTTCTTACAAGCTCCTAGGCCCCCGCAGCGCCATCCTTTCGCACTTCGATATAAAGGATGCTGCATGACGAGTTGTTAGTCATCCTGTATATCTGCCCAACATCGATCATCTGAGATTTATAGATAAATCACCAACAGTAAAAATAAAGCAATGGTTATGTTCCTCACCATCTCAACAACCAAACTTACACTAAATACGCTCGTCATATTTGCCTTGATCAATTATCATACTTACACAACTGCTCGCTCAACTGATCCTGATATTACTCATACAGATCCGACATTGACCATTGAAAGATCAAGTATAAGCGTAACTACTGATTCTTCACTTCCGACAAGTCAGGACTCCCTCGCTGCAACTCAACCCAAACCATCAATACTTACACCACCCCAACAACAATTTAAACAAATTCCAATCCAGCCTCCATTCATCGTCAATAACAATCCTCAACCTCAACCTACTGAAACACAAGTCATCTATCTTCAAACCTTTAATCATTCATTACCTCAAGGCGCATCTCCATTTCTTCATCCTTTAGCAGTAATACTAATTCTCTGCTCAATATTAGGATTTATTTCAGTTTTATTAACATTACCATTTAATTTACCAGGAATGTCATCTTCTTCTTCATCTTCAAAACAACCCTCTTCTTCATCTTCTCCTAAACCTTCTTCATCATCTTCTTCTTCATCTAAACCTTCTTCTTCTTCTTCATCATCATCTTCAAGTTCAAGACCTTCATCTTCTTCTTCAAGTGGATCACCTATGGCTTCACCACCACAACCAATTCCAACAATAAGTGCAAATGCATGGATGTCTTTTTTTTTATTTTGTTGTTTGGTTTTAATTATTTTACAAGGTCCATTAGGTTTAACTGGTAATTCAATTTTACCTGGATTTCCTTCTACATTTATTGGAGGTTATAAAAGTATTCCAAATGTATTACCTAATATTGGAAATACATTACCAGGTTGTATAGGTATTGTAAGTGGTTATGTACCTTGGTGTCAACAAGAACAACAACCTCAAATTCAAGTTCAACAATTAATTCAAAATCCTTCGATTAATTATGATGGGAATAGAGTTTTATATGGATCTGGAATACCTCAAGGATTAAATATGGGTGGTCAAGGTGGTTTTTCAAGTTCAAATGGAGGTGGTAATTGGAATTGGTATTCAAATGGTGGTGGTGGTGGTAATATTGTTAGACAACCAAGTGAGTCAGATTTCATCAACATCAGAGCGAATATCGTTTTGATCTATTATCCATGATAGTTTATCATTCCCCCCAACAACAACAACGTTCAGTACAATATCAAAGACCAGGATTACAAATTCAGATAAATCAAGGTCGTAATCCAGTATCTCAACAAGGTAGGTCAATATTTTCTTATAACTCTTATTTTTGAAATCGAATTGACACTTACGACAAAGTTTCACTTTTATCTTCACCTCAATCACGATATTATATAAATCATCCAATTTGTAATCATCCAAACTATTTTGAATATAATCCTTATCCATACAATTATCCGAATAATTATCAATATCATTTCTTTCGATAATTCAATATACATCTTTAAATAATCAACAATTATAATTATCCAACCAAACATATTCGATGTATATTTAATTTAATCCTTAATTCAAAAAATAGGTATAAACGATAATGTAAATGTACAATCTCAATATATAAATCAACCTCCTCCATCACAAAATATACCAATTCAACAACCTATTTCAATCAATAATCGTAAGTCTCATTTGATCTAATCTCATTCTCAATGTTTTAAGGCCAATATGATATTTTTAGCACCTTCAATTATACCTACTTCAACAATAGCTTCAATTAATAATTTGGAAAATGCATTTTATCCTTTATTAGTAGGTGCAATAGCATTATTAGTAGTATTCGATTATGCTTCATAATTCGGAAATTTCGAAAGAATAATAATGCCACACTTTGTTGTGTGAAGAGGATCATATCATTTTTTTAACTTGTATGAATTGCAATGAATGATGATTTGGTGAAATTTCATATTTTGCATGATATTAATTAAAATCATAGAAATGTACTAGATAATCCAAATATAACAAAATAAGCAAAATCATCAACACATTTCGTTAATTCATGCTAACTCAAAGAGGTTTTCACTTCTTGTAGCTGTTTTTAATTCTTTAATTGTACAACCAGGACATCTAATTTTACTGCCTTACGACTGTCTTCTTGGCTTACTTGCGCAACTTTATCTTCTCTTATACAATCACTCTCCAATAATCTCCATCCACTAAGATACTTGCAACAAACATAATTATATGCATCATATTCCCTTGTTATCTTCTCGGTGAATCTCCACGTTCAGATCTAGATCATTGTCGAGTTCGCACCTCCTGATGGGAATAAGACGGCATCCGTGAAACCCTTTCCTAATTTACCCCATTTAGATTTCGGTTTATCTTTATTCTCCTTCTCTTTGATACTTGCAGCCACCTGTTTTTCCTTTTCTTTGATTTCCTGTTGTCTTTGAGCTTCAGCTCTTGAAACAGCCATTCTCTTAGCTTGTTGTGCTCTGAGAGCTTCAAATCGAGCTTGAGCTTCTGCCTTTTTGGCAACTTTTTCTGCATTTCTGATACTATTAAAATCACTCAGCATCAATGCCCCGCTCTTTTCGATTGTTCATTTCGTCAAATAAAGTACACTTACGCTTGCAGCTCTGCTTTGGCTGCTTTCTTACTACTCGTTCCAGTGGATCCAGAACTAATACTCACACCATCATAAGTAGAAGCCAGGCCAGTATTGGTCCTTATCAAGCTTGTCGTATCCGAGAACTCGATCGTGCTCGAGTCAAATGGAGCCGTTGCGCCTGATCCCAGACGAATCGATTGACCGGTAGAAGAAGAGCTATCAGTCATGACTGAAAGATGTTTGTTTTTATTCTTAGGCAAAGAGTTAATTGACCCAGAGGATGTCGTTCTGGACAGGTTCGAAGGCGATGCTGCCGCCTCGAAATAATAAGATGCGACTGAATGATGTGATCCCATTGATTCGATAGCTCGGGCTTGTTGGGCTGATAAGGATTGAGGAGGGGGTGTGGCCGGTGGTAGTAAACCTGCAGCTTCGAGCGTCGCAGCGTTCAGTCGTTTGCCATCTGCCAGGGGATCGATCAGCCCCTCCCGATGTTTCGACTGATTGCGTCTCATCTGAAGGGTTTCGTGAATGAGATGGTGACCTTCCGGAAGAGGAGGTAAGCCCGAACCTGAAGAGGATCGACTGTCCATCAGGCTGCTGGAGAGATCTCTTGGTGGGATGATCCATGATTCCCTCAGTGAGTCCGCTGGGGTGGAGGGGAAATTGGATGTGACATCCGAATTGGTAGGACTAGATGATCGACGAAATCTGGTTTGGGAGAAATCTGGCGTCGACAAACCGGACGATGGGCGAAGGGAGGAAGTGCTGATTTGAGGTATAGGTAGTCTGAGGGGGTTCCGGGGTGGAGGGGGTATAGGATAACTTGGAGGGGATCGGACTGATATACTACCGTATGAGGGTGTGAAAGATACTTCTCGGTCATTAATTGAATTGATGCTGAGCGCCGCCAAGAGAGTGTCTACTTGTCCATCTTGTTCTGCAGTGGCATTCTCAACCTCTTCGTTGACGCTCACGTCAAGTGCAGGTGCAGTCATGACATCCAAGGGGACAGTAAAAGAATCCGCCCTGGCTCGTCGATGAGGTACATCATCGCTAGGAGGACCACCTCTCGGTCCAGTCGAAGTATTCGAGAAGTCATGAGGCTGACTTGTACCGCTGGGCGTGATGTGTGGTTGACCCGTGGAGCTACCGCTGTCGGAAGCCTGTGAACCAGAAGGTCCTTGTCGATGAGATCGAGCAGCAGCATTCTTAGCCATCTGAACCAAGTACAGATCAGCAATGCGTTTCACTCATGTCGATTCTAAGTAGGGGAGTACTCACGTGAATCATATTCAGTGCTCTGACCTGCAGACATTGTTCACTGGCCAGTGTGGCTATTTCGTATATGCCCACTGCGATCCCAGGTTCCAGTCGTTCATGCAGGGCGTGTACCACCAGCCTGTTCAATCGAGGGATATTGTACTGCTTCGCGAGGAAGAGTAAGGCTGAAAGAACAGGTGCACGATTTTGCAGCGCGGTCGACAAGGAAAGCGTGTAAAAGTATTGCACAAGGGCAACGCAGACTGGGAAGGGCTCAGGTACGGTAAGATTGGTAGGAGCGAGTCGAGCGGGAGTGAAGGATCCAAGCAAGGTATCATTGATATCGACAGTAGGAGCGGCAGACAACACCCTTGAAGTCTTATCGAGTAAAGCCTTTTCTTGCTCAGCAAACCATGGCCATCTCTCAGATAGAATTTGTCTTGAACATTTGATTCTCCTACCGTCATCACAAATCACCTCGAAGTCCGATGCTAATTTCTCGTCAAGCATCGTTAAGCCAGCTTGTTGTACTTTAGCTGGAATTTCTAATTTGGGAGGTTGATATATACCGAAAGCTTCCAATGAGATGACCGCCATGTGATCAAGGTTGACAGCTCGTCGACTGTAATCTGAAGCGAGATCTAATTCGGTGTTGCCGAATACGAGAATTTTGGCTGTTTCAGGCCAGACTATCGCGCGGTTCCAACTTCCAGCAAACAGTACATTTGGCTCGAGATGTCGCCATACCATGTTATCTAGATTAAGTGCCCAGATTGAAAAAGCGGCCGATGATGAAGCGAGGTAAAGGCCACAAAGAATAAAATGATTGCCCACGATACCCCCGGTTGGGAAACGTAACCCGGGAGGTTGATGCTGACCACGCATAGCATCCGAGTCATCGCGAAGATTGTAGGAAGGAGGGGAGACGTGTTTGTCTGAAGAAGTTGAAGGGATATCTAAATTTGGCGAAAGTATGTCCAATTCTCGTCGAACTTTGGCAAAATCGTAATTCGAATAACACCATACATCTAGACAAGTAGTTGGTCAGCTACAGATTGCTTGAATAATCAAGCAAGAAACACTCACCTCCACCCTCTCCTTCTTCATCTATGGAATAGCTGTGTGATGAGGTAGCTTTGAGCTCGCCGCCTGTATGGGGTACTACCACCCTTCGTTTCGAGCTGGTAGCGACACTTCTATAAGCTCCTTTTGAATGAAGCCCCCCTGCTTCCGGCTGAACAGTTTTGGATTCCCATACTTGCTTCTTCAAATTATACACGTTAATCTCGTATATCCATGAATTATCTGAATGTTGACCACCTGAGATAACCAATTTACCTCTTGATACTGAGCTGAGATGAGCGTACCTGGCTGACGGTAAAAGGGTGGGGTCTTGCTGGGAAGTTGAGGTGGATGAGGAAGGGGAGGAGATCCCTATGCCTATCACCGAAGATGGAGCATGTGGTTGTGGTAGCCAACGCCTGGACAAGCAGTCGAAGAACCAAATGTCGTTATGAACGGACATGGGATCTGAATCTGACATCCCACCAAAACATACTAATTTGTCCTCCCCTGCATGTATCCCACTCAGTCAGCTTACATAGGTGGAGCACCAATCGAAAGCATACTTACAAACATCCATTGAATGGAAATACCTCGGACCGGGCCCTTCTCCAGCATCCACTCTTTCCCACACTCTAGTTCTAAGATTCATAGCCCACATTTCTGATGTCAGGCGACGCGTCTTGACTGACTTTCCTCCGAAGAGGAAGATTGTGGGTGGATGAGGCGCAGATAGTGGTGAGATAGTGATTGATGGTCCCTAAATGTGCATATGAGGTATAAGCACAACTTGTATACATCTTGATGGAAGAGATGAGACTCACTGTGAGAGGAGGTGGGACATTGCCCTTTGTGGACTCGCTCCAGCTGACGAGATGAGCGAGGCCGGCGTCCATCTTGATCAGAATTCTCTAATGTTCGCGAAGAATTTTCGATGTGAATAAGATGATACAGCGATAAAGCGGAAGAGGGCAAAATCTATCCGCTAGGAGGAGGTATTTGGACAAGGGTCTATCTGTCGAGGGTATATTGGTCGCTGCGACGTGACGATTCTGGTCCTATGTTGCATGAACCTATCGATAGGTAATTCCTGTTGTAAAGAGCGATGAATGCTTGCCAGTGGGGATGTGCGGGCGAGTATGGGATATATAGGTATTGAAGTCGAGCCCAGCGGGACGTTGACGGGCAGGTCCGATCAAAGATATTGCTATGTTATCAATCTTCTCTCGATCTGATGATTGACTGATGTCTTTAACGAAGTATTACGTCTAGTAATTTCTGACACCACGCAGGGTCCTTTCGATGTCAGAAGTATTGTACCTAAGAGGCCGGAAGATTTTATTTTGATGGGTACCTTCGCAGAGGTTTTTGACGATCTCGAATTTCTTTCCTCTTTTCGCAGAACCCTTGATTTGATGGTAACCAACCTCGAAAAGATGACTACGATGATGGTGAGTAAGAGGTATAATAGTAGGACCGTGCAAAGGTACGCTGCTCTTGCCTTAAAGGTAGCGGATTAGTCTGATGGTGAAGGGAATACGGAATTGAAATTAGCTTATATACTAGAATGTAATTTAAGATAGATCAGCCATCAATACACAAAATCCCACTAATAACATCAATGACTGATCAAAGCTGTCTCATGCTCATGCTCATGCTCATTCTAACTTGATAGGGCAAGTTGGCATGATCACTTAAAGAAATTGACTTACATTATGAATTTTCCCCTCCTTTCTGCTGTCCTTTGGGTGAAGCAACGTTCTAGTCTTTGCACCTGTACAATGAAATTCTAGCCCTGGAAGTGAGAGTGAAGTACTGTTCCAAAAGTACTGGCGTTGTATGAATAACTTGACAACGAGTATGAGTTAATATTCTTCGAGTTTTGAGGTTGGAGTATGTGTGATCTTCTGGCCAAAGGTACCACGACCTAATAAAAGGTCAAAGCGTGTATGCTTGATGGTGAAAGCGAAAAGCGGTTCACAATGATAATAATAATCTCGGAATATCTTCTCAACCTCGTTTTTAATTCTATTACTGTTATCGTGCCTTGATCCAAACAGTGTGGAGGTGGGGTCCGAGTGTTTTTGTTTTCGAAGTATGACTAATCTCTCGAGTAATCTCTCGAGAAAGAAATCAAGAGATGAGAGTAATCGTCGTAAGTGCGTTTGGTGATTATATATATATATATATATTTTGGAACAAGGAAAAGATAAGAATCGATAGGAGGATAATTAAGACGATTTTGGGGGGTTGTCTAACTTGATTCCTTTTTTGTTTCCTGGTAACTTAACTTCCCGTTTCAATACTATCCTGAGGAAAATCGAAATTTGATATATAAACAATTTTGAATGAATAAGAAATGATTTGAAAAGAAAGAAAAAGATAGATTTGTGCTGCATATGAGAATCTTGACGATGAAAACGAGGGAGTGCTTTTTCGCAGTTGAAAGGTATCCTCATCGAAAAAAAATGAACTAAAAGCCAAAGAAATCATCTTTGGTATCATCGTATGATCGAGAACATTATCAAACTAAAGATACTTCCGTATACGCTAAATATACAAGTGTCTTTTACATTTTTAACTATTCAAAGAAAAGATGAACGTTTTTCGATCGATCCTCAATATGACTTTGAAGGGAATTAAAAAGAAAGGCTGAAGATAATCAGATTTTATAAGGAAATTATAAAATACTAAAAAAGTAAGTAACCTCTTTCTTTTACAAGTGCCTAATTTTAGGTCCCATTATTGGCATCTTAGCTTAGTTATCATTTCCGGTACTTTCGGATTATATCCTTACATTTCTAAAAGATTTGCCCAAACATAATGATTTGTATACGCTCATAGAAAGTATGAAACGCTTTGTAATTTATGAAAAGGTGTAACAGTGTGCAAAGCATTCTCATATGAACCATTACTCGTAAATGCGAACTTTTTGAATTAATAATATGGTCAAAGAGTCGTATCAATCTTTGTAATTTTCATTCATCTTATTTTCGGTCGAATAAGGTATTCAAAGAATTAGGAAACTCGGTTCCTTATTATAAACAAAAGTATAGACACTTTTACCCGTTTTTCTCACCTATATATGCCGTATAATGAAGTACCTTTTTGCATATGTTGTCTGTCAGATTTTGCGGGAAAAAGAAGGAAATAAATACTCGCCTATAAATTTGAAT
Organism: Kwoniella pini CBS 10737; assembly: GCF_000512605.2. Taxonomy (NCBI): domain Eukaryota; kingdom Fungi; phylum Basidiomycota; class Tremellomycetes; order Tremellales; family Cryptococcaceae; genus Kwoniella; species Kwoniella pini. Next base: position 362,652 of record NC_091724.1, on the reverse strand, counting down.
CTTTTGGACAAGAAATCAAGATATACAAGTATAACCTGATCTAATTATCGAAAATAAGGGTTTTTATAAGAATATTCTAAAATTGATTAGATCAGGTTAATTTCTTTTGTTTTTCCCCGAAAAATGTTACATTTTAAAGAGTTATCTTACATAATTACCTAATATGAGAAAACCCCCTGATATGAAGTATTAGGCATAAGATTTTTTATTCACGTTATCCGTTACCAGTCACGCATTCCATATATCCTCAATATTTCTAGTATCTTTCAAAGCAGGAAAACAAAGTAACTAGTATACCAAGTGCGAATCGGAAATTGCATTTCATTTCAATCTAAAGTCATTCATACGATTGAAAAGATGCAATACAACAAGACAACAAATCACGGTCTAATATACAAAAGCGAATAAATTGGTCAATAACATTCATCCTACTTGATAAGTCTAACGTGTTTTCTACGCGCATTCTCGCTTATTGTCCTATCATTATCTGATACGATTTATCCTTTACTTTAAGTCTTGATTCGCTTATAAAATCTATTTTAAATATCATCACTATCATTAGTATTACATGCCTTACGCAATATCATATCAGAGCTAAAAAGGGAAATTGTGATGAACTTACAGAATATAAGCAGGTCGTGACTACCAATGAAAAAGAATTAGACTCATCAAATATGAAAAAAGAGGTGACGTTAAATGACAACTCACCACAACATCTTTTTCATGTGCTTTTGATATCTTTGAATCTTCGCAGTACATCCAACCTTTACTAGATTTAACATATGCAGTATCTGAACGAAAACATTCTCAGTTTGCATCTCGTTACTCCATCAGAGAATCAAGAGATTGATGTTTGATAAGATATGAGGAACTTACAATGTCCCGAACTTAAAGTTCCCATATGATTACTTACACCATATAAATCATATTTGAATGGACCAATTTGACAACGAGGATCATCTAAATCTTCATTTCCTGTAGGTTGTCTAATAGGTACATATCTAGTTAAATCAAGTGATTTTACAGGGAAAATAACTGGAGTTTCTGATTTATCCCAAAATACACCATTTTGAGTTGTAAATCTCTTGAGTTGTATTAGAAGGACAGGAGGTAATCTAGAGATAGTAAGAGTTTTCGTAGCTTTTCTTGGAACTTTACATCTAGGGCAATTCCTAAGAAACACCAAAGTGATCACTGATAAGTACTCCATCTCATTACTCAACGCAAATACACGAATACTCACCATGCATCTTCCTTTTCCATCACTTCGGCTTTGACAAATTCATCAATCAGTTCCTGGATAACCACCTTGGATTTACCAGATGGAACAGGAAGGGACATATACATGAAAGTATCGTATGTAGTTGATGTCTAACGAGAACGCACATCGGATGATCAGCAAAGATGGGCGAGACGAAACAGATGAAGCAGAAGACCTCAGACCCACTTTGTGACAGGTCAAGCATTCAAGTCTATTCCTATATTGTCCTTGAAACAGATCCACAATGAAACTATCATTTCTCATCTTATAAATTTGCCATTCTTTTTCTGACGCTACAGCCGGAGGTAGAGTTTCAAGTGCAGCTTCTCTTTCAGGTGACATGTCTACTGGAGGAGGTTTAATTTTTACCCTATTTAGATCTTCGTGAAGACCGTCAAGTACGAAAGACAAAAATTCTTGTGAATCATGTTGATCGGTTCCGCTGAATTGAGCTGCAAAAGTTATGATGTTCTTCCTAAACGTAACGGGTGATAAAAATGTATAATCTTCTTTCCATAAAGCCTTTAGTAATTCAGCAAATGCGTTTGCTAAATTACCTTGGGTTCCCAGTTTATTATTCATATTGATCGAACGTTTATATGATCCATCTATACTCCCTCATCAGCTTCAGATGTACTATACAGAATTGCATTCGGATAACGATTGCAAGCTTACCTAAGAAGATGGAAGTGAAAGGATAAGTCGCCGACAGGCACTGAAGGGTCGAATTCATATAACAGGTACTGAAACCGCCAGAATTATCGCATCAGCTGACTTCGTATGCAGCAACAAAGCTAAGGATTGAAAAATTGCGACTCACTTTCCAAGATTCTTGAGACCTGTTAAACCTAGTACCACGTCATTCCAATACCTAACCTCGTCACCTTCTCTTGCCACAAGATCCAATCCACGTATACTACCAGACCGCACAACAGCGGGACGGGTATCATATCTATCCATTGGGTTGATAGCTGCAGGCGGAGGTTGAGCAAGGTTCGCAGATGACAAAGCGTGGGCTTGAGGGTAATCTACTGCTGGTCTAGGGGAAGGCGCTGTTGTCAACGCTGATCCAGAATACGCTTGTCCATGTTGATCCAAATAATCCGATCTTCGTCTTGCACCTGGACCGGGGTGAATAGATGCCTGCGGAGGGGCTGTTATGGGGGTAGCGGAAGAAGAGTAATTTGAGGGTGATCTAGTATGTGAGATAGGTGAAGGTGCGTAAGATCTCGATGGTTGACCTGATATATATGAGGATGGTTCGCCCGTCATCGATTGTGGGGCGTGACCGAACTGTATCCAACAACTTTGGTGGTGAGCTATCGTCATAACATCGGAAGGCGACATATTTGAGCTTACACTATCTGTTATATTCTTAGCATAAGGTGCGGATTGATATACAGGCATGTCCCTATTAGCTCGTTTGCTTAAGTCCACAGAAGATGATGGTGAAGTGACTCTGTCAAGTCTAGATGTACTACGGAGCAATAATGTTAGTTCCGCTTCGCGATGTTGACAAAATATGTTCACCTGGAGGAATGGGTGTAACCATTTGTCTTTGGGTTGTAAGGTCTACTTTGCCCGTTGACTTGTACAGACTGACTGTGACCATGGCCATTACCATTTCCATGTGACTGTGCCAATTGAGCGGCATAAGCTTGTTGATGCTTGGAAGCTCTCATCTTGATAAATTCTCTCCAAGCTTCGTATCCTCCGACAAGCATCACGGGTGTTCTCTCCAACTTTTTAGCTGTGAATTCGTACTGGTAAATCGATTCCCATAATCTAGATGCGGGTGTTGCTTTCTGCTCTTTCGTTGGCCAATTCGTCGATTTGCTGTCATACACAACCAACAGATCGTATGTATGTCGACTAGCGAAAGCCTTCTGCTGCGCAGGCGGGGAGAGCGATAAGCTGTCTTCCAGCTTTTGGGAATTGATCCTATAAGACGTGCATAAACGTCGATACATACGTCAGCCTTTCAATTGCCATGGTTTGCAAACAGTCAGATACGTACCCATCTCGCATCAAGACAGTAGGATCCATCCATACTACCGTGATCTTTGCACCTCTAGGTTCGTATTCTCTTCCTACATACCCGCGTTTATACTCTTCTTCGGCCCTCACATCCAACAGCAGAATATCTACAGCCGGATTGAGGAAGTACGATCGAAGTTCGTCTGGAGTGACAGAGTTACTAAATGGAAATTTCGGTTTCTTGAAATCTTGACTATGGGTTAAGCCATTTGGTTGTGATGTTGGCGGTCGGGGTGTCATAGAAGGTGGATGTGGTAAAGAATGCCTTGTATGTGGAGAATTTTGAGGTGGAGTAGGTGTAGCTACTGGGAATGACAAGGTAGGCGATACCAGATCTCGTAGTCCTGCTGTGGGAGCGGTATCTCTCGTCACTCCATTTGGGGCGTTATCTTTAACTACGCCATTTGGTAGATTGTTCGGCTTGGAAGCAGGTAAGACTGGTGCAGAAGGTCTGGATGGATGTTTGTCCTTTTCGTCCTCTATTATAGGTTCATCTGACAGCAGGTCCACATCTCCAGGCAGTGTAGCTACATTGGGTGTACTTGCAGGTCTTTTCAGTCCAGCACCAGCATCAGGCATAGGCGGTGATAAGGCCTTCTTCACATCTCCATGTCCTGATTCGATCCGCTCTAATGCATTGATGCTGTCTGGTCGTTGAGGAGGAGGAGGTAACGGTGAAGATGATCTTCCAGGTCGTTCGATTGGAGCAGAAGGTAAAGTAGGGAACGAAGGCACATCAGGTAAATGGATTTCAGGTGAGTGTTCTCCATTTTCCTCTATAGTCGGATTATGTTGCGTAAATTTGGCTAATCCGTTGACACTGCCATTAGGTTGTCCCGACTTTTCTGAGTGCTTAGAAGATTGTATCGATGATGACCATTGCGCTATTCTCGCATTCGCTTTCACCAGATCTTCGTCATCATCTTGGAATTGTTTGCCAAATTCGCTCAATGACGGAAAAGCTTTCTCGAAGTCTTTTAAGGTACCTGAAGAAGTGTCTGCTTCATTGTTCGGTTGCGATTGAGCAACGAGTTTGCGGCTAGTCAAGGTGGACGGGATGGGCGGTAGAGGTGGTTTGGAAGTACTAGCAGCAGGTGGAGGATGGTTCAAGGACGTTTGGGAGTTATTGTTGATCGGAGCTACCGGAAGTGGACGATCCCCTTCTGTAGGATTGGTATTTCGTCTTGAACGTGTCGACGAGCCTGTAGCTGAGGGGCGTACCGTAGCTGCCGAGCCGCTTTCCTGTATTGTCGGAGGTTTAGCTGAAGGAGCCGAGCTCGTACCGGACGGTGTGAGACTGTGTAAACTTGCACCCGAACCACTTCTTTGTCTAGTTCCAGCAGGCTTGGTAGTCCGCAACGACCCTAAATTACCACCAGCACTCGCTCCTGTACTACTCGGTTGAGCTGATGTAGCTGAAACATGAATGTGGTTTGCGGGGGCAGCGGAGGGTCGATTGGATGATACCGTGGGCGATGGCAAATCTTTGCCGAATCGTTTAGTTGGGTTGCCAACATCCATTCCTTGACCTCCCAAAGCTTTCAACCTATCTGCTATACTTCCACCTCCTCTTATATCTGGGCCTGATTCGCTACGTGATGGGCCTGGTCGGGATGAGGAAGCACTAAAAATTATGATGTCAATTACCCATTCTCGAGCTTAGGTGAAAAAATAGCAGCAAAAGCTATGAATGTTATGGACTTACCCATTCGTTTCGACATCTCTTTTCTTCAGCTGCTCTTTAATATCTTTAGCTTTGCCCAAAAAAGCTTCGTAAGTCTATTCCGGCCATCAATCAGTATCAAGTAAAAGTAAACTGACTATATTGTAAGTTCAACTTACCTCTTTAAAATCTTTGACTCGTTCATTCCAATGTGAATCACTCTTCTTCAAATCCTTTAGACCAGGATGCATCTTACAATAACTATAAGCTTGACAACTTCTTGTATATGCTAAAAACATTTCTTCTTTCCTATTACTTCTTTCTGCTAATATAGCTAAATCAGCTTCATGTTTAGCACGATCAAACCATTCTTTAGGTGAACGTGATTGAATATCTTCATCATAACTTGCCATACTTTGCAAATCTGTCAATGGAACAGAAGTGAGTGAAGTTGACCTTGACATTTTGCTGGATTATCACTAATGCAACAGTCGAAATGATGATGAATGTCGGGCTATATCATGTGCAAGGATGTTATAGTGATACGAATAACGTGTTTTATTTTCACTTGAGTGTCTAACAATGAATATCTCCGACGCTCGTAGTACAATGCGGCTACAATATGACTATACCAAGCTGAACAAATTGATTAACAATGAGAGAAAGAGAGATGTGTAAATATAGCCAAGTAGAGGATACTTGATCATCATCATCATCGCCGCCCACAGCGTATACGTAATATAACTACTATGACCCCTCTTCAGGCACGCACCAAATAAACAGTACTCGTAATTACAACACCATACAACAATAACAAAATATCACTATAATATTATCACTTAGCCAATTCATATTCATCAAGCATAATCAGATAATTTCATCAGCCAGAGAACAATATGCCAACTTCTTATCCTGTACCTACGCAGATGGTACAGCAAGTTTGGGGGAAATTCGTAAATTGGTTAATGCGTTCATATCCTCTAAAAGATTATCCATTAAATATTCGACCAGTGAGTGTGTTACCGACTATTAGGCTATTTGACCAACGAGAAGAAGACTCTTCAGTAGGAAGCCTGACATGACATGCTCATCAGATGTATAATCAATAGGGTATAATATTCGCAACTGCAATTTGGATTATAATTTTAGGTATATTAGGTATGGCACCTTTACCTGAATTACCTTTAAATGACAAAGCATTACATTTCTTTGGGGTGAGTTTTATAGCATAGCATAAAATACTTGAGATTAGTGAAAAGGCAATCTGCATATAAAGGTTTCATGATAATCCGACAAAATCGTTTCTTTACTGATATTCTCCAAATTAATAGCTCGGTTTCGCTACTTTTTTACTATATTTCATAATTGAAGTACCAGAGTTAGTCAAGTTCCCCTTTCAGAGATTTAAGAATTTCGTTAAAATATTTTATAATTTAATAGAGGTGTAGGAAGACGAATATGGTATATTCGTAGAGCACCTTTATTATTCACTTTATTCACTGCTTTCTTTATTGGAGGAATAATAAGTGAATTCATTCAAAGTTTATTACCAGTAAGTTTTAATTTAAATCTCGAAATAAAATCATCATATTTTTATCAATATACAGAATTTATCTTTATTTTAATAATATTTCATTGACTTTTTTTTTCTTTTTAAAAAAAAACAGTGGAAACATTTTCAATTTGGTGATATAATAGTAAGTAAAAATTAATTTTTACAATATATATATATATATCTCTAAATCAATTTCTTGAATATATCTTTTCGAAAAAAAATTATAATAATTATGATATTAATAAATATGAATTTAAATAGGCAAATTTATTAGGTTCAATTTTATTTTTATATTTAGCAAATTTAATAAATAAAAGAAATATTTTAAAATTAGAATTATTAAATTTATATCAACCTTTAAATAATGAAAACGTTTCTTCTTATAGAGATTCTCAAGGTAGAATACATCAATTTAATTTAAATTCTGATAATAATAATCAAATTGAATCAACAACTTCTTCTAATCAAAATCAAAATCAAAATCAAAATCAAGAATTAAATTCATCAATAAATAATAGAAATAGACAAGTAAGTGAAATTTGGGATGATGAAGATAGTGATTTTAGTAGATCTTCACAAGATACTGCTAGAGGTTATAATGATAATTCATCAATACGAATAGAAGGATCAAATAATATTTTTGAATTAGGTGATGAAGAATCAGATCATAAATAGTTAAAATCAAATTATAAAATTAGCTAATTTTTATTTCTTATATGGGATTTTGTGTATATTAATGATGTTCGTACATTCAATTTGGTAATTCAGTGTATATTATCAGCCAGTTTGTTATCATAATACAATACAACTTGTATTACATCGAAATATATGGTACAAGTACAAATTTCCATTGTAGACTCATTTCATAGGCGTTTCAGGAATCATAGTTTTTCCAATGACAGGATCATCACCCTCATCATCATCATCAGTCAATTCCCACAATTCTCCAAGAGGATCATCAGATTCCATTTCATCGTCCTCATCTCTCGTTCCAATTCCACCAAGTGGAAGAGTATCGGTATGAGCAATACGATTAGTCATTGGAGTTTCAGCTATATAGCTCGGTCTAGGTGTTGAAGAAGGTTCTTCTCTTATTGGTGTTGGCGGTATCCATGAAGGTTGGGAATGTGAATGTGAAGGTCTGAAGAATTGTGATTGTGATCGAGGCTTCGAAGGTGTAGCTAGGATAAGCGTGTTTTGTTTCTGCGATTCTGAGAATTCCAATTCACTTGAGCTTCGAACAAATTTTAATCGAAGAAATAATGGACTTACCCTCCATTGAACCTCTCCTGCTATTCTCCTTGCCCCCACTTGTCTTCCTACCCAATAATCCGAATCTTCCACTCTGAGTCCGAGATAAACTATCTTCTCTTTCTAATTTCTTAGATGCAGTACGTCGAATCATACCTACTTCTCTACCTTTGAATAAGTCCTTACCACTACTCTGATTCCTTGTCAACCCTTTTTTATTATTCAATGCTAAACTACTAGAAGCAGTTCTCGAAAACTTGTCACCATTTGAAGGGTTCGGATCAATAGATTTCGATCTCGATCTTCTGAATGGATTGATAGCATCATTAGTAGTACTGGTTCTTGTTAAGTTTCTTTTTGTACTAAAGTTGATATCATCTCTAGGTGGTGAATTTCTCGAGAATGTTGATCCAGTTTCCGAAGGAGCTCTTGATCCGGTTCCGGAAATTTGTCTCCTTTCTACGCTTTCTCCGGAGACTGATCTTGGTCGATCTCGTGATATCGGTGGAGGCGGCAAGAGAGGGTCGGAGCTTTTGCTCAATATCGGGTGGGTAAGTTTGGGTTTCCGTGGTTTCTTGGTCTGATTCTGATTCTGGGTATGAAGCGAGGCGGGTACAAGCTTAGGTGGTATGGGATGACCGAATACTTTTTGGTGGAATATCGAGCATAAATCTGGTTGTTTAGTCATGAAACTGCTCAACACTATCAGCTTTATCATTTCGGTCCCCTACTTTCATGACTTACTAAGGTAGTATGACTGATTTCCAAAATCTTCCTAACATGTTTGCGATGACATTCTCTGGCACCTTACCTTTCCCTTTGATATTCCGAACGTCTGTTGGATCGCCGAGAGGTAAACCCAACTCCGCCACAGCTTGCCAGACGCTTAGTCTATCCATCAGAAGCTCCATAGCTACTTTAGGATCTTCTGCGGGGTTGACGATGGTAGGCTGATCTTGTTCAGCTTCGCGACGAGATGATTTAGATCTTTTCCGTTTCTTATTCGACGCTTCAGTTTCCGTAGTAAACGTTGTGTATAACAACAATAGAATGATCTGTATCAGAATTCTGTTCGTAGCTGACTCAGTACTGATAAATTACACAAGAACGGAATTGGAATCAGGCTCACTCTCGCTTTTCTAGCTCATCGCTAAGCTTCTTTGGCGAGGGTATTATACCATCTTCGACAGCTTGCCTACTTCCTACCCTCAAATCTAAGGCAAATCCGATCACGTTCCGCTCGATTTGGCTAATTTCGTCGATTGTTGAGGCGGCTTGCGATGATGACAGAAGGGGTAGAATCAATTTCCTGTGTCGTTTTTCGATTTGAGGTAGGGAAAGTAAAAGGGGCTTGACGAGTTGAACTATTCCATATACACCGACCGACCCCTTCGAGTCTCCAAGGGGGCTGAGATCACTATTCAACAGGCGAAAGAGATCGGCAGTGAGACCTGATAAAGGTGACAATGTCTATTTCGTCAGCTCTTTCCGTTGGGAAGTTTAACTTACCTCTGACAGGTATAACGTTTCATAGTATCTTCTCTGTATGAATTCGTCATTGAATTCACGAGGAAGGGTACTTGGCCCGCTATCGGAAGTAATGCGTCATTATAAAGACTAGCAGATGATGTAGATGAGGTGCTCACGCTATTTCATACGGCCAGTCTGTACCAGCGTTGAGAGGTTTCGAAGGAAGACTCAACGGACACGACAAATCGAGAGTAAAAGGTAACGATTTTAGCCTACTTAAACCGGATACGGAGGCAGGGGTTTGAACTAATGTCGCCATATCACAACCATTTTGTTGTATGGGCAGTGTTCATGATTGAGATTGAGATAAATTAATGATTTATGCTTTTGAACCATGAATTGAGAACATGACACAATTATCGTTCATCGCGCGATCTGGAAACCAAACGCGTCGGATTCCATTCGATCATTGTGAGCCTAATTAATCGAATTATCATGATTTTAATTGGTTGCTTAATTTAGGCATGCGACTTCCAAACGCAAGTGGGATTTTTTCAACTTTGAACAAAATTCATCCTTTTTTCGCCTCTAGACGTCACCGGCTCATTTTTGCTTGATTACTATTCAACATATATTCATTCGTATAAAAGCAATCTTAACACATCTTTCGGCGACCAACATCTGTACGACGTTCGACTCGAAGACAGTCTCTTTAGCTCAAAGCGCAACTTGACTAATACATAGTAGGACCTAAAACAAGTCAAAAGTGCAAAAGGAGGGAAAGGAGGAAAGAGAAAAACAATCATGTCTGATAAGTTGACTCGTGTTGCTATCGTCTCTGACGACAAGGTGAGCCACCATTGATTATTCAGTCTGAAATCTGAGCGCTATACTGATCGAACAACCTTGCATACAGTGCAAACCTAAAAAATGGTAAGCAAGACAAGTAGTGTAGATGAAGTCTTCTAAAGCTGACTTCATAACTCCTTTCATAGTCGACAAGAATGTAAACGATCATGTCCAGTAGTGAAGATGGGTAAACTCTGTATCGAAGTCAACCCAACGGATAAGAAAGCTTTCATCTCGGAGGAATTATGTATCGGTTGTGGTATCTGTGTGAAGAAGTGAGTAGCTGATGGACAGAAAAGCAAAGAGAAAAATGAGACTGGGCGATACTGACCTTGTCGTACCTCTGTCAGATGTCCATTCGAAGCTATCCAAATTCTCAACTTGCCTACCAACTTACAATCTCACGTCACTCATCGATACAATGCCAACGCATTCAAATTACATAGATTACCTACTCCTCGACCGGGTCAAGTATTAGGTTTAGTTGGAACGAACGGTATTGGAAAATCAACAGCATTGAAAGTCTTATCTGGTAAATTGAAACCTAATTTAGGAAGATATGACGATCCACCAGAATGGCAAGAGATTTTGAAATACTTTAGAGGTTCAGAACTTCAAAATTTCTTTACAAAAGTATTAGAAGATGATATAAAAGCAGTTACAAAACCTCAATATGTAGATCAAATTCCTCGTTCGATAAAAGTACCAAATATGACTGTTGGAAAGATGTTTGATCGTCAATCAGAATTACCCAATAGGAAACAATTAGAGCAGGATTTAGAATTGACTCATCTTCAAGAAAGAGAAGTTGGTCAGCTTTCTGGAGGAGAACTACAAAGATTCGCGATTGCCATTGCTGGTGTCCGTGCAGCCGATATTTATATGTTCGACGAACCTTCCTCATATCTTGATATTCGACAACGTATCGCCGCTGCCAAAGTAATTAGAGGATTAGTCACCCCAACAAACTACGTTATCGTGGTTGAACATGATTTGGCTACTTTGGATTATTTGTCAGATTTCATCTGCGTATTGTACGGTGTCCCAGGTACTTATGGTGTAGTGACTATGCCTTACTCCGTCAGAGAAGGTGAGTCAATATATATTCCCCCTACATACTGCTTGCAATTCGGTGCAATTCAGCTAACAGATCCCCGGCTGTACAGGTATCAACATCTTCCTTGATGGTATGATCCCAACAGAAAATCTTCGATTCAGAGATGAATCTCTTACTTTCAAGATTGCCGAAACTGTCGATGAGACAATCGCGCCCAAGATGAAATCTTACCATTATCCAGATATGACCAAGACTTTAGGTGGCTTCAAGTTGACAGTCAAAAAGGGATCTTTCTCGGATTCGGAGATCGTCGTGCTTTTGGGTGAGAATGGTATGGGTAAAACCACACTGGTGCAACTGCTGGGAGGAAAGATGGATCCGGATGACATCAAGGACAAGATTGAATTGAGAGTATCTATGAAACCCCAAACCAGTATGTTTCGGTTTTCTGGAATTTCTTGAATAAGCTGACGAATCCAATCTAGTCTCGCCTAAATTCCCTGGTTCCGTTAGAATGTTGTTGTTAAAGAGAATCAAAGCTATGTTTATGCGTAGGTGCTTCACTCCTTACAACAAACGTATGTACTGATGATATCACCTTAGACCCTCAATTCAACAGTGATGTCATCAAGCCAATGAACCTTGAACCCATTATGGATCAAGATGTACAAACGTGAGCATTTCATTCTACTTCCGCTTGTGAGATCCAAAGTTGATAATTTGTGTTTCCTACTTAGATTGTCTGGAGGAGAATTGCAAAGAGTTGCCATCTGTTTAGTGTTGGGTGTACCAGCCGATGTGTTGCTTATTGATGAGCCTTCTGCCTACTTGGATTCCGAACAACGTATCTTGGCTTCAAAGGTCATCAAGAAGTTCGTCATGGGTTCCAAGAGAACTGCTTTCATTGTCGAGCACGATTTCGTAAGTCAAGTACTCGAATTCCTTAATCGCTGTCATCATTTCTGATTTGGCTTGCTTGTGACACCAGATCATGGCTACATATCTTGCCGATCGAGTCATCTTGTTCGAAGGTACACCAGGTAAAGAATCAGTTGCTAACAAGTAAGTATGAATTCCCTTTTGATTCCTCGGCGCGCATATCAGTATACTGGATACTTGACTGACGAATCTTCGCAATTGCAGGCCCGAAGGTTTGTTGACGGGTATGAATAAATTCTTGAAATCCCTCGATATTACATTCAGAAGAGATCCTACCAATTTCCGACCACGTATCAACAAGATGGATTCGCTCAAGGATAAAGAACAAAAATCAGCCGGTTCTTACTTCTTCGTCGATCAAGATTAAGCGGAGTATCTCCGCATGTTTTAAGTGGTCTGGATTACTCTGACCCAAACGTATAGGGATGAAAGGGAAATAGATGATGCGTTGTGATCATTACAAGTCGAAATGACAAATGTTTTGAACCGCGAATCGTCGGTTTGAAAGAAACACTACACAACGCATGTATCCTCTTTTCATGTGATCTAGCATATAATAAATTCCTCAATCACTGGCTTCAACTTTTCGTGGACTCATGCTTTCTTTATATCGATTATCATGCATATATACCCATTTTACAATTGCAGACTTAGGCAATATTGCATAAGGGTTTTAAGATTTAGTTTCCGTTGGGAATACAAATGTAAACAAAATGAGTTGTTGTAAAGTCATTCGCAATAACCGCGTCGGCGATTATTTCATCGTTGTTCTTGTCCACTATCTTGTCTGCGATACTATCAGACATATCATTGTTTTATATATACACCTGACTCGAGCATATCAACGGACTCTTATATTGCTCGCTCAAGCTCTTCAATATTGAACGACAACAATTCAATGCGTTGAACCTGGATCAATTACGCCTTTCTTCGTGCTTGACAACTGAAGTTTCATGAACAGTGCTTGATTCAAGAGTGTGACTGATGATACGACCGCTTCTTATGAATTCAGCTCCGTATCAATCAAAAGTGCGAAAGTATTTCCAATAAAGTCTTAACATCCGGGAAAAATTGTCTTCTCCTAATTATTCTGGAAGATAATCAATAAAAATGTCATTCTCTTTACCATCTTCACCTAAAATTAAATCAAAATTCAAATCCTCTTCTTCATCATTTACTTCTAATTCTTCAAATGAAAAACAATTTCAATTATCTTCAACACCTATAATACCATTACCTAATTCTCATCCATTAATAGCTGAATTAACTTCATTGAGACAACAATTAAGTCAATATCAAAAAGCAGCTCATCAAGCTTCTATACAACTTCAAGGTGTTCGATTAGAATTAACTTTATCTCAAGAAAAAGAAATAAGATGGGAGAGAGAAAGGGATAGTTTGAAAAAAGAAGTTGAAATTTTAAGGTGAGTCTTACTTTCTAATTCAAAAAACCTCAAAATTAAACTGATTTTTATTTTATTTTTTTTCCAGGACAAATCCTGAACCTCCAATTCCATTACCAACTTCCAACGCTTTAACTGAACTTTCTTTAGCTCATCGACGTCTTTCAACTAAATTAGATTTAACGGAATCTGAATTGAATTCTACCAAATTGGATTTAGCAAAAGCGAATTCGGAAATTGAACGACTAACTAAAGAACGAGAAGGTGATAGATCTACGATAAATGAGTTAAGAAGAATAGAAGATGATAGAGAGGAAGAATTAGAGTGGGAAAAGGGAGAAAGAAGAAAATTGGAAGAGCAAAAGAAATTATGGTAAGTATTTCTCTTGTCGCCTGAATCATGATCATAGGTCAATTCTCTGATTTTGGTATCATAGTGATCTTGCTCTAGCAGAATATTCTACACTAGTTCATTCCCTTGATCCTACAGCAGTACCTCCTTCAAATCCAACGAAATCTACTTCATCTATTTTCAACACACCTTCATCACAGCGCTCATCGCTAGATGGCGATTCTTCGATACACTCGGAGCTTGATACACCTCCATTAACTTCGACTTCGACTGCTATTACCTCACCTAGCCCTTCAGCAGGAGAGGTCATATCGAATCTCCTGATAGGTCAAAAAGGAGTTCAACAATTATTCACAGATTTCACTTCATTCTTGACATCTAAAGACAAGCGCATTCACGAATTAGAAACCAAAGTGGAAGAATTAGAACATTCAACCCAAACATTGACTGAACAATTGAGAGTGGCAATCGAAATCAGAGTGGAAGCTGAGAATATAAAGGATAGAGTTTTAAGGGATGATGAAAGTGCTTCTAAAGTAATAGAAAGATATATGATATTCACACAAAAGACACATCAAACTATACATCTTCATTTAAATAATTTAAGAGCTAGATCAACAGCTACGACAAATTCCCTTCGAAATGAATTAGCAGATTATAAAAAGGATTTAATCATAGAAAGAGAAAAAAATTCAACATTGTTAAATTCATATAATGATTTGCTTGAAAATTATCTTAATGAATCTACAGGTAGAAGAAGAGAGATTTCTTTAAGATTAAAAATGATTTCAAATCAAGAAAAAAGAGGAAAATCAATTGAAAATTGGTTAAATAAAGTGAAAATTTTGAGAGAATCTATTGAAGGACCTGTACTTGAACCTGATGTATTAGAAAATTTGTTAGACGAAGGTATAGAAGTAATTTCTAATGATTATTCAATCGTTTCTAATCGACGTCAAGATGAAGGCCAAAATGATAAATTCAAATCGTGGAGAAAGATGGGTAATTTGATAAAATCGAATAAAAGTCAAAAGGTTGATGATGGTGATAACCAGATAAATTCCAATTATGAAGAAGAATCTTTAGCTAGAATCTTACTTGCGGAAGAATTGGTCAATACCTTAGTCAATGATTTACAAATCGAGACTGAAAAGAGGATGGAATTGGAGAGACAGCGTGTGGAATGGCTAGCTAAAGATGCGGTCGATGGCGTGAGAGTAGCAAGTAATAAAGACGGAATTGCCGAAGATGGACATGTTATGTTTGATATTGACGATCACGATCCAGACCCTATAAGAGGGACATTAACTCCAAACGGGTCTAGTACTAAAGAACCCATCCTGATCGACACAGCTCATGTACACAATGCTGCTCCCAGTTCAGGCGCAAATGCCTTGGAAGAGAATGACCAAAACGAAGAGGGAGAATCGGTTCCAGCCCAGGCTCAAAAGGACTCCGATGATACTATTCCCGCACCCAGATCATCCACTGATGAATCGTCACCTCTCGTCGACCAGCTTTCCGAACTTTTCGAACCCATAAATACGCGCTACGAACCTTTACAAAAGACATTACACGATCTATCTCATTCTTTAACCAATTTAAAGAATGATTTACCTATTCTTGAATCGTCAAATCCTTCCACACCATCAACATCAAAACCGAACAAAAAATCACATTTCTTAATAATATCGAAATTACCTTCTTCATCATTCAAACCTTCTCATGATCCAACTTTATTAGCTATTCTGGATGAATTACATGAAGTAATTGAAGATGCACGAGTTGACGTTGAAATAGCTTTAGCAGATCATGAAAGAGTATATAGAGGTTTTGAAGCTTTATTAAATGTTGGTAAGAAAAAACAATCAAAAAAAGAAGAAATAATGAATGAAATTAAAGAATATGTTAAAAGTAAAAAAGAAAGTTTATCTTGGGAAAAATTAAAAATTAGAATAGAAAATATTGAATTTGATTTAATGTTAATTAAAAGATCAATACATGAAATAGATGGTATGGAAATTAATATTTTAAAAGAATTATCTAATGAGAAACAATTAGAATCAAATTCAAATTCAAATTTAAATCAAAGAAGAAAAAATGTATGGGAAAATTTAAATTTAAAAACAATTTCTACTACTAATATACCTAATAATAATCAAATTAAAACTTTTTTTGTTGGTGGAATTTCACCAACACCAATTTCTTCTTCTCCATTAAATTCACCTTTTATTGATGAATATGGATTTTCAATAACAAGTAATAATAATATAAATAATTTTCAAAACGATTCAATTAAAAAACCTTCAAATGTTTTTTCAACTGTTGGAAATGTTTCTAGATCTTTTTCAAATTCTATTATTGGAACTCCTAGAAGAGTTAGTGATTTAGCTACAGGTTTATATAGACCTAATAATCGTAAATCAGAAGAAGAGAATAGTTTAATTAATGATAAAGTGAATGAAGAGGATGATGTAGAATGAATTAAAAATGCTTTCTTTGAACTCTAAAAAGAAGCATTTGCTTATTTGCCCACATATACGAAATTGATGAATAAAATAATGCATTAATTTATTATGATTGTATTATCTATGAGCATCATCCGGAGATATACCTACATAATCAGATTTATAACTTCCATACTAAGCTTACACCTTCATCACCTGCACTGATTATAGCTTGACCACCTTCAACAGGAGCAACGGCTACACCATTAACGACACCTGCATGACCTTTGTGTGTAGCTAATAAAGCGCCTGTACGTATATCCCATGTTTTGAGGGTTGAATCAGCTGAGGCTGTTGTAACTTGATGAAGGAATGGTGAGGGATGAGCGGCTATCGAGGTGATTGGTTCCTACATCCAGACAAGGAATGTTAGCATTGTTTGATTGACGAGATCATCTCAGGTTAACTAAAACTTACATCATGTTGTAATTCTGCTCTAACTCTACCAGTATGTACATCCCATACGAAACCTTTTCCATCAGTTGCTCCACTAACAACTACAACACCTTTTCCACCACCTGCAGCACCATTAAGTAAATCAACAAATACTAAAGCTTCAATACTTTCACCTTCAGCATGTCCTATTAAAGTATTTAAAGTTGAACCATTTAATAAATTTATTAATTTAACTTGACCAGATGAAGATCCTACAGCAGCAATTTGACCATTTGGTGAAATTGCTAAAGAAGTTATACCATGTTCAGAAGGATCAAGTTCAGGTGAATTTGCAGCTGTAAATACTGAAGTTTTCCATATTGGTACAGATGTTCTAGGATCCCATAAGATTAAAGAAGAATCAAGTGAACAAGTTAATAATGATTTTCCAGCTGGTGGTGGGAATATTCCTGCTGTAGAAGAAAGTGTATGAGATGAAAGAACAGCAAGGGTATTTCCAGATGGTACTGCATTAAATTGTTCAATTTTAGCTAATTGTAATAATTCTATATGTATCAAATTGAGGTGAACTCACAGTTCCACATCCAAACAGTAGCATCTTCACATCCTGCTGCTAAGACATTACCTTTAGGATGCCATTGCAACCACTATTCCGAATTATAGACCGATTAGCCGAGATTTAGTATGAACATTTGATCAACTAGATAGGACTCACAGTAATCTCACTACCAGTTTCCAAACTAGTCAAGAATTCCCAATTTTTCCAACCCTCAACAGTTTGTTCATCTTGGGTACCTTTTTTCACTCTTCTCCATACACGTACTTTTCCATCCATACCTCCTGTAGCAACCATCTCACCATCAAAGTTCCATCCAGTCGCAACGACCGAATCTGTATGTCCAGTCAATTTCGTAGGAGGGAAATTATCTGAGTTGAAAGATGATGAAGAGCCAGAAGCTTCGTCATTTGGTATAGGACAATATAAGAATCCTGCATCATCTTCTCCTCCACTGACTGCTAATGGTGGATTAGGAAAAGAAGGATGTAACGATACAGTAAATACTGATTGTTGATTTGCGTGTAAGGCTATAAGATGACAACTCAAGGTGAATAAGCTTGAGGTATCAACCTCAGTTATGACTTTTCGCAGGCGAGAAAAGCTCACTACTTGCGGTCCAACTGTTATCTTCTCTCATTTCACCATCTTCAGTCATGACCATATCTTCTTCCCCTGGACCAGGTCCACCAATGACGATCTCCCCGTCATATTGTTCATTATCATCATCATCATCCATAGGCTCATCACCTTCATCTTCGACAACTTCTACGATATCTTCTTCACCTAATTGAGCGTCGTCTTGCTCGTGATCTTGTTCTTCATGATGTTGTTCACTTGACATCGTGATCTATTCGTGATTGATTGATGATCAGTGTTAGGTCAATGCTCGAGTAAGACTTTTGTTCTTATGTTAGTGATAAATATATATTATTTTCTAGAGTGACTGGAACTAGGTCCGAAATATATAGAGATTAACTTTGTAAGCAAATCACGTGATGTATTTTCCTCCACTCTGCTATTCGGCTGAATCATACTCCTTGTTCACCATGTGTGGGTGGCAAAAGCGCTCGATCAATCTGCCATCTCGACTTTGCAACAGGCCATAATTGCCCTTTACATCCTACAGAGGCTTCAGGAGTCTGACTTTCATTTGCTTCCCTGTCCTTTTAACCAGTGTTTCAAGTGTTGTCTCTTATGACCGAGCTTAGGTGCTGTAGACATGGTGACTAAGATAGGGATGACGTGAGAGTGGCATAAAGCTACAGTAAGATGACGTTCAAAGGAGGAGGGATCACTTATCTTCACTCGCAAGTTCTGGACTAGTCCGTCAAGTCTCTTGAGGTATGAAATGAGCTGGCATACTCCCAAGGAAACTCTTGTCTCTCACAGCCAGGTAATACGATCAGAAGTCTTGTTGACACAGGAGGCCAAAAAGTGAAAGGTTCTCATGACAAAGGTTGTTCATGATGTAATGTTGAGAATCACTAGAGCCTTGATGGTATAGGTATGATCATACTATATATGGGCATATTCTGATTGCACGAAGCACTCTGCATACAATATCAACGATCTACCGTCGAGCCATTTTTCTAAATTCATTTCGCCAATACACATATCCGTACATTCATCCCAAAATGGATTATCGAGCCTCGCGCAGCAATGCGGCATCCGCACGAGACCCCTCACAACGACCTGCTTCTTCGGCACACCAAACCCAAGTCATGGTCGATTCAGACCCAATGAGTACCTCGTGGTATTCCCGTTCGAACAGTCAGAAGACATACGACGGTACGATGCCAATTGAGGATATTGGATCGGGCTCCCGTGATAAGAGTAAATTCCCAGAGGCTGATAGAAATCTAGCCTCACTGATAGAGCGGGAATCCTCCCGGGAGTCCGTATTGACAGTCTCGGACGATGAGACCATTCGTGTTTCTGCCCAGTCAAAATTAAGAACTGATCAGAGGAGAGAGCGAAGTGAGTGCCTGATCTCCACAGATGACCAACCTCAGAAACTTGCTGATCCTTGTTGTATGCATACACAGATAAGATACATCAGAGAGCTTTCAGAGCGAGAAGGAAGGACGAATTAAACTCCTTGGTAGCTAGTAATAAGAACTTGGAAAGGGAGCTAGCAGAGTCAAAAGACACGATTAGTACGCTTGAATTTGTACTCCGCTTGAAGTCCAGAGCTGACATGGCAATATCCTCTTTTTGTATACATCAGGAGAAAGAGATCAAAAGATTGTCGATCTCGAAACTGCAAGGCTGGAGCTTCAACGCAGACTTGAGCAACTGGAAACGCAGAATAGCCAACTTCAGACTTGGAATCCTGCGAGCGTCATTGAAGTGAGTGAGCTGATGTTTGCTTACGTATTATTGGGTTCCCACGCCCGAAATGTAAGAGGGTGTACTGACCTGAGAAAATAGTATCCGTTTTTTCATGATCACTACATTTCTAACTCTGGGCCAAACGATCCAAACTTCCAGTCTCAAGATTTCTAAAATTGTTTGGAACAAATGGCTATATTGACAGAGTGATTAGGCACCTTCATCCTTTTTTATCTCAATCTTACAAGACATATCTATGCAAGATTGTGTATCTCAAAATTTCCGTTTTCTATAAGTAAAGGTGGTACCGTATGCAATTGGAGCTTGGTGCGAGGAACCCGTGTAAAAGCTTGTATTTGATCTCGCCATAATGTTCGTGGCTATCACAATGGCATCCATAATTCGTTCGCAGATCACTTGTACAACAGTTGAGCGAGATAACCATATCTATGATGTATCGTTCACAGGCCTAGGGCGTTATGACAACTAAGCTCAGCCATTGAGCATTCCCACATGAGTCACACTTCTCATGTACTCAGCATGACTATTACGTCGAATCGTTAGTGTGACAAAGGTGAGTCAAAACCAAGATCCGCCCGGGATCGTTAGCCTTCGAATTGACTAGCGACCACTGTTCGCTCCTTTCGAATCACTATCCTTTGTTTGCGAGACTCTCTTTGATCGATGAGTAACGAAAGATGCTTGGCTGCCCAGCTCGCTGTCAGAGGGACAAGATATAAGTATGAGACAAGAACGAAACTCGCCACTTCATTTCATTACTATACAATCATATCTTCATCCACAATTTAAGTAACATGGAAAGTGACAAGCAACACTCCAACCCCGGCGTAAATAATGTGATAGATGATGAATGGGCAGATCGATGGCTCAATGAGGCGTTCCAGGAGATGAATGATGAATCAGCCTCAGGCCAAAATGGCAACGGCGGATGGACAGCCAACTATGGCGGACATCAACAAGCTCAGGTCGAGGACACATTTCATGACACCAACCCTAATTTCGATCCGAATCAGTTGACGATTTATCCAGCTTATTCCGGTGAACAGGCCAATGATCCCCTGTATAACTCTTATTTGGGATACAGGTCATCAGCGAATTCGTTCGACTTTCCTCCTTATGTACCGCCCTTCTCAGTCGATGACGCCAATATGAGCAGTGCTCGTAACTCTGCCAATGGTTTGCCATCAGGCGTCGAAGCTTCAAATTTCACACAGAGAGTGTCAAACGATCAGGCTTCATTCATCGATCAAGGTCATGACGGGAATCAAGGTCATGATGACCCCCAAGATAGCGCCAACACCCCGCATGCATTGATACAAGAAACACCAGATAGCTCGGGTAATGACAATGACGTCAGTACAGCAGAATATGGCGTGAGCACCACTGCTGGTCGGATAAGCTGTGAGTATCCATTTTGAGACTCAATGTGTCATATGACAAATTCATTAATTTTCCGAATGACTGTATAAAATCTGATTCACAAATTAATATAATTTGCTTATAGCGAAAAGAATAGAAGAAGTACTACGAAGTATAAGACGGAACGAGAAACAGGTGGAAGAGTTACGATCGAAAATAGCTACAAAGGAAAAAATAAGTGAGGATGATTCAAGTATAACATTCCTCGCAAAGGACCCTACCACAAATATCAAATTACCAACGGTGAGCGGACATGTCTTTTCGCACCAGAGGTCGAATCAGTCGATTGATTGATTGGCCTCTATTTATTCGCGAATCAGACTTGATGATTACTAACCCTTATGGTCGGACAGGCACCTGATCGTCTTTACTATCCGGAAGACAAAGCAGAAGAGGACCGCCTTAGAGGTAAGTCTCAAGGTTCGAACTTCCTATCGAAGCCCCTGTCTGCGTCGAATGTTAGCTTTGGCGAGAGACTCGCGAGCATGCGCTGACCGACCGATTCCAGCCGACGATAACCTCGACTATGCGAGTGAACGTGAACGTACGGTATATTGCGCTTGCGTGTCGAAGGAGCTTACTTTGAAACGACTCCGAAAAGAATTAAAAGTTAGGCTAAACGAATGATCGTAGGAATAGCTAAGAGACTAGCTGCTATCATGGAGGACAGTAAAGTCAATAAAACTCGCTGAATGTCCCTACGATTTTATTGAGCTGGCATGTACATGTTATTCTTGTCGGTGTATGTCGAAACCTATCTCATCGCTTGTGTAGGGATCGATCTTGATGTTTATGTTTATGTAATGAGGTGTCATGAATGGAGAAGCATGCATATACAGTATAGGTACATGTTCAAGCCTGGGTGAGGGTGAAGATATTGTACGCCATGCATTGTCCTCATATTGTACAGATTATATAGATCCTCCAACAGATTCCATTGTCTAGGAATATTTGTAATCAGTACATAGCCGATACCATCATACGAGGAAGGTAAACTTACAAATGGACTAGCCACAGCACCATCCAATATTCCTAATTCTTCTTCAGTAAATCCAAGATGAGGTACAATCAATACACGTAAAGGTACAAGTAA
Source organism: Kwoniella pini CBS 10737 (assembly GCF_000512605.2). Classification (NCBI taxonomy): domain Eukaryota; kingdom Fungi; phylum Basidiomycota; class Tremellomycetes; order Tremellales; family Cryptococcaceae; genus Kwoniella; species Kwoniella pini. Next base: position 340,489 of record NC_091724.1, on the reverse strand, counting down.
CATTATTATAACAGGAAAACCAATAGCAGCTATGGTCTATTTTCACAAGAAACCCTACATCAGCTCATGATTATCTACTTGGTTTAGATTTTAAGCAACTCCAACAACATACTTGAGTGATTGCAAAAGTAGCTCCAAAACCAATTAATTCAATTATTGTGAACCATAATATTCTACTTTTTCTAACTTTGTGTAATTCTTCTGAAGGGCTTGTTGCTTTTTTATCACGAATTAAGTAAAGTATTTTGGCTGTTACGCCTGATGTCAGTAGAGCATCTGAACCCATATACCACTATGATAAAATTATAGCAAAAAGTCAGTCAAAGTACGAATTAGATATCAGATCAAGAAGAACACTCACGAAAAGACCTGCCAATACCCCTTTAGGTATCAGTCCCAAAACATGCTCAAAAGGCTTAGTCATCAATATCAGACCTGAACAAGTCCAGAAAGTCAGCCACACTGAGGATGAAAAAAAGAGGGTGAATTGGCGCTCACATAAACATCCTTGAGCAAGATTAGACACTCTTTGTTCAACAACAGCTACAGGTACTTCTCTTCTGTCTTCCAATGTATGCATGATCTCACTATCTTCCGAAGTTTTATTCCGACGACGTAATTCGCTAGCTGCATTACTAATCCTTCTATTCAATGTATTCTTGTGTGCTTGACCAGATTTCGTTCTTCTCAATACTTCGTTCTCACCATTCTCCATCTCTGTTAATTGTACAACCCTTTCTCCATGTCGATTTCGGTCTTCCGCAGATTGTTCATTTGGATCATCGATCGCCGTAGTAGATGAAGAGGATGATGTATCCTCGTATCCCATTACTACCAATGAAGCGGTATGTAAAGGTGCTTGAGGAATCAGACCTGTACATGCAATGAGCGCAATATCCTTACTGGATAGAATAGATAGCTTACCGTTAGGAGCTGGGATGCCTAGTAAACCAGCTATAAAGGTAGTTATGCCTAATAAAAAGAAATCCCAATGGAACCCTGGTGGTTTGCGTAAAGGATACTCCGAACCTTGAGCGATAAGGGACTATGAATCTTGTCGTCAGAACCTTGCCTTGCGAATGACCGCGAGCATTCGACCAATAACTCACAGAAACGTTTGCATCAAAGTAGAATAGAATAAACAGTACCAATCCAAATGGCAATGAGATTCCCACCCATTTGCCTTCCAATTGCCAGAATCGTACCAGCCACGGTCTATCACTGGCAGGCTGGAAAGAGTTCGGGGTTGTAGGTAAAGTCATACCATCCTCCAAGACATACCTAAAATAACAGATTGTCAGTCAATGCATATCATTGGCGAAGACGTCGAGGTGTTCGACTCACTGATCAAATCGACCCCAGTATGCTAGACCGGTCATAGCAATAATAGTGATTGGCATACCATAGTCTGCACAAAATCTTCTGAAATGCTTGTTGATATATCCTGAACTAGCCAGAGAATTAAAGTAGTGAGGGAGAACAAGAGTCAAGACCGCTAATCTATATAGTTGATGAAACATGTTCAGTGTCAATAGGAATTCGGATGATTCTGATAAGACTTACATTATCCCTAAGAAAGCGCTTGGAGTGGAAGTTTGACCAAATTGACGAGTAACAACTTGAATACCATATTGCACGTATACAGCTGCTACATAAAATCCAAAAGTATCGCATGAAAATCGAGTTACATATTTCAAACCTTGTACAGCTACTCATTTCCAAAAGCTGCTATCAATATCTTCCTATATGGACCAGAAGGAAAGGGAATATGACTAACCATTGAAAGCAGCTGCTATCCAATGAAAGATAGCTGCCCATAGATAAGTCCAGCCTATAAAATGTAAATAATTTGGACCATTCGCTTTCTTTTCGAATATATCATATATTGTTTTGTTGAATACCGTTATTGGACCTGTAAATGGAATAATGTCATTTGACTGTACAATCAAAAATGAAAGATGACATACCCGTCACTCCTGATATCAATAACGGTTGACCGCCAAGGAAAGAAGCTACGAATGCAGCCATAAACTATAATACATTACAAGCTAGATCAGCCAGATACGAGATGTGTAAGGTGTTGAAAGCTCTTACAGAAGCTAACAAAACTTCTTGTACACCATATTGACCTGTAGTTTCCTTTTATTCGATCTATCATCAGCTTCAATTCAAAGGTCATAAGTTTTGATGCTACGTACTATAAGATCTAAAGAAAATGCTAATCCAGGTAAAACATTTGCGAAAAATATAAACTAAACATAATTTTCAATATGATTTTATCATAACTCATTATTCCGATAATTTCAATTTTATCAGAATCAAATTTTAAATACTTACCCATGTAGAAGGTATTACTCTATAATTCCAAGAATCAGTCCAATCACTAATATACCAAGGTATTCTATTTTTTATATCATTATACATTCCATATCCAAATTTTATCCTTTTATACCATTTTTCTTTTCGTTTATTTTGTTGATGAGTAGAAGAAGAAAAAGAATTATTATTCTGAAATGGTATTATAGGTGATGTAGTTGAATGTAATAATGTAATTGGAGGTTCAGGTGGATTTGTAGGTGGTATAGGACGTGGTCTTGATATTATAGGTGTTAAAGGTGGATAAAGAGAATGAGAATGATTTGAAGAATGTGATGAATGTCTATTATTTGTTGAAGACATTTTGAAAATAATTTTACCGATTTATATGCCAGGTTGAGAATATTCGATAATTATGAACATTTGATAGTACTCTATTATACACACTGCGGATTTATGTACATCGCTATGAGGATAATGTAGGATATAAATGCTATTATAATAATTTAGATTTTTGAAATTGAAATTAAATGTTTTTGATTTTCTTGACATGTGATTGATTGATTCCCAGGGTAAAAAGAAAAGAAAGATAAGGAGCTCCTCAAAAACTGATAAAAATGTAATCGAACAAAGTATACCTCCGACGTCATAACCCATTCATCGATTTCTTTGCTTTTCTTCAATGTATATTATATTTCAAGCGTCCAATATGAATCCTGCTTAGGATATGAGATAAGGTAGAGAGCCATCTGAAAATACTCAAATAATCTGAAGATGCCAAATTTGATCGAAACAATCGCTTTGTAAAGATATATGCAAATTGTAGTTGCATGTCGAGATGAAAGGGAAATAATAGCATACATATTATTCATACGGCTTATATTTTAAATTACTTTTACAAGTGTGATCATCATCTTATCACTAACTTCCCTTTCGAGCATCACTCCATCTTGAAATATTCTTACGCACGATTTGATTGTTCGGGAAGGTATTCTTCATAATTTAGATAGAAGGTGAACCAACTCTTAAGCCATCAATTTTTCCAATATAAAAAGCTACTCTACCTCCTACTTTATCTACAGCACCATCTTTAGGTTTAGGGTAGAACCTAAATGAAATTTAATCTTACAATTAGCACCTTCAAAAATCCAATTGAAAAGTATTGATAATTTACCAAGCGATATCTTTAATAATTTTTCCTTCATCAGTTTTATAATTAAAATAACTTGCTTCACCTAAATCAATAAAAATCAAATTATAAATACAAAACAATCATATTAGCTTTTTTTTCTTTTTTTTTCAAACCCAATTAAATTATCAATCAAACCAAAAACCTATATATTGAAAAATTATAATGACTAACCTTTCCAACCACATGTTGTATGCGTATCACTTTCTTCAAATCTACTTCTATCAATTAAAGAATTTTCTTTAAAATACCAACTAAAAAAAATTATAAATTAACATAAACGATTAATTAAATATTTCCCAATTCTTATTCTTATATAATTATAATTTTTTTTTCAATAATGAAATTCCAATATCGATATAACTTACTTTCCTTCTACATTAGTTAAATCAGAAGTCATTGCTTTAGCTAATATTTTATCTTTTAAGAAAATAGCTGTTTGTTGATCTGCTGACATCTTGGTTTGATTGATTTAAAATTGATTTTTTAATATATTATATATTTGTTAATTATACACTGAAGAAGTAATTGAATCTATGAATGGCTAATATATATATATATATATAAATACATCAAACTTGATTACTCAACAATTAAATCATGTCGATGATCCGGGTAATTCGATCATCGACAAAACACGTCATACTACAATTTCACGTGAATTAACTTGGAATTCCACCTCATCATATATCAATGCAATTCATGAATAGGATTCTCATATATGCAAAGTAAATTAACCATTTATACACAGACAGAATGCATGCATCTATCTACTATAATGGTCTGAGCAGTTGTTTGTGCTTAGACTTTTGACTTCTTTCTTCTAGGGCTATTGTATATATATTAAATTATATAATGACTAACACATTGATTTTGTTTAGGTCACCTCTAGCCTTATTTCTATTTGATAATGCTAAAAGTGTATGACGAAAAAAAAAAGAACAGCAGAAAATCCCAAAATTCTAATTCTATATGTTGATTGTGTGATTGTCCATTCTACTCTCCTTATCTAATGGGAGTATGTTCTCTATTGATTGTTTCGTCATTTATTTATTTTTCGTTAAAATTCGTAAATTGTGTTTTAGCCATAGAAACCTAGGAAGTCTTTGTTTGATAGATGAATGCTTGGGTATATTGAATGCGACTCCTCAACACCGTCTAATGATACATTTCTAGAAATTCAGATTTGTCGAAAAGGTCCAAGTGACGGTATAAAGGTGTATTGCGGAAAAAAGAGGAACGAACGACATGAGACAATATTGGTTGATTGAAACTAAACAGCAGAAAGGGTATATGGTGTCTCGTTTGATTCAAGACTACGAGATTACCTCGTCAGTGGTTTACCACCAACTGGCACCACCAGAAGCAGCGGGAGGAGGGAAACCACCGGCTCCGCCACCGCCATAACTACCAAATCCACCACCGTATCCTCCTCCTCCACCATAGCCACTTCCGCCTCTGGAGGCACCTCCACTGAATCCACCACCGCCTTGTTGAGTTCTGACATCTCTTCCTCCAGATCTGTTACCTCCACCTCGTCCTCTTCCACCTCTACCACCGTAACCTCCACCGAATGATCGCTCGGTGGAAACGTCGACAAGCCATTGTGGTACAACTTGGTTGGCTTCTTTGAGGAGATCGATAAGTTCTCTTGAGATGTTGAGATTTTGCCTGTTGAAGAAGGCGGTGGAGTTACCGGTGTTACCAGCTCGACCAGTTCGACCAATTCTGTGGGTGTACTCAGCAACATCGGTGGGCAAGTCGTAAAGGATGACGTGGGTTACGTTGGGGATATCCAAACCTCGAGCAGCGACAGCAGTAGCGACCAAGATAGGAGCTCGACCGGTTCTGAATGCTTGGAGAGCAGCTTCTCTTTCCCTTTGAGTTCGATCTCCGTGAATGGAAGTAGCGATGTGTCGTTGAGCGCAAAGGAAGTCACATAGTGTGTCGGCCATTCGCTTGGTCTCTACAAAGACAAGGACAAGACCGCCAGATTGTTCAGCAAGTAACAAGTCGAGAAGTAAAGATCGTTTGTCGGCATCGTCGACGTATTCGATTCTTTGAGTAATGTTTTCAGAGGTTGAACCGACTCGACCAACTGAAAGGAAAATGTAGTCCTTCAAGAAAGATCGAGCAAGCATTTGAATTTCCTTGGGGAAAGTGGCTGAAAACATGAGTGTTTGTCTGTCGTGAACTCCGGGCATGTCTTCACCTTCAACGATTTGTCTAATTTGGGGTTCGAAACCCATATCGAGCATTCGATCGGCTTCATCGAGAACAAGGTATTTGACATTGGCAAGAGAGATTTTTCCTCGCTCAATCAAATCGACCAATCTACCTGGAGTAGCGGAAAGCATATCACAGCCTCGATCGAGGGCTCTCATCTGTTGACCAATGTCAGCACCACCGTAAACTACGGCGGGTCTGGCCCAGGATCGATAAGCGAATTTTCGAGCTTCATCGTGGATTTGAGAAACCAATTCTCGAGTAGGAGCAAGGATCAAGGCAGTAGGGTAAGCCTTTCTTGTCCTGTTGTAACCACCACCGTAGTTGTTGTCAGGAGGAGGAGCCATAGGACCGTAGGTGAACATGGCTGAGAGGATAGGGAAGAGGAAACCACCAGTCTTTCCTGAACCGGTTTGGGCACAAGCCATCAAATCTCGACCACCGGCTACAATGGGGAGTGAGTACTTTTGCACTGGGGTAGGTGTAGTGTATCGAGCGTATTTGATATTCTCGAGAAGGACAGGGTCGATAGGTGGGTTGGTGAATTCGGTAACGGGTTCAGGAACTCCTGTACCAGTAGCTTCGACAGGGATGTCGGCGTATTTGTCAAAGTTGATACCAGTGTGCTATCGAAAGGCAAAAGGATCAGCGGCTGAACCTGGGATTGCATCAAAACAGGAAACACTTACTTGATGAACAGTGTCACCTTCCTCGCCGAACAATTCCTTCTCCATTCTAGGGTTTCTAGCACCTGTGATATGTTCACCATTTTTCCAACTTCCGAAACCTGGTTGACCACCTCCGAAACCTCCTGATCTGGGTTCAGGAGCTCTTCTTGGTGCTGCGCCCCATCCACCATCATCAGCTCGACCAGCGGCAGCGGCAGGAGGGAAGGCTGCACCTCTGGCAGCAGGAGGAGCGTAAGAACCTCTGGATTGAGGGGGAGTGGTAGCTGGGGTAGGGAGTCCAGTGGGAGATTGGTGATAACCTGGACCAGCAGGTGCGGGTGCAGGAGCAGAGAATTGGGGAGGTGCAGGACCTCTTGCATTTCTCATGTGAGGAGGAACGTAAGCGGGTCTTTCGGGGTTGAGCTTCATACCGCCTACAAAGGAAAAGAGGGATTAATCAGTCAAAATGCTACCTGAAAAGATTGTCATATCAACTTACCTTGGAATTGAGCTTCAAGCCCACCTAAGCCATTAACAGGTCCAGTTGTCATTTTATTCGATATATTTATAAGTGTGTAGTGGCGAGACTGTAAGTTTTTTATCTGTTTCTTATTTGAGCTTGATTGAGATTCCGTTTATATGTGGGTACTTTTGCCTTTTCTATCTCTTTCCTAAAGTGAGAGCTAAAAAGGAACGACTAAATGAACCAAATGAACGGGAGTGTTTAGATTAAAGATTGATGGTAAAGTTTCTTTGTGTATGTAAAGATAGATAAAATCTATTTTTTGAAGGAGAAAGAAAAGATAGATAAGTAAGAAGGAAAGGTTGAATGATAAGTTAAAAAAGAACAGTGCAAGTGGCGAACGACTAACACGAAAATCAATCCAAAAATTAAAAGAAAAATTTATATTCAGGCATCAGACCAGAGGAAAAAAGTAATATGATTACAAAGGGACAAAAAAGAAAGGATTACGATTGAAACTGAATTGGGATTATTATTAGGATAAAATAGAATAAACTCAAACGAGAAATATTGTTTAATCTCCAGACGCGTCTTTCTTGTCCTTGTCGCGTGGTTTTGAGTTTCAAGTTTGACTTTGAGGTTTGACTTTTATGAATGTTGTTGTGTATTGTTGTTGAATTGGAATAATAAGTGTCATAAGTGACAAATAGCCATCAACATCAGAATTTCATAGACTATTCTTCAGAACTACATCATTTTCCCCATTTACGATGGTGAGTGTATACCAGCATACCCAGGGAGGAATAAGCTCATCATACCTGCCTGTTATTAGTCCGGTAACAACGCAGGTTTGTGCTCTTTCATAACGTCTAAATTGAATGATGATATACAGAGAAGCTAATCTATCGTTTGAATCATCTGTTTTCATATCCAATCTGATTTTCTTTCGATATACAGAATATAGAGAAGCTTTCGCTTTATTTGATAAAAAAGGTACAGGTCAAGTACCAAAAGAATCACTTGGAGAATTACTTAGATCTTTAGGTCAAAATCCAACTCAAGCAGAAGTACAACAATTAGAACAAAATATAGGATCAAATTCTTTTAGTTATGATCAATTTTTAAATGTACTTAATAGACCTGATGGTTGGAAACCTGCTGGTACTGCTGGTAAATTTTACTTTTTTAACAATTCCGATATATACTGATCATTTTCGTTATTAGACGAATTCATCAAAGGATTTCAAGTATTCGATAAATCAGGTAATGGTTTTATCGGTGCAGGAGAATTAAGATATGTTTTAACTCAATTAGGTGAAAAAATGTCTGATGAAGAAGTAGATGAATTATTAAAAGGTTTCCCTGTACAGTGAGTCTTAAGCTTCACTACAATCATCGCATAGTTCTTGTTATAATGTGAATGCTGATTTGATCCTATTGATAATTTCACAGAGATGGTCAAATTAATTATCATTCATTTGTTCGATCAATTTTGGCCCAATAATTCACAGAATTTTCTTGAATATCCGACTAGGTACCATAGCGAACCAATTATCAATTATGGCCATAATTGGAATTTTACTTTGACTATACGAATCTTTTCTTTCTTTGCTTTTATAACGAAACGACAAGTCTTTTGATGATATATGTGATTCTCTCTCTTTCCAATCTAAATCATATATTTGCAAATTCAAATATCTGTATATGAAATCTGGCTACATGACATTATTTTTTAACCTTAATATAAAAACTATGAATATTCCTTTAAAAGTATATAAAAGCTACAATTAATCAAGATACTAAACAAAAATTGGATTAAAATCCAAAAACTAAAAAGAAATAAAAATTAAAAAATCCAAACTTCACTTTGATTGACAAATATTAAAAGAACTTATTCTTCAGGTAATAATTCTCTACAAACCCAACAATTTCCTTTTTCTCTAAACCATCTTCTTGCACAACTTTCATGTCCAGAATGATTACACATAGGTAACATAATAGCTCTTTCATTTAATTTGAATTGTGATAAACAAATTCCACATTTTGAAACTCTTAAACCTAATAAACTTAATTTTAATTTAATTTTACCTTGTGGAGTTGTTCTTCTTGAATCAATTTGAATTAATCCTGTTAATAAATTTGATAATGCATTTAAACTTGCTGCTTGTGATTTTGATGGACCTAAAAAATCTGAAATTCTTTGATATCCTTCAAATGAATCTATTTCCATTAAACCCTCTTGTCTTCTTTCACCACCACCACCACCACCACCAATAGGATCAATACGTGAAACTAACAAATCTAAATCTGTCCATTCTCTACCTCTATTTTCTTCTTCCCTTCCATTTGATTGTATTTCCAATCCTGATTGTGTTTGTATTTGTGTTTGTGATTGTCCAACATCAGATAAAGGTAAAGTAGCTTGTTGTGAATGAGGTGAACGTAAAGTTGAACTTTCACTTGATCTGGAATTTGAGTCATTCACTGTCCTTACATTAGCAGCAGAAGATGATCTTTCAATAATTCTATCTCGTTCTTCCTCCCTGTCGTCAGATTGTTGCGTCAAAGGAGGGAAATCAGTTTGAGCTCTTTCGTTGTTTGGTCTCACAGGCGAAATAGCTTCGTCCGCTTCCACTGAAGTGATTGTAGCAGATGTGGCAGGTTTCTTTCGAGCAAAGTTACTGAACCAATTAGTCTGTCTTGCTCTAGGTGGAGGTGGTGGAGGCCTGGGTCCTTTAGGTCTGTTTTGTGAGCCTTGACCCGATAAGCTTAGGCGAGGTGTCAGCTTTGGCGACTGCGCATCTTGAGGGGGTGGTGTAGGTGGGGTCGGAGACGTTGTTGTCGGTCGAGGAGGTAAAGGTGGGGGTACCTTGGGGATCAAATTCAGTCGAGGTACAGGTGGTGGTGGAGGTGGTGCTCGACGGGGTGGCAGAGTCGGCTTTTCTGTAGACCTAGCATCGAGGTGCGTCGGTGAGCCTTCTGCAATTTTCACCGCTGCGTTCTCAGCTGATACATGGTTGTCGACCTGGTAGCTTGGCTTTGCAGGGGATAAAAGGGGAGGGACTCTTCTCGATATCTCATCTTTGACCTTCCTATTTGGCGGTGGTGGAGGCGGCGGCGGACGTTTCGCCATTCTAGCAGCGCCTTGAGCAGAACTCTCTGCAACAGGCTCGGATCCCTCTGACAATTTGGGACTATCTTGCAGCTCCAATAAAGTCAAGAGTTCAGCACTGGAAGCAGCTAATACCGATATGTCGTTCGAAGTAGTCATGACTTTTCTGTTCTCTACCACCGATAAGGCAGACTCGGGAGGAGACGGTGTAGGAGTATCGAAATTGATTAAAGGTCCAGACACAGGTTTGTGATCTCGTGGGAAAAAGCTGACCTTTGTTTTGGGTCTGGACAGCTCAAGTGCCGATTGAGTAGCTACCGTCGTTTTCGCAATCGCCAGATTTCGTCTTCTCAGAGCGGCTTCCCTGCTTGGAGGTAAGTTCTCTCCTTCCTTCGCTTTGATGTCCAGATCTCCATTCCGCATTGCTGTTTGCTGGTGAATCGGATCCGTGGCCAAGGCCGAGTTTGCCCCCAGTACAGGCGAATGAGCTACTTCTGAATCACCATCTTGCTTTTGACGGGCGAACAACGGCTCATTGTTCAATGATGCTGGTCTTTGGAGCACAGGTTTGAACGGACTAAACTCAGGGACAGATAATCGTTTGATGTATGGGGACAAGGTGGGTTTATGAGAATGATCGCTTTCGGCTGTAGAGCTTCGAGTTGGTTTTATTCGCTGAGGGGTTTTTCGGATATTCGTTGTGACCGTAGGGCTGGCTGGAATTCCTTGTTCGACTTCTGGAGGAGGTACGGTGGTTGAAACTGGTTGATGTTCCTCAGGCGCTCCGGCCGGCATGGTTCGATTGCTAAGCGTCTCGGTTGCTTGCTCATTTGCCTTGCTTGTCTCCAAGGCAGCTTCTTGTTCTTCCGACTGGTCATGACTTGCCTCTTCAGGCGATGCGGCGACCGGTGTCTGCGAAGGGGTTGGACTGCGCGCTGGCTCGGCCATCAATTCAGTGGTTATCTCGTCGATGCTTCTTCTAGGAGGAACCTCATCGCGATCCGCTTCGAAGTGAACCACAGACTCATCAACTTCTCTTGACTCAGGCGTGGGAGCGGACAAACCTTCGTACTCGACTGATGTCTGGCTTGTATTGGCGATTGAAAGGTCTGAAACTTCGCTTTTTCCTTGATCGGCTACATTCAGCTTGTCGACAGTTGGCGATGGCGTTGCTTTTACAGTTGCGGCAATTTCTTTCGCTAAATCTTGATGACCCTCTGCCGGCCCGGCGAGATCGACAACATCTTCCACAGGACTCGCTTGAGGAGTGGATGTCTCACTCTCCGCATCTACATCTTGAGACGGCTGTCTAACATGTAAGTCTTTTCCAAGCTGTCTTTCAATCTCTCTTCTGACTCTTTCTTCGAGACTATATCCAGCTAACAAATCTTCGTTCCAAGCTCTTCTGTCATCCCTTTCCGAGGATTTCAATCGTTCTGCAGCCCTGAAATCGTCGAATCCTAAAACTGTATGAGTTGGTGAAGAAGGTGCAGAAGCATAATGAGTTGATGAAGGTGAATTTTCGGCTTCGGCAATAACTACTTGAGGGACGCTTGTTGATACGCTCAACGTAGGTCGGGAGGATGTTGATGCTCGTGGTGTTGATGGTGTCGAGTCTGATCGCACGTCTGGCACAGGGGCAGGAGACAGAGAAAGTCCAATAGCTTGCTCGAAAGTAGGTGGGGGCGATCTTGGTCTCTCCGAAGCGCCTTGAGAGGGGACAGAAGGAATGACAGTGGGAGTTGCGAATGAAGGAGGCAAACGGGATGAGGAGGAAGTTGGAAACGGGAAAGGCGGAGGTGGTTCGCCAGCTTCAGGAATGTCTATACCTTATGAATGTTCTATCAGCTTTTGGACTTCTCTATAAGCAGTTTGATGCTTGTGAAGAGTAGTAATATCGAATGAGTATAAGGGAAACAGACGTGATTTTAGACTTACCATCCCATACATTAGTTCGTCTCATACTAGCGCCTCTAGCTAAACCAATAGCTCTTCCTTCTTCTCTAGAACTAACTGTCAAGCGCCGTGCTACCCCCGCCCCTTCACCTCTTACAATTCTTCTCCTTCTTCTCTGTGCTTGCTGTACGTCTTGTTGAGCTCGACTCAATCCATGTTCATCTTCATTATCTTCAGGTAATTGACCTGATTCTAGTATTTGACCTAATTGTCCTAATGAAGTTAAACTTGGATTTCCATTAACTAAATCCCTTAATCTTTCTTGAGATCTTCTTCGATTCGCTGCTCTTTCTCTTAATTCCCTTTGTTCACGCTGTTCACTAGATCGACGTCTAGTATTAGGCGGCAATTGAGGTGTGTTGCCTGATCCTTGAATTCTGGGTGTAGCAGATGTACCTCCAGGTATAATCATAGGAGGAGAAAGTAAAGATGTGACGTATTTTTGTGGTCTTGTAGTTTGACCTTGACCACTCATAGGTCTGTTATAAACTACATCACTTGTATTTCGATTGACATTGGAAGATGATCCAGCTTCTTCATTTCCCCCTTCTTCTCTTAAATTTGGTGTAGACTTATTGCGCTTGTGTTGGGATGAGCGAATGAAAGAAGAAGGTAGAATCAAATTTGATGAAGAAGCTGTGGCTGCGAGTTGATCGATTGTAGAGGATGATAATGATGAAATTGGTGTAGGAGCTAAAGCGAGATATGGAGTCGGGATTGGTCCTGATCTAGGAGTAGGTGATGGTGAAACTTTTGGCTTTTTGCGTGCTTTTGCTCGACCTCCTACATGTAATATTTAGCGTGCGGTCTGATTTTGATCGAAGTGACTCGTGAAGAAGGACTTACCCCCAGCTGGAGTCTGCAGGGAACGAAAATGAGACTGAATATCAGCGAAACTTGCAACACAATATGAACAGAAGATTCAGAGAGGTATACTACCTACGTTGCCATACAAGAAAAGTGAACTCACGTTACCCCTGGATTCCAATGGATCATCTTTCCTTCTACCTGTAGTAGCACCTGTTCGTCCAGAATTCATCTCTCAACCTGATCCAGTATGACCTTTGGTTCATCGATTCAACAAAAATTACTTTTCAATCAAAGTCCGTATGTATATATGTATTTTTGACCATGTATCAGTACTTGTCGAGTCCTGAGACTGTTTGGATGCGAATATGACTGTAAGCTGTAATATACTATGCAAAGTTGCAAAGAAGCGAAATCTAAGTTAATTAATGTTAAAAAAGCCAAGCACAGCTGTAAGTGTGTGGTGAGTTGCAAAGTGCGTCATAAAATTCCCGTCCCTCAACCGGACACATGCTTAATTTCATCACCCACAACACCGACGCCACCAATCTCATCTGTAGTCTTCCTTTATACAAAATATATAGAGGTAGATATGGACAAGATCAAAGTTCGCTGGCAATGCAGTCTATGAATTGTACAAGTCAAAATATAAAGCATGCTTCATTCATTCAATGCATTCAATTGATAATATGATCTTCAACCCTTCAGTTCCCTTCCGGCCGAAACCCTCTTCAACCTATTTTGAGACTACATTTATGTGCTCTTGTCAACAATCTTTTGTTGTGCGTCCTGAGCGAATCATTTCGTATCAGCACTCTATACTGTACTATACTAGATGATGTATAAACGATGTCTGCTTGTGGAGTGGGTTTGAGAGGGATAAGGTAGGAGAAATGAGCTTCGTGCGAGAGTTTTTACTTACAACTTCAGCTTGAGCTTTGGCGAGCTTCTCTTTAGCTTGCTTGAGTCTTTCAGCTTCGTGTTCTTTGATGTATTTAGATTCGGAAGCTTGTTCTCGGTTTCTAAAGAAGAGAATAGATTCAAATCAGCGTTGTCCTGAACGGTGTGAACCCTCATAATGATATATAGCTAAGGAACAAGCAGATACTACATTGGAAATTCGAAGAGGCTAAGGTACTATTGACTCACTTGAAACCGGTAGAAGAAGCAGTAGCACCTTCGGCTCGAGTGTCAGGAGAATAGTTTCTTACGAACATGGGCTGTTCAGCATTATGAGGAGATTCGGGAACAAGAACATATATCGATTGAGTCGTGATTATGCGTTAAAAAAAGGGAGATTATGCAACAACAATCAATTAGCTTACTGTCATATTCTGATAATAATACGATAGTGTAGTTTCTCGGATGATGAGAAGTGTGACTGGTTAAATCACAAGTACGATCAAGCTAATGTGTGGATGGTTGTACACGGAGATGCACTTACAGCAGGAGCTCTGAGAGCCATGAATCTAGCAGTGGAAGAAGCTCGGAGAATGGACATTATGTTTTGTTTCGTAGGCGATGTTGAGTATTTGTGAGTTAAGAAGTATTTGTGGAATGTTAAATGACGTTGGAGTAATGAGGTGGGAAATGTCAAGACGAGATGATCCGGCATAGACACCAATATAGCATGGTAATTGGCTAATACGGAACTAATTCCGATTTTGATTCCATTGTGTCATTCATAGTGACGTGGCTTTTCCTTCACCAAGTCAAGGACTCTCATCGATCATCCAACAGGTCTTATCAGATATGCATTTCACTTGTTGTTTTGAATATAATTTGTTTTATGAACATGATATATTATAAAATATGTAAATCGGAAATATCAGACATCGAGCTTTCAAAAAAGCCTATTTGCCAAATTTTGATAAACTTCCTTCAAAGGTATGATCTAATACGGGAACGCCAAATTATACTCTATTGGCCATAATCTTATTTGATTTCGAATTATTAGCTTCCATACTTCCAGGATCATATCCTTCCGTTAAAGGAGCTGGATGATATTGATCTTGTTCATCATCAACAGCAGTTCTAGTTGGTGAATGTTCATTGCCATGACGAGTTTCCTTTTCAGTAGAAGGTAACACAGGAACATTAAAACCTTCTGCATCAGGTAAACTTTGTTGATCTCCCAATCTTGGATTTCTAAGACATAGTGAAGCAATTACTAGTAATGTTGAAATGCAAATACCTGTAATAGTTAAATATCTTTGAACTTCTCTATATGCTTCACTTGCTGCTTCTCTTTCTGGAGTTCCAGGTGGATATGTCGCTACTAAAGTAAGAGGATCAAGGAAAGTTGATGCTGCCATTGTAGCTGGATCTGAAACTCCATATCTAGTGAATGATGTTAATAAGTGCTTTGGCAAACTGTTATTCCAGATAGCAGCTGCGATGGTATTACTACAATATCAGATGCTATGATCAGCCTCGCAAGAATATCAAGATTACGCGAAATCCCGCTGACTTACCCAAGAGCACTACCTATAGAATAAGAAGCCAAGTATAATGAAGTAACCGTAGCGGTTCGTTCATGCTGTACAGCAGACTGAATCATGACTTGTGTAGGATAAGGGAAGAGACCACCTGAGTTGCGAAAAGAATACTTTAGTATATACTCTTGCTTTTCCCCAATGCACCTGTAAAGAAACAGTTTGCAGCTCACCAGCAATACCAAGTACGACTTCTGCGCCAACCAGACCAGCAAAGTCATGTGCTGAAAATCCACCTCTAAACCTAATCAAAAGACCAAAAGCAAGAACGAAAAGAAGTGTACCAGCAACAATAAACCATTTCATTCTTCTCACTCGTCGAATAACTAAACCAAGAGCCACACCAATTACCACCGAACAGAAGGAGTAAATATTTTGAACTCTCGTAGCGGATGTGATATCCCTATGCAGTTCATAGCATATCAGCTATAATTCTCATGTGATCTGATCGATAAAGTAAATTTACCTGTCGAAAGCTAAAGTAAGTGTATAGTACAAGTAATCTCCTTGAGTATACCAAGCTGTATTAAGTAACATTGCAATACAGATTGGAGCGAGTACCATTCTAGTATCTTTAAATAATCTAAAAGGTACAGCAGGATGTCTTGCAATTTTAGTTTCCCAAATAATAAATGCTGGTAATGCAACAACAAAACCAATTACTAAAGGAGCTATGATATGTGCTGCTTTCCAAGTATTTGATACTCCACCTGCTAAAGTAAACGGTACGAGTATTAAACCGAAAACAGCTGCTAAAAGTATTAAACCGATTAAATCAATTTGCCAAAAAATTTCAACCCATAATGAAGGTTGAAGTAAAGTTTTTATTGGTGAAGGTATATCTTTGAGTAATCCTCTTCGGTTTGCTCTCCATTCTGCTTCAAGTAAAGAACCAAACAATGGTATCGTCATAACGGGAAATATGATCGCCCACATTCCTTTTCATATCAAGATGGTATCAGCTTCAGGTAGTCCCTCAAATGGATAGGGTGTAGATAGTTTAATATGCAAACTCACCTATACCCCATCCCCAAGTCGTTGCACCTAGGACAGCTGAAGCGATATTACCAGAAACCCAAGCATTAATGATGAAAGGCATAGCTGGTATATAACTGAAGAATAATCGAGATCGCAAAGAAGTCACATCGGCAATGAGCACTTCTACCAGCACTATGGAGATACAGATCGAATCAGATACCCTGTATGTGCATATAGCAAGCCATGCAGTACAGCATTATTTAAGATACTTACGCATAATTCCAGTATAACCGAATTGGTAAATTACAGCTCCTCCTGCAAAAGCCCCTAGGCCTTTAGCCGTGGCTTGAACGACGGTTCCTGGAGCAGTGAGAACAATGTTAGTAAATCCTCTGACAATATGACTTGATCCAGAGTAAAAGATCTAAACTCACCAATTGCATAGAAGATAACACTGATGAACAAAATACTAACTCTACCGAAATAATCGGATATCTTGGCAAAACCAGGTTGTGCAGCAGCAGCTACAACAGATCGAACAACAGTAACAGTTGAAAGTTGAGAAGAAGTTTTTAAATCGGATAATGCAGTAGCTTGATAAGTGTATCTAACAGTACCATCTAAACCATAACTATCTATGAATATTCAATTCAATCATATCAGTTATTATATTAATAAATATCCTTTCAATTGTGGAGAAAAAATAACTCACAAGCAACTAGAAAAACAGATAAGAATAAAACCCATTTATGCCAAGTTGTAAAACAAGTTGCAATAGCTTCAATACGTCTTACACCTGGGGATTTATCTCCAAAAGCAGTATTATCATCACCTTGCTTCTCAATTTCTTTACTAATTATATAATCAGGATATAATGGATCACCTCTTCCATGATTTTTATTCATTTTGAATAGATATTAACCTCAAAATAACTTCAAATCCGATAATATTAATTCCAATCAATCGAAAAAAGGTTGTGTGAAAAGAACTCAATATTTGTCAAGTATTTAAGTATTTTTTTAAGCGATTAGTTTTCGTGTCGATGACGATGTTCCGATTCTTTTCTTTTCTTTTTTCCCCGTTTATCTGATAAAGTCATCATATAAAAAAGGCACGGCTAAAAGACGAATCTTCTCCTGAGACGTTGTCTTTTTGATTAGGGAAAAAAAGAGAAGTGTCACATATGAAAATGACCTTCTTTACGAGTACTCCACAAGTTGAGCTCCGAATAGCATGAATTCATACTTCGTTAAAGACTTGGCAAAAATTGGGGGCTGAGAAAGGGAAGGAAGAAAAGGGTAAAATAAAAAGTTTATTTTCGGCCGACCTTATCTGATTAGGGTCAGATTACAAGTTTCATCCACAGAAACAATAAAATTCCCCGCTTGGATCGGACTATTGGTGAGGACTATAGTTGAAGATTTGATTGAACCAGCATACATGATGCATCAGGATCAGCTCACAGGAGATCAATCTCGGCTCAAGAGGAAATGCTTTGAATGCTTAAATTCAACGGAATCAAACCATTTCAGACGATAGTGACCCTTCTTTGCGGTGTCAGAAGCCTCTTCTGAAGCTTTCGAGAACCTCACAACATCAACCATAGCCTTTACAATCCTTTGCTGCATTTCCGGTCGGCTGATCGTATAGACTTCTAACCAGGTGGAAAATCTTTCAGCGAAATTTGGTATATGGCTCTCAAGGCGCTTGACATCTTTTTATCGAAAGCACATGTAATCGCTCGAATCAGACAGCTAGAATAGTGAAATGCATGAAGCTATCAAATGTGTCTACATGATCATTCGAACTACTGAAAATCCAACTTTATCGGAAAAAAATTACAGTAGATACATTCTATATTACTTGCTGAAATCCGTGCTGGTTAAGATCTTGATATCTATCTAGGCAGCCACAACAGGACCCTCATACTTAGGCATCTTATGTTGTCTATACCATGCAAGGAAGACTACACCGGTGAATAAGATATAAGCACCAGTGAAAAAGTAAGAATTTTTACTTCCTGTCCAATCTTGAATTGTACCATTTCCAGTATTTAAAAGACCAGCTTGAATTGAAATACCAATAACTCCACCAACTTGGAAAATAATATTTGCGAAAGATCCACCAACACCAGCGAATTCAATAGGGAAAGCTTGAATAATCGAAGTGTTCATACCAATGAAAACAATCATTCCTCCTGCAGTACCTATAATTTGTCCAGGGAACATAAATCTCCAATAATCTTTACCTGATCCACCTTTTGAGAAAGCGAATAACATTGATCCTGCGAAACATAAAGCAGAAGCTACAGGTTGAACAAATCTTGGTTTAGTGATTAACCATGGTAAAGCTTGAGTTGAACTTCCAACGAATAAAGCAGTGATACCCATAGGTAAAAGTTTAACAGCTGTAAGAATAGCTGAATTACCGAGAGCCTCTTGGAAATAAGTGGCAATTCGAAGTTGAGCACAAGCGAACCACATGAAAATGGCAGAAGCTTGAAGGATCAAAGGGAAGATATTTGGATATTTCCACATATCGTGAGGTAATAAAGAGTATCCTCTTGGCATGAATCTTTCCCAAACTAGGAAGACACCTAAGAGTACGATTGAAATGACTAGAGGAGCGATAAAGATTGCTGTGTTCCATCCGTCGACGGCAGCTTGAGTGAATCCGAGGATGAAAAGTACCAAACATGCGATGAGGATGAGAACACCACCGAGATCCATTCTTTTCAACTTGGCGGCTCCAGGTAAATCTTCAGCGACAGCTTCAGTTCGGGGCATCAAGAACCATGCGAGGACGGCGAAAGGAGCGATGATGATGGTGATGAATCGGAAGTACCATCTCCAGTTGGCGAGCAAGAAAATACCAGCGAGGACCAAAGCGATAGTGTTGGCTAAAGCTCCTGCCATACCGAATAAAGCGAGTTTCTTGGCTTGTTCAGCTGGATCAGGATACATTTGGATAATCATATTAATCGAACTTGGAATCGTCAATACCGCCAAAAGACCTGAGATAGCTCGTAAGACGAAGAAGGCATATTCATTGGTCATAAACGAAATGATGAGGTAGAATACAGCGATACCGATGAACCCGATGGTGTACACCCGATGTGGTGGGTAAAGATCCGCCAATCGACCAGCGAATAGAAGCGTGGCAGCGAATGCAAGTCTACAATCATCATCTCAGTTGTAAGCATATACGGATGATATGATCTCGTATATTAGTTTCAGCAAAGGTCACTTACGAATAAGTACCAAGAATCCATGCTTGATCACCGGTCTTAATACCGAGATCCTCCGCGATAGGAGCGGTCATGAGGAAAGTCGCACTAACACCTGCGGCATCGATAAACATACTACAGAGGAGGAACGCGAAAATGCCGTTAGCATATAAGTTATGAGGATTGACCGGATGACCGGAAAATGGGAACATGCGGTAAGTGAGGAACGGGATTGGAGTGAGGTTGGTTATGATTGCATAATTGGTTCCGATCACCCCATAACAAGGTTGCGGAAAGACAAAAAATAACTTACGAAAGACAGAAACAAAGCAAAAGAACACCTTTTCTTTTCGGGCTGAGTGACGATAAAGCGTTTTGATGGTGATGAGGGTGAGCTTTACCGGATTTTTCTAAATCGGCCTCGACCTTTCCCATGGTTGATTGAGCAGGGAGATGTTCATCTTCACTACCTGGTGTAGTGTGTGTGGAAAGAGCTTTCTCTTTGTTACCATTGGACGCAGTCAAATCTGTCAAAGTGGCACCGGCGTCATCGGCCTGAGGTGAAGGTGATACATCGTCTTCAGAAACGAATGTCGGTGATCGTGAGAATCCACCCTCTGCTGTATCTGATGATGGCGATACACCGGATTGAGCGTTTGTTGCAGTAGTTGCAGCTGACATGATTGGCGATTATACTTGGGTTGGATCAATAGTTGTAAAAGTAATATAATTTAGAGGATGGAGAATAGTTTATATAGGGTGCAAGTAAGTTATCTATAGGGATCCGTGATATCACTATATAGTCTGTGCTGAGCGGATGAAAAGTGCACAAGCCTTGAAAGCTTAGATAAGAATAGTTGCGAAGATACAAAGAAGAGAAACTGAATAACAAAGGTGGTCAAGATGAACGTTTATATATCCCATGTTTGAACGTACATGACCGAAGGTCTACCATGCGGTCTTGGAATATGCTGAATAATGATAAAGAAAGGAATGGTCATTATTGACTCATATCGCACAGTCTTACACTCGGGACCGAAGGTAGTCATGGTA